>NC_056725.1:849594296-849941796 GCF_019279795.1 Protopterus annectens
ATAAATGAACCTTGATGGAAAAATAAGGAAAAAACATAGGATAGTAACAAAAAATACTGTAAAACCACAGAACATCTAGCCCTGAATGGGTACTGGTTATGTTGCTAGCAGCAACTAGAGAACATTTTTCACTAGGTAATATATGATTTTCTAGAAGATGGATTCCTTGCCTTTGTTAGTACCTGTAGCACATCCTCAGTAAACAGCTGCATAAAGGGAATTAAGACCCTATCATCCAAGCAGTCAACTGAAGTTGATTGGGGTCAGGCTGTATCAAACACCCCTGATCTTATGTGAGAAGATTCAGTCCGAGACAAAGCTTGTGGTAGCTACTCCTGGATATTTCTAAATGAAGTGAGAATGACTCTTGCCTGGGTCAGAAGGGAGTCACCACAATGATCTTGGGGGACTCCTCCTTAATCTTCAGAAGTATCACAGATATCAGTGGAAAGGTCAGAAAAGCAAACAGGAACATTACTGTCCAAGGAAAAGAAAAGGCATCTGTCTGCCAAGCCTTCTTACATGGAGTCCTTGAGCAAAATCTTGCCAACTGATTGTTCTGAGAGGAGGCAAATAAGTCTGCTTGAGGAACTTCCCATAGATGGATCAAATCTCAGAAGAGAGTTCTAGTTTCCATTCGTTAGGGTCTGCCCTTATCCTGCTCAGCTTCTCTGCCATACAGTCTTGCTCTGATGGAATTTAGGATGCCCATATAGTGAGACTGTGCTTTGAAACTATATCCCAAACTAACATGGCTAGTCTGCAAAGGGGGGTATGACCTGTTTCAGTCTTGCTTGTTGATATACCACAGACTGTGGTACTGTCTGTAACAACTTGAAGAGGTCCAAGAGACCAAAGATGATTCAGAGAGTCGAGTACCTTGATCAGGACAAGCATCTCTTTTATATTTATGTGCTTGCAACTGTTCTTGGGTATCCCAAACACCTTGCACTTTTAAGTCTAGAAACTGTTCCCCAAGCAAAGTCCTAGGCGTTTGTGGTGACTGACTGCTGTCTCCAGAAAATGATTTCACTTGGGATTTGTAAAGACATGAGATGTTAGTGCTGGGATCAAAGAAACTTTAGATACCATTTTAACTTTCTCATCTGGAGTCTTGCCAGGAGTATCCAGATGCCATGAGACCCAAAAATCCCGAGGTATTCCCTTGCAGTGACCGAAATCTGAGTGAATGGAAAACCTTAGAAACAAATCTAGATATAGATCTGTTTTTTTTTTGTTTGTTTTTTTTTTTTTGGTGGAAGAAAAACTGTTTGAACTGAGGTGCCATCTGATGCCCCATTAACACAATCCTGTGTGATGGTTTCAAAAATGACGTTTGAATGTTCTCCTGGAATCCCAGCTTGTGTAAGACACCTCCCCCAAGTGAGAGATTCCTGACACTTTGAAAAAGATACCACAAAGATAAGCAAGTCATCTGAATATGGAAAACGTGAATAACCTGTAGCATGCAATGCGCTATAACTAGAGCTACACACTTTTGTGAACACCTTTGGTGAAGGAAAGGTCCAAAGGGTAAAGCAGGGAACTGATAACGTGAACCAGATATACAGAACCTTAAGAAATGCCTGTAGTCTGGACGCAAAGAGATATGATGATGAGCACCTTTTAAATCTAGAGTTACTAGGAAATTTGAAAGAGTTAACAGGTTGTGAAGTGACAGCATTCTGAACCTGAGCCCTCTCACGGGCAAGTATAGGAAAGAAGAATCCAGAACTGAACTCCAGGCATTTTCTTTCTTTGGCACCAATACTTGGGAAAGAAAAACTGGTTCTATCACTCCCTGGGACAAAATATGATAAAAGACAGCAGGAAATAAGTCTGGTCCGGTGGATGAGCAATTACCCATTGGAAAGGAGGAATTTTCTCCTACTGTCATCTGTAACCTTGATGGATGATATTTAGAACTCATTTGTTTGATACTATCTTTTGCTAAAGAGAAAAGTAGAGATTCTGACTTTCTGGAAGGGAAAGGGGACTGTCAGGCTGGTGGGGAGGAGGCAGTCTTCTTGCCATTTCATCTTAAATGTCTGCTTACCTTCATTTTGTTGAGACTGTTTTTGTTTATTTATTTACTTATTGCTTGCCAAAACTGGATGAGTAGTTAGAGAATCCCTTAGAAAATTTGGAAAAGAATGGTTGAAAAATCTTAAGAGATTATCTGTATCAATTTTCCTCTCTCACCAAAAACTTAACCTCTTTCCAAAACAGAATTTAAGATGTAATTTTAACGCCTTCTGGGAGGTTCTGAGAAAGCAGCCAGACAAACCTCCTCAACACAGTACCAGTGGCCAAAAAAGTACCAACTCAATCATATCCACACCATAAACAACGAGTAGTAACTTGTACAATACAAGAAAATTATTTATTTAAATAAGATTTTTCCTCATAAGAACAACCTGTAGACAAAACCTTCCTCATACTTCCACAATTAGTTAGAACAAATCAACATATTAGACTGACAATTCAAAATTCTGAAAATCAAAGTTGCAGAAGCATAAACCCCCCCATACTTATCAATAATCTTCCCATCCTGGACAGAAAGAGTAGGATTGGAATTCACTAAATGCTTAGCGGCAGTAGGATTAACTAAAGCTATAATTGTTAGGTCAGATTTAGGAAGAATGCATAAAGACTTAAAAGACTGAGGAACTTTATACATCCTATCTGCCATTTTAGGGGCAGCTGGCTATCAAGAAAATTGCAGGTAGTAACACACATCCTTCAAAGTTGGCAGAACTGGAGGAATAGGTGAAGTTTCTGGAAATTCTTTCTGTAACAGCTCATAGCATTTTCTGAGGGACCAAGAAACTGAAAACACTTAGAGAAGATACCCTTCCTCCACAGGAGAATCAGAAAAATTGACCTCTCCTGTGAGTATGAATCAGAAATCGGAGGAGAAAACCCTAAACCTGTCCCTTCATCTTCCACTTCAGATTCAGAATCTTGACTCTTCAGGAAAATAGGTATCCTTCTTTCTTTTGCCAGAAGCTATTTTATAAGAAGGATCAATATCCCAAATTAAACTCTGAGCCAGACCTAGAAAATTACTCCTGCCCAAAAAATCTTGAGAAGGAGTAGATACATGTTTAGTTTCTATTTCTTTTTTGACAAGAAAAATGGGGGTCACAGTATTATTAACAGTAACATCAGCTTCCTCAGAGATGGGAACAACATTCTGACAAAACAGGGAAGCCTTCCCTATTCCCTCTCCCAGGACCAACAAGAGTGGCTCTCCCTTCTCTACTGAGGGGATCCCAACAGCCACACAGAATGTGGCTAACCCCTACATCCATAGTGGCTATAAGTGCTACACCTGATGGACCCAGGGTAAAAGATGAGTTGTCTCAAGTATAACTAATGGCCACAGCAGAATCACTCATCTGCAACTTAAGCAAATTGCTAAGATGTTGTGGAGGAAAGGCTGTTTGCTTAATTTTTACTTTTTGTGGCTGGAAGAATGACCTGCCATGGGACAGACAGTTTGTTCTGTGGTCAAGCCGAAAATGGTCCCTCTTTCCTGGGGAGTACAAATAGCAAAAGTTGGTAAAACCTTAAAGTGTCTAAAAGTCATTTTTTTAAAGAAAAACACATTAAAAAGCAGTTTTAAAACACTTTACCATCCCAAAAGGTAAAATAAACACAATTTCTCCACAGAAAATACTTTAAACAACTTTTAAATTGACAGGGAAAAAAAGCACTCCTATTTAACATTACAATACAGTCTCATATGACAGTCTCTTAAAACACAAACTCCTTGCTTCAAAATAACTCATGAACAATAAAGTATTAGGACAATTATTTTTAATAGGAAAGCTTTCACCCTGAAGAGTACTTATCTGTCCAGCAAAGAAACATTACAAGATTATCACTGATCCTCAAAAGCCCTCAGAAGAGCATTCTCTTTGGTGGCAGTAAAGCTCCGAAGGGCTTGGCACCCAAGCCTGTCTTTTTGCCAGCTCAGCTAAAGCTGGCTTACTGGTCTGGGCATGTGGAAGGTGTCCTGCAGCTTTGGAAACTGGCCAGCTGTTATATCCTTGCAGGATATAACCCATACAACTTCGGCTACTGCAGCAGTAATCAATATGAAAAACACCTTAGCTATACAGGGAACCCATGAGAGTGGAACAGCAGTAGAAAGCGGCAGTTAGAAAACAGAAGGATGTGAGGTACTGTTTAATTTAAAGAAAGACCAGTAGTAGTGTTTCTGAGGGGTGAATTGATTCACGTCCAGGAGAGAAAGTTGTAAGAGGTGTAATGATTCAAGTACAAGACGGGGAAAAAGTTAGCGATAGATAATACGTATGTGTTTTCACTGGAAATCTCAATGTGGTGATAAACAAGAGCATAATCAGGATTCAGTAGTGTATTGTTTGAGATGGATTCTGTAGCTTGGAAGTTTGTTAGTCAGTTTTACTTGTGTAGGGACGGTGTTCCAGAGTTTGGGGACATAAAAGGAGTACGAGTTACCTCTGATAAATTACTTTCCTTACAAGTGCTTAGTAGAAAATTATCATCAGAACAGAGGTCACTTGTGGGCATGTAGGGCAATAGTATGCTTTTTTAAAGCAGGGCATTTTTCAGGATAATACATTGTTTTGTATCAGTACCTAGCTATGAGTATGTTAGGTAGGTGTTAAACTCTAACTTACCTGTTTTAATGCTTGGCTTGGTTACGGTGTTGGTCGCAAATGTAGCTACTTTGTTGCAACAGGAAACTAGTTTGGATTTTAATGTAGCGCTTAGGTTTGTAATGATAGCTGAGGTATACAAGAGGGTTGGAAGCAAACAGGATGAGGCTAGGATTTTTCTTGTGGCACTGTAAGGTACTGTCTGGCCCTGCAAAGGGAGACAAATTTCTGTTGGATCTTTTCAAATGTTTGAAGAATATGTAGAACAAATTTAAGACGGTCTTCAATGGTCAGTGTGTGTGTGTGAGTTGTTGTGTCTTTTGGCTTTTCCAGGTTAAGGGTCACCACGGCGGAACTCCGGTCCACTAATGATTGGCAGTAGATTTTTATGTGCCGAGTTGCCAGCTCTGACGCACAACCTTCAACGAAGGTACGCCCATTCACGCACGTCTCCACACAGAAGACGTTCTAGCTGAGAATCGAACAGGACAACGTCTTACTGTGAGGCGACAATGCTACTGCAGCACCACCACCGCGGACTGTGTGTGAGGATAAATAGCACCACCACCACGGACTGTGTGTGAGGATAAATATATATTTTATATATATATATATATATATATATATATATATATATATATATATATATATATGTATTAAAGTGGGTCTACTTGAGTAGACCAAAATTCCACTTACCTGAATTTCATATAATCGAGACGAAAACATGGAAACCTGACTTTAATGAACTTTCACATCACTGGAAAAAACTTCCAGGAAAAGAGGGAGTTAGCCAACATGAAAAAAAAAGCATCTCAAACCCATGCAAGTGGGGGGCTTTGCCACCTACACCACCCCAAACTAAATATACCAACTCTAAAATCACACTATAGTGGGAAAAAGAGCAAAATTTCCCCATGTTGGGCAACTGCCTCTTTTCCCAGAAAACTTTTCCAGTGATGTGAAAGTTCATTAAAGTCAGGTTTTGCTGTTGTCATCTCAATTATATGAAATTCGGGTAGGTGGAATTTCGGTCTTATATATAGATATATATATATATATATATATATATATATATATATACACACACACACATACACACATACATACACACACACACATACATACACACACACACACATATATATATATATATATATATATATATATATATATTACACACACACACACACACACACACACACACACACACACACACACACACACACATTGTACTTCTCGATTGCTAAACATTAAAAAAAGAAAGTAAAGAAAATAAAACGGTTATGACAGGAAACAGTCAAAAACTGTAGTATACCCTTAAAACCTAAACAGCCACACTGACAAAGTGAATGCTGCAACTATAAACTAATTATCAATGTCTTTAAGGTTACACTATTCACACAGCAATACAACATGCAAATCCCAGTTGCAAGGGATCCACTTAATATATTTTCCAGATAAATGTGGTACAGATGAAGATACGTAATTTTCCATGTATACTGTGAAACAGAAAGTGAGTGGTCATGGTGGTACAGCGATTAGCATTGTCGCCTCACAGCAAGAGGTTCCTCGGTTCGATTCTTGGCTGGAGTTCCTTCTGTGCAGAGTCTGCATGTCCTCCCTGTGGCTGCGTAAACTTTAAAGACATGCAGGTAGTTGCATGTGGGCGTGCCTTCCATGAAGGTTGGGCATCGGGCTTGCAACTCGGCACCGTAAAAACCACTCCCGATCATCAGCGGACTGGTGATCCACTGTGGCCACCCCTAACCGGGAAAAGCCGGAAGACATTACTCACTGTGAAACAGCAAATGATACAATGAAATTTAGCTTCAGAATTACTCCAGCCCACTGAGTGCAAAGGCAAGGAGTCTGCAATACTGAAAACACAGCTTTGGTGCAGGCAAATCAAGACAAACTAGTGACTCACGCATTAAATGGATCCAGTGGCCACAGCCATCTCTCCCAGGTAGATGGAGTTGTTTTTTTGCTGCAGACATGGCACCTTCTAGTAGAGACTTAAGAGTGAGGTTCTCATGGCTGATATCCTCAACGTACAAGAGGGTAAGCAAACATTGTAGAGATCACATATCTGGCAGTGTGGTGTGACACACACTTAGCATCACAGTAAGTTCAGTTTTCTCAAAAAGTAAGCCTCTTTTTAATTTTTTTCCAAATTAATTTCTCTTGCAGAAGCAAAAAAAAAATCCTCTCTCCAGTTGCAACATGAAGTTCCCCACCTTGATTCTACATAAATTAATTAGGAAAGGGGTTGTGGCCAAAAGAAAAAAAAAAAGGTTATGTGACAGGAAACAACCTGGGAGTTAATGACAGAACATCGTAAAAATATTAGCGGTCTTGCACATGCAACAGGAGTTAGGTGGTGAGCAAATGCTGCACAGAAAAATGACTTGGATGGATGAAAACTAGGTTCACAAGTGGTGAGGCATGACACAGAACTTCTGCAGCCACATGCAGTAGCAACTGCAAAGTGTGTGATGACAAACAGTGAAACCAGCAACCAGGAGAATGAAGTGACCTGCTTTTTACTAATCCTGGCTGTTGCAAGTGTGCAGTGCTACTTCCGAATGCTGCCCACTGCATGCCAGCTGATTCTATGTTGGTGTCCTGTACTTTGGGAATGGGTAGAATTCATAACACTGAAGAAAAAGGTAGCAGCAAATTTCCAGAGTTACTTGGTCAGGAAAAAGATTTACTGTACCATTTAAAATTAGCAAACAAGGAAATGTAGTTCTTTGACATTTTTAAAAACACATCTCAGTACTGATCCATTTAATCAGACTGTGCAAGGGAATACAGCAAAAGCACTTTAACCTTTCACCCATTTAGCCTGACACTAGAATTAAATACAATGATGTAATGAGTGTCATAGCGCAGGTGACAAGTCTGTCTTATGTTTTACTGCCTGATGCCATGAATTAGCTTCTCAGCTATCTGCTCTAACTGTACCTCACACTCCCCACATTATTAACTGGCAGACCAAAGTCCCTGCTTTACTCTGCTCCTACCATTTGCGAGATACGATTCCTTGCTCATTCCCCATCTTTACTCAAGATGCATACCAGGCTAATCCGCCATATACATTTCCTGCTACTGTGATCACTCCTCTGTCAAACTCCCAATACCTACCAGCATTGCCTGCTCTTTAATCTCCTTTAATACCATTATTATTTTTTATTGAGTCAGCAACCATCCTACTTTCTGTATCAACACAGTTGCTTCACTAAATGTCAAAGTTCATGACTGTTTAACTGATTCCTATTCACAATTACTTACTGTACTTTTTCACTGTGACCTAGTCCTGCTTTGAAACAGTGATGTATTGTGAAAATTTGCCTAGAGACAATTAGTGGTTGTACCTCATCAACAAACACAAAACTGGGACAAAGTGTTTATGCACTTCTTCCAGAGACTAAAATAGCTATCTTAATAACCAGGACATTTGATTTTTTTGCTTAAGTAAAGCAGTTAATTCGTAGTTACCCAGCCTACTGCTTTGACAAATCTCACTGGATAGTTCACGTAACTGAAAAGACATTGCACAAAACTCACAGGAAGAAAAAAAAAGACTGTTGAATGATGTCTTTAACATAGATGAATGAGACAATTCTTCTTTTCTATACCCATAACCTATGACACCTGTTAACAAGCTTCCTCAGTTTTTGCCTATAACGACAGTGCCTGGACATCCTGCTGGCACCAAGCTGTATTTGCTCAGTTTTTGATTGCTCAAGCATGGCTGCTCAGTGCTTTTGATTGTTTGCAATGTGTTGCAGATATATGAAGGATCACACAATAGTGTTTAATAGATAGGCAGATTTCACTGCATCTCACAGAAACAGCAGGACAGGATTAGAATAATAAAGTAAGGGCCTGTGAAGGGAGCAGCAGATTTACTTCCCTGCAAAACATTTGTTTCTGTTTGTAGGCATGGCATGTTTACATGAAACTACATTCCCTTTCAGTATTTGCAATGAGACATTTGTGTACTCACAACAGTGCTGGGGGGGGGGGGGGGGGTAAATACACACGTTTCATGGGGTTAGAATTAGAAACATCACAGTGGAACCATAATGGCTACTATATTATTAAAATTACATCATTTTGGTCCGTCATAGCAGGGCTCGTATGCAGACCTCTCAACAGGTTTCTTCCAACAACATACGGTCAGTTGCGATCATCATTAACAGTCTCTAGCAGAACACAGAAAAGTTGCTTTTGTTACAATAATGCACAGAATGCCAAAACAAAACAGGGGGCACCTAACTTACTTCCCAAAGACTAATACCGGTCAAGATGTAAAAGTCTTTTCCATTTCCATAACAACCATATCCTCTTTGCATGTCTGCTTGTCTTCAGACGAGCTCAACACACTGCAGTTCAGCAAGTGTAATGTACCAAGACAACACAACATATACAGAGGACAACAAACTAAGAAAAAGAAGGAAGACAGTAGGAAGACAACAGTGCAAAACATAACAAAATAAATTTAAAATAAAATACACAGGGATAGCCACCCAGAGGTGAGAACACTGGCTGTAGGTGATGGTCACTGCTCATGTTACACCCCGGCCCCATGTACAAAACAGGAAAACAAGTGTTGGTGCTGATGCCAAAATAAATAAACTCAATCATGTTGGTGCTGATGCCAAAATAAATAAACTCAATCAACTACTGTTATCTCAAAGAAATGCTATAATGTCTCTCATTCATTCCAGTTTTGTTTCAGTATCCACAACCTACAGATAATATAGCAAGGTATGTATCCAAAATGGAGGTGTACATCCTTGCCAGCACACCATGAATAAATTCTACACTGAAACCTCTGCTTGCATTGTAAGGGTAGTCCAGCATATAATGCTTGAAATAAGTAGAAACAGATAGCAGCCAACAAGGTCACCGCTTCACAGGGACTTTATGCTGAGTTCACCACCACCCCACCACCACCCCCGCAAAAAAAAAAAAAAATTGCAATAAAATCCAGTGAAAATGATAAACAGAAATAATTTAACAATTGAGCAATACAACTTATTAGAAGAAAAGGAAACAAGTGATGGATGGCCTGACACCCTAACGTCTTTGATCTTAGAGATATAAATCCAACGCTATCTCTGAGGATCCACACAATGCAAAACCCTCAACCAGGTGTCTAATGATGAAGGAAATGATGGTAATGAAGCTTCTTATTAACAGCCATGCCCAACATGACCTTAGGTATGAAGAAAAGATTGACGGACAATGAAACCATACCTTAATGAAAGACAGTAATGGGCTGTGAACTGCTGCAAAACTCATCTTACTTAAATTAACAACCAAAAGAAAAGCTAGTTTCCAGTTCTAAAATTTCAAAGCAAAAAATAAACACCAGCTCAAAATAAAACACAAATTCCAAGGAGGAAACAGGAAGTAAAACTTTCTTAGGAGGTTTAAGAGGTAATACTCCTTCCAAGGACAAATTAACAGTTGGGCATGAGAAAAATTTAACAGTAGAACACAAAGTAAATGTAGGCTCCCACTAAAGGCATGCTGATAGGGCACAACATGCTTCTGAACAAAACAAGTTCCAGACTCGGTAAATGTTGGTCTACCTATAAAGAGGCAGGGTTTTTGTTTATACTGCTTGGCCTGCAAGAAATTTCCCATGTAAATGACAATACAGATAATCTGGATTACAATAGGGGTCTTTCAGGCAACTACCCAAGGCTCATAGAATTTGGGAGTTCAAGGCCCACAGCTGCAAAAGTGCAGATTGCTGTTATAATCTTTGAGTCATGCACATGTGTCTGTTAAGTTGAGTCAGCACACATCTACATACAGCCATTGTACACAGAAGCTGACTGATCCTTTCAGCAGCGGTTCCTGGATCACTGTGGTCACTATCTGATGGTGAGGTGATGCTGTGATTGAGGTGGAGGTTGAGCAAAACTGGAATGAAAGCTGTCTGGAAACAGCCGAGGTAAGTGTTAAGTGATGAGCTGCCTGAGCCTATAATGTCATCTTGTTTTTGTTTTTCAGTTGATTATTTGTTTTTGCACAGCCAGCTAAAAAGCAACTTTGGCTGCACTCTTTCACTCCAGTCTCCACATTCAAATTCACCCTTTTCAAACACCCTACTGTCAACACAATAATATCATAACTCTTCCACACCTAACATAAACCTAAATGTATATTCAATCTATCAACCTTGTTATCTCAAAAATGACCACGTGTGACCCACTCACAAACACTGCCGTTCCACACTTGAATAACATGTGATACTAACTGCAACATGCTTATTTCCATAGAAAAGAATAACCAATATAATTTACTGCCTATACATACTTACCGTATATACAACTTGTATGCCTTTAATCAAATGCACTGTACTGTAATCTCTGTTCAAAATAAGTATATCTGCATTGTAATCTCTGTACAAGCTATGTAACCTCAAGTATTCCTGAAACAATAATTGTATCTTGTCTTTTATGTCGAAGATAACATTGTAAGGTACTTTCCTGTTACCGAGGCAACACTTCTAACATGCTAGCACAAGCACAGAAAGTTTGTACAACGTTAATTGCAATCTTAACTTGTTTGAAATGGAGCTTTTCTCTCTTGGACTCCACCAAAAAGGGACAAAAGTCTATCCTGGTTAAATGCAATAAATAAATAAAATAATTTTATTTTCTGGTACTTATTTATGCAGCATATTCTCAGTATCGTTTATTTTGTTTTTATTTCTTTGTATTGTTTTGTCTTCAAATTTTAATGTACTTCTGTTACAAAAATATACTAAAAACACACACCTGGACAGAGGACTATTGTAATGGCTCTGGCTCATCACTAATTTTCAAGGTCTTAATTGCCTACACATATATGCTTTTTAACTGACTACAGCAAATGTTACAACAAATAAATGTACAAGACACTGTAGATGCAGAATTTTTGTTCTTTGTAAAATAAGCTGTAATTCATTCCCTTGATATAAAAAAGGAGTACCATCAATACTTAAGTGGTAATTCTGAGGTATTTGCGCATGATTACTACAGTTGCTTCAGACTCTTGAAGTAAACGGTTGTAAACTATAGAACAGTCCATGTGGCATGTTCATCTTTCAAAACAAGCAATGCAAATACTTGGCAAACTTTCACATTACAATGCAGCAAAATCAGTTCACATAAATTTGCCAGTATAATGATGATCTTACTTAAGTGTTCCACGTAAGAGTGCAGAGCATGTACCTTTGATCTTAACTTGTAATCCTTTCTTTGCAAACTCTTAATTTTAACGGAAGACAGACATCTGACAACAAGAATAAGGACTGCAAAATGCAGTGTTTATTTCAGCAACTTTTCTAGCCATGGGATCTTCTTGCTTAACAGACGCATTTCCTTCAGTATTCAAAATATATTACATTACAGGCAAGGTTATTGCTTTGATTTTTTTTTTCTGTTCAGCAGTCCCAGATATTTGTTAATCCAAGAAGTGAGATACTGCATAGTTAAATGTACATATACACACATACATACAAATATTTCAAGTATGGGCATTAATGTCGTTATAGACTGCCAATATACCAAACCAGTTCTTCCCATAATAACTGTCCAAGCTGTTCTTAAAAAAATATCTGAACTAACGCTTGTTTTAATGTAATTTGCTAGTCTATTCCATGCATCAGCTGCTCTCTCAGAGAACCAATTAGTACAGTTCTCATTCCTATAGAATATTCGACATAGGCTATCTGACAATTCCCTTGTACTTTTTGATAACCCCAAACATTCCTAGAGGTACTTGTCTCTAAATGCCCTATATACCTTACTAAGGTCTCCTCTTAAATATCTATATGAGACACTGTACAAGTTCAGATATTTTAGTCTTTAATAATAACTTAATTTTCACATCCATGGATGCCCTTGGAATATTTCCACTGTACTCTTTCCAGTTTACTCAAGCTTGTTTTCTTATAGGGTTTCCATATTATTATTATTCCATACACAAGTTTGGGTCTAATGTACCTTAACAATCAAAGACCTCATCATTTCTGATTTCCTAAACTTTATAACTCTTTTTTATATAACTTGTAGGTCTATATCATTCATCTATATCATTCATCAACCAATTGTTTGGTATGATTAGAAAACTCATAGCTGGATCTACCCATATACCCATGTCCTAAAACTAATCTACAGTTTTGATCACTGTGTGCTGTATTAAACATTTACTTTCAATTTATGTCTCCCAAAGTTCATATGCTTGTTTTTTTATGTATTTATTAGCATATTATTCTGCTGTGCCCAAATTATCAATTTAGTCAACTTCTTTTGGAGACATGCCTTACTGTAACACATGTAATCAGTTTACCCAATGTCACCTCATCTGCATACAAATTATAGAACATCTCAGATGAAAAAGATAGATCTGAAAGACACAATCTAAACAAGTAAGGGCCTAGGACAGAGCCCTATGGAACATCCTGACTTTAACCATAAATGTAACCTGTCCAATTTATGTATGATACTTGCCATGTTCTATTTGTAAGCCATGCAGCTATCCATCATATCAAGAGTACATCAACACCTAGTTGTTCTAATTTGGTGATCAGTGTTTTGTGTATGACCCTGTAAAACACTGAAGTTAAATCTATATAAATTACATCACAGCACAATTTTTCATTCACAGCTGTTATTTTATTGTTATAGAACATCATGCTGCAGGTGGTAATATCAATTTATGCATGCTGATATTTGGTTTCAAGTCCCAGCCTTTCAAGTTCTGACAATAACGTATACAATATTATCTTCTGCATTATTTTTCCACAACAAGAAAGCAGACTTAAGGGTCTGCATGGCTTTGGGTTTGTCCTACTCCCCCCTTTCCCTTAAAGACAGGTTTAATATATGAATGTCTTCAATCTTGAGGAATCTCCCAATATTTATATGATCTAGTAAACAATAGATATAACTGTACCGTAAGTTTTTGTTAAGTGTTCTCAGGTCATTATTGCTAATTCTGTCTCCTCTTTGTGCTTTGTTGGATCGAGTTTGCATAATTCTTCTTCAATATAATCTAATTTTTTTCAGTATCTGAGATTACCTGGATGCCACTAGGAAAACGTATCACCCCCATTTGTGGAGCCAAACGGATTTCCGTAAGATTTTGTAAATATATCTATAACTTGTTGAGTCTGAGAATAAATTTTAGAATACACACACAGTTTTATTAATTTGTATGTTTTCACTCCTTCCACATCATATGCATCTACAAAATGTTTTCCTATTATGCTCAATATCATTCCCAAGTTGTAGTTTGACCTCTTTTCCATTTCTTATATTTCTTGTCTCTTACCTACATCAAGTATCTTGTTCTTACAGAAATATATCCCTGTCATTGTATGCCTTGATCCTGATGTTAAACATGTTTTTGAAGTTTTGCATTCGAACAATTTCTTTTTCAAGACTTTCCACATTCCTTCTGCAGTTTTTCCACTGAACACAACTACATTTACAGTGATAGTTTTGCTTCTATATAATCTGTCATTGATCTTCCGTGCATTGGTTTATATTTGTCAGAATTTTCTAGCAATCAATTAACCTTTATAACCCCATGAACACTGCACATCAATGGTGGTAAAACTTGACATGAAGTATCAGTAATTTCTTTAGGAGTGTGACACCCTGCACTGGCCCAGTAATAAGGAGCCTCAATCCTCACCACTAGCACCAGTGAGGGACATGCACATTGGGAGGATGACAAGTACACACAGCAAAGTACAATTTCCATTAAGAGCACACAGAGATCACAGTCAGTCTGGGGTGGGTTTCTCCCTCTCTCTCTAGAACCCCAATAAGACTCCCCACTGGCACAGCTAAAGGGTTAAGATCTCAGCCGAGCTGTCAAGCCAAAACATCCAGCACCCTCTTCTGTCCAACCAGTGCTTCTTGTCCCTGCCCAAGTAGCTCACACACACAGTTGAGATTTGCTTTATATACAGACACACACACACACTCTCTCATGGAAAAGGATGGCACAGGTATATTTGCTATGCCCCCTTCTGCCCAGACTAAAAGGTAGTTATCACTGCCACCAACCAGCTCTTAATCAGCTACTATAAGACCCTTACAAAGGGTGACCAATTCTACTGTGTAATGTTACTATTATCCAAATGGTAAGTGTGACCAAGACTAAGTCTATTAAGGAGTGACCTATACAGTGTCACCAAATACATATGCAAGTACTCTAAAAGCTTAAATATCTCTAAACAAACCTGCCACAATTAAAAGGTTTAAATATATTTAATAATGAATAATAAAAGAACAAGACAATACTCAATAACAACACAGTGGCTACAGACTTCAGAATCATGGGAAATATTTTAAAACAACATTGCAGGACATCTAAACTAATCTTTAGTATATTCCTATCTATATCTAAGAGAGATTACTATACCCAAATTACTTACTATTAGCAAGACAAGTGCTGTTGACAGGATGTTTCTAGGTCCAAAGACAAACACAAAATGCCCAGTCTCTGAGAGAGTTCCCAAATTAATATCAGAACATTACTGCTGGGTCAGTTGGATGACATCACTCTGTCACCTGCTTTCAGTTCCCAGACTAAACAGATACTTAAAATTTAGCACCTCTGTGGCAAAAATACTTCTGTCTCAGATGTACAGCTGCTAGGAAGTTACAGAGCAATAAAAACACTTTACATTTTAAACCTAGTAATTATTTCTGTTTCAACACAACAGGAAAACCTCTAGCTCTAGACATTGTGTCTGCTTGCTGCACTGAAACACAATCGTAAAACACTTTACCTTTCAATTTATTTTCTTGCGTATAATACTTTTCAACTTATTTTCTTGAGTATTTGCAAGTTAACTCTGTATGTTCCAGCCTCTACTATCAAAAACATACATTTGCACAGGTATATAGTTTATACACCGTTCTGTTCTTTTCCAGTAGGGTACAATGAGGTTACATTCTTGACGCTCATTACATAACATACAGTTCAACACACACCTCTGCACCAGTAGTTTAATATACACATAAGATATAGTTCTCTTACATTTGTAAGATAAGCATATGAATCACATTAATATTCACACACGACATATGATTATTTACAAAATTCCAGACAGCTGGGCTGACAATGTCACAAGAAGCACAAACAATATCTAGTATGTTCTATTCCCTCGTAGTTTTTTAACAATCTGAAGCAATTGTTGTTACTGAATATATGTTGTGAATAATTAATAATTTACTTATTAATGTTGTTGAATCAATATTATTCTAGTCTGTTTATGGCAAATTTAAGTCCCCAGCCACTATTATTCTTTCTTTGTGTGTTCCGTGCAAGAAATGTATGAATTCCTCTAGGTCATCAGTACTTTACTTTAGTGGTCTATACACTCCCCACATTGTTACATGCTCCAGGGTTGTCTTTACTGTAAAAGTTACACAATCTATAGTATTGGTGCTGTCACTGAACATGTAATAATCATGTTTCATAACTATCTTTAATCCCTATCATAACACCTCCACTTGATTTTTTGTTAACATGTCTGTTAAAGTAAAAACATTTACATCCTGGCAGAACTAGCTTCACTAGAAAGGCACACCCAGACTCTGCTACACTTTGCTGTGAGGGAAAGGCTAGTTTGTTTTTTATTTGTTGTATTACTTTATTGCCTTTTTCTATTTTGAATACTGTGATTTGTTTTACCTACCTTGTGTTTTACTTGTATTCTGCTTTTAAATGCATATTAAAACTTGAAAAGAGACCACAGCTCTGTCTCTTGTGAGTCAGGCAGAAATTAGTACAGGTCCCTAAAACAGGTAAGTTAAGGTTAATCATCTGTGAACAGAGGGGGTAGAGCTAGGAATTAAACCTTCTATTTAAGGGGTAAAATAAAACAGTTCAGAGCTTTACTAGAAAGGCTCACTCAGACTCTGCTACACTTTTCTGTGAGGGAAAGGTTAATTTGCTTTTTATTCATTTTATTACTTTATTGCCTTTTTCTATTTTGAATACTGTGATTTGCTTTATTTACCTTGTGTTTTCCTTGTATTCTGCTTTTAACTGCATACTAAAACTTGAAAAGAGACCACAGCTCTGTCTCTTGTGAGTCAAGCAAAAATCAGTGCAGGTCAACAGAACAGATCAGATAAGGCTAATCATCTGTGAACTGAGGGGGAGGAGGTAGGAACTAAATCTTCTATTTAAGGGGTAAAATAAAAAATTCAGAGCTTTTATAGAAAGGCTTACCCAGACTCTGCTACACTTCGCTGTGAGGGAAAGGTTAATTTGCTTTTTATTTGTTGTATTACTTTATTGCCTTTTTCTATTTTAAATAATGTGATTTGTTTTATTTACCTTGTGTTTTACTTGTATTTTGCTTTTAACTGCACATTAACACTTGAAAAGAGACCACAGCTCTGTCTCTTGTGAGTCAGGCAGAAATTTTTCCCCCAAACTCCCACCCGGTTACTGCAGTGTTCTTAAACGCCACTGTCTTTCTAGTTGCCTTCCCCTTATGTTAATCTGACCACATATCTCATTCCCTCTCTGTTTTTACTGGTTTGTGTGAGTAAGCACAAAAGTATCATTTTGTGAAATCACTCCCCTACAACTATTTAAATTTATTGGTCATCCTGTGTTCCATAGTACCAGAATACAAAAGTGACCACCCCCTTTCAGTCTATCTTGCTGTTTTCAAAATAGTGACTTCTCCACTAAAACTTAACTTTTTAGACAGGTAAAACTTAAGTTATCTACTTTCACACCTAACTCCTCCAGTGCACACTGCAGTGTTTAGGATAAACCATTTGTTTTCATCTTACCTTTAAGCATCCCTGTGACTAGCACTTGCTTTAAAACCTGCTGGAAAGCATTAGGAAGTCTTAAACTGCGACAAGCACACTCAACTCTCCTTGTTAATAAAGAGAAATTAATCATAGGCACTAAAACAGCCTATAATCGTAAAGTGCCTTGCTAAGGTAAGGGAAAACCGCTCTTGTACTTTACAATAAAAAAAAAAAAACAACACCAAACCAGGCATGTCCAAGGGTCAGCTTCTGGTGATTTCTCTTGTCCACCTGGTGAATCTGGGCATACTGGGGCAATGCAGCAATTGCCTCATGTACACAGACAACCCTCTCCTCCTACCACCCAACACTACAAACTGCGAGAGATGCACTTACATAGCGAAACTGGAAGCAAGCTCTCCACCCAGGACTGTGCTAGACAGTTAAGAAGAAAAGGTTAACACCCGCACTACACCTCAAGCAACACATAGGCCTTCTAAACCCACACCACCAACACCCACACATAGCAACACTAAACCCATATATGCGGAGGCCCTTAACAGTAACCTGCCCAAGCAACAAGGCCCTCTGAATCTGAAACACAAACACCAATCACAACCAAAGTGTCACATAGCTCACAATACCAGTGTGCCACCCAACAACAGCCCATAAGGCAAGACAATGTATGAAACACTTTAGTCATAGGTGACTCTATAGTCAGGCACACTGATGTCCCATTCACCAGGCTGAACAAGGAGAAAATTACAGTCAGCTGCCTGTCGGGTGCCAGGATCTGCCACATAACGCATGCACTCAAGTCACTCCACAAGTACAAATATGACTCTGACATTGACCATGTTGGAGTGAATGACTTCAGACATATCTCCCTGGACTACATAAAAAGAGACATGGAAGAGCTCTCGGATCATGTGGCCCAGGCAGGTATAACCCTAGCCCTGAGTAATATCCTGCCTTCGCCCAGAATGATACCACAGTATAAGGACAAAATGATTGACTTCAACCACTGGCTAAGCTTCTAGTGTCATTCAAAGGGGATCCAGTATCTGTCTGCCTGGGACGACATGATCGACAGACCCTAATGCTGTGCCAGAGAAGGTCTGCACCCGTTGCCCCTAGGATTCAGGTTACTGGCCAAGGCTCTTGCCACCCCTACAGTGCCTTTTTAGGCAAAGTTCAAAGGGCAATGCCACCACTGCAGCAGGTACAAGCATGAAAAATCTGAAGGTAATCCTACTCAATGCTAGAAGTCTAAACCTCAAAATGCACTCTCTCTCAAGGCACTCCTAAAAATGGAGAACATCAATATCTGTGCAGTAACTGAGACCTGGTTCAAGGCTCCAGAGAGCACCCCTGCAATACCAGGCTACAACTCTTACCACACTTTTCGGCCACCAAACCAGGACCAAAACACTAAAGGTGGAGGAGTGTCCATACCCACCAAGGATATTCACACCACCGCGCTAGTTGCCCAACACAATGCGTCTGAAATTCTCCAGGTACAACTAACACTAGGTAAGACTGCAATCCAAATTGTAGCTTGCTACAGATCCCCCACCATGCCCCAAGATTCTCACTACACATTTCTAAACATACTGGAAAATATTAAGATACAACCAAACACCCTAATACTGGATGATTTCAACTACACTGCCATTAACTGAGAAAAATTCTTGCGTACCAAAACCTTTGCCCAACAGTTCTTGGAATTCATAAATTCCAATGCCCTGGATCAACTAATCCTTAGTCCCACCACGGGCTCCAATATCCTAGACCTGGTCATTACCAACATGCTCCACACCTATGGTCACCCCCTTGTTGGTCAGGTCTGACCATATGCTAATCACCCTTGACATCCACAACCCACCCCCACCCCCAGTAAGGAAACCGCCGTAAAAATCTTCTACAGAGCCAACTTCATGCTACTCAAGTCAGAAGTGACAAAATTCATGACACCCATGCAAATGAGAACTGAAAGTTCGACAGCTGAATCCTACACGAAGGCACTACATGAGTACATACACTCGTGCATAAATCGTGCCATCCCCAACAGAACCAAGATGCTCTCTTCCAAAAAAGGAAGCCAATCTGGTCGCCCCTTGCCATAAACAAACTTTACAACAAAAGGAAGAAACTGTTACAGAAAAGAGGAAAATCCCAGGATGCAAAAAAACTCCCTTACCAGCATCAGTAAGAAGCTGAGATGCCTCATAAAATCCTCCAAAGCTAGTTACGAAAATAAAATTGCCAAAGATTCCAAAGACAACCACAAGGCATTCTATAGCTATGTCAAGAATCTAAATGGCAATGCTCAGATCTGCTCTGAGCTACAATAGAATGGCATTAAATATACTGATCCCAAGGATATTGCCCATATCCTGGCAGATCGATTCAGTGCAAACTTTACCCCCCTCTCACCCACTAAAGGGCCCATCTCAATACCAAAAGACCTGCCAAATTCTGGTAATAATGGCCACACAGGTAAAAAACTCACTGTCCAAAGCTAAGAATACAGCATCCATGGGACCAGATGACATCCCGGGCTGTGCACTACATGAACTACAAAATGAACTGGCACCTCACCTAAGTGTCATGTTTAATCATAGCCTCACCTCAGGCTTCATGTCCACTGAGTGGTGCACAACTACAGTTATCCCACTCCACAAGAGGGGATCCACCTTGGATCCCTGGAACTACCGCCCCATCAGTCTGACGAGTCTGATCTGCAAGGCCATGGAATGCATTATCATGGAACTTATAAACAAAGACATTGGCAACCTTCAAACACTGGACCCCACATAGTTTGGGTTCGTGAAGGGCCGATCTTGTCTCCTGAACCCGATTGACTTCTTCGAATCAGTCTCCAGAGCCATGGACAAGGGTAAGGTGGTCCACACAGCCTATCTGGACCTCGCCAAGGCCTTCAACACCATCCTCCCCTCTGGAATCATAGATAAACTTACTAAGCTGGGCATTAATCCCTACATCACTCGATGTGTTGCCAACTGGCTTACTGACAGAACCCACATTGTAAAAGTAGCAGACTCCAAATCCAACTCCAGACAAGTGGAGTACCTCAGGGTTCAGTCCTGGGACCGCTCTTGTTTGGCATCTACTTCTCTGAAGTACAGGCCAATACTAATGGATTCTGGCTAACAAAGTTCGCAGATGACTGCAAACTGGGAGCCATTACTGAATCCCCAAATGACGTGGATATTCTCTAAAAAAGGCCTTACAGAAACAGATGCTTGGTGCCAGAGCCATGGGCTCAAGCTCAATGCCAAGAAATGTATAGTTATCCTCTTTGGGAAAAACATGTACCCATGAATTACCACATAGGTGGCAGTACACTAAACACCAAAACTGTAATTAGAGACTTAGGAACACAGGAGGACAGTGGTCTCACCTTCGATGACCACATTGCCACAACAGTCAAGAAATCCTTCTATGTGGCACACCTCATCACAAAGGGCTTTTCATCCAGAAAAAAGGAGGTCATTGTCCCACTGTACTCATCCCTCATTAGACCCATTGTAGAATACAACGCCCAGTTTGTTATGTACCTCTCAAGACATCTGCAACAACTGGAAAGGCTGCAGAAATACCTCACTAAAAGAATCACAGGCCTAAAGCAGATGCCCTATGCTGACTGTCTAAAAAAGCTCCACCTATACTCGGTCACATATCGTCTACTCAGAGGTGATCTCTGCTTAACATACAAAGCCATGTCAAACTCAGAGCTGTTGGAAATGCTGCACAAAGAAATCCCAATCCCCCAGAGACACACGCTCCAGGGATCTAAACCTTGTCATCACAATGAACAAAAGAAGCTGGAGTGATAGGTTTCTGAGCCAGAGACTCCCCAGACTGTGGAATAGACTGCCCATACATGTCAAGCAGATCGCCTCTTTGGCCCTCTTCAAAAGGAACCTTGATGATTGGATGTGAGATAAGAAATTCACCCCGGGGACCATATCAGTCACACTACTAGACAGAAGAAATAGCCAGTGAATTGTTATGGCTAGGCTTGTATAGGACCTAGGGCCGATAGCCTAGTACCAATCTATGAACCTATGAAGAACAGGATTCCAGTCATTGTTTTTTAACCATAGCCCACAAATACTAACCTCAATCTTGTGGGAAAGTAGCAAATTTTCAATCAAAAACTAACATTAACTATCAAAGATGCATCAAATGTTGCTATCTGTGAAATTTTACATTTTCGACCTAGCAAAAATCCTGCCTTGTGTTTGTGAGATACTTCACAATATCTGCTGTGAAAATTCTCTTCCTTGATCTTGACAAGTGCATACCATCCTATCTGAACACATGTGCCCAAAATTAGGCTCAGAAGATGCTCTACACATTTCCATTTTTTAAAACGGGACATTTTTTTCATGTAGGTATTTACCAAAAAATGTTTTCATTCATGGTGACATGACTCTCCTTTCTATATTTGATTTGTGAAAAAATATGTCCTAAAACCTGTACAAGCATTGCTATCCAAGAGGGCTATAAATTACCTATTAACAATCAGAAAGCCCTTGTGGATGAGATCATTTGTACGGACATGAAAAAAAGCAGACCCATACTACCTTATATTAAGGTGTCCTAAGGCCTGCCTCACATTATTTCTCCTGTCAGCCGTAACAATATTTTATGTTCATTATCTTCTCTGCAAAGCAGTTCCTCTAACAATTGAATCTCCAATTAAAAGAATATCTTTTCTGACCAGATCTGAAGAATTTTCAACTTCTAATTCAGGAATATCTGTTCTATCAATTATTACAAAGGAATGATCTTCATCACCATTAGCCTTATTAACAAACATACAATTCTCATTCTGCAGGCTCTGTAGATCTACAGCTTAAACCAAGTTGTCAACATCTTTCTCATCGGTTTTTCTTACAATAATGTTATTCAATCCTTCCACGTTAAATTTTGATTTTCTCCTTTCCCTCCTGCACCCTGTCTCTTTTTTCCACCTTCTCTTGGAACAATGATGACGTTTTCTGTAGACCGAATGTTTTTTTGATAGAAACATGTTATTCCCTCTAATCTGTGTTGCATAACAATGCAGTTTTCTTTTTAGTATTCATTCTCTTTGATTTACAGACATTTATCAGTTTTTCTTTTTTATTTGTTGTAATCTTTTTCCTTTCATTCTTTTTTATTTCCTTCAATATGCTCTGAATACTCAGATTGCTGAATATATGTACCCAGAATTCCAAAGTTGTCAGTGGCATTATCTTGTTTCATAGGGGTTATGTGATCTCTACAGACACATCTTTTCCTAAATATGTTCCAATTGCTCTTTACCTAACATTGTTCATCTCATCAGTCATGTCATTAATATATTCAAAAGTACTTGAAACAGGGACTTCCAAAATGGCTGTTCAGTGATTGAACTTGATTTCAGCTCTCCCAGTGTGGAAAAAACAACTGTGAAATAAGGGCAAGTGATTTTGCAAGTTTCAATAAATTCAATTACAGACTAGTAAGTACTGCCTGGATGCCAGCAAAGAAGAAACTTAGAAAGCCTGAAAGAAAATCAACTAGAAAAGGTGAAGAGAAAACAATGACTGGGTAGAATCCTGCAGCTGTTCAGAAAAAAAAGCAGTTCAAGCACCAGATTTGGTACAAGACATGACTTCCATTAATCTAGAGGAAAAAATAAATCAAATGTACTCAGAGATTATTAAAATAAATTAAACCTTGAAGAAGTACATCAATTCAAATAAAAGGCTGGAAAGAATGCAAGATGCTTTAAGCAGCTACCCTTATGAACTAATACAACTGCAAAAATTACAGATTGAAATGGAGAGGGGTGGCTGAGTATGAGACTGCTCAAGAAGAGTGAGTTAAGACAGAGTATGCAGGGATATTTTCGGTTGTACCAAAGAAACTTGAAGGAACAAACTGTATTAATTTTAGGAAAGCACAAATAAGCAAACAGACTGGTATTCCACAGTAGGATTTGTTAACTGAAAGGGCACTTTGTGTGGGGTCTATATCAGATCATCGAAATGGCTCTTTATCGAATGCCATAACGAACTGCAAAACTCGAACCCTAACAATATCGAAACCTCAAAACAGCAAATTTTTTTCCCAAGGAAAAAATTTGCTGTTCCGAGAAACACACACACACCACAAGCACACTAAAAAGCAGCAATCCACACACATACATTTAAAAGTTACATCTAACCCTACACTACACTGCACATACACTACTATCCATTCACTTACCTTAACCCAGACCCTAACCCTAAGGTCCGTCACTATCGCACACTCACCTCACCCACGCCCTAACTCACTTAACCCGCCCCTAACCCCAAATTCTCACTATCGCACACTCACCTCACCCGTGCCCCAACCCTAACTCACTTAACCCCCAACCCCGAATTGTCACTATCGCACACTCACCCAACCCACGCCCTAACCCAACATCCACACAATCACACACTTACCTTAACCCAACCCGTAACTTTCCACCACATCACTGAAAACAGAGAAGCCACAACAATGGCCAAACAAATTCTTTCCCTAGGAAAGAATTCGGTTTTGTGCAGTTTCGCTGTTTTCAGCATTCGTGATATTGGGTTCGATATTAGATCATTCAAAATTCTGCTGTTTCAATGATCTAATATAGACCCCTTTGTGTGCATGCACCAAACTTTGCCATAAGAAAGGAGCCAAGACCTGTATTACTGGTAAAGATGCAATCAAACAGCAGAAAGGGCTGATCCTGAGAAAACTGTGGCAGAAGGGAAAAGTATTAAAAATTGAAGACAATAGAGTGTTTGTGGAAAATGAGTATTCAATATATACCAGGCAGAAGAGAAGCAAATTTATTGCAACAATCAGGGAATGTTGGGAGACAGGTGTGAGATTGCAGCTGCTGTGCTTCTCTCCATAATATTTTTTTTTCCCTGGAGAATCAAAGAAACTTTTTTTGATGCAGAACATGCTAAGAAGGAGATACAAAAGTTTGGCCAACAAATGTGAGGCATCAAACAGAGGGGGAAATCTGCTTATCATTCTTTTGATAATAAAACTCATAGTGAGACTTTGCCAGTGAAACCTTTTCCAATGTTTCACAGGAAAATGCTTTTGAGACAGAAAAAAGCACAAGACCGGACTAAAAGAATTGGTAGTACCCTGGACTTGAACCAGCGTCTGGGGCTAGAAGAGAGATGAATAGAAAGGAGACCATCAAGATTGAAATTAGTAAATAAATCTGAGACTATAAAGCATGAATCTCATTTGTGAAATACAGCTTTACAAGAAAATCTTGAAAGATTGGACTTTGCTAAGTGGGACTGAACCACAGATACCCTACTTCATGTCATTAATGTTTGGAAGGACACTCATAGGAAGGGGAGAGAGAGTAACTTTAAGTAAAACAATTTTGTCCTTAACAGTTTTTGTATAAAACATTTCATGATATAAATGACATTTTATATAGTAAAGCATTTTTAGTTATGGCTGTATATGATAAAAAATGAAAACAAGCGCTTTTTTCTTCTTTTTTTAGATTTAAGAAATGTATGCATTTATATGCAAAGTCAGAAGAGATGCATGAAAAAAAGCACGTTTCAGTTAATATGCTGTAATCTTGAATTGTTGAGGTGATGGGGTATGAAAGTACATAGACTATAATATATGTAGAATTGATATGTTTTCTCTTACTTTTACATAAGTGAATGTGTTAAGGACCTTGCTTAATCTAACAAGTTTTTTGTTTATGCAAGTAAACAAGAGGGCAACAAATGCAATAAAAAGTCTTCCTTTGGCAAATAAATGTTCAGAGTAAGAGTAAATCGAAAGGCTTGCAGATGACAACAGCTATACATTTTTTACTTGTGTTTCCATGGAGACAAGCCAACTATAAGGGTGAGTAATAAAAGCGTGAGCAGTTTTATTAAGGCTAAAGGTTAATGTTTTCTGAAAGCATATAAGCTGTTTTTTACATCTGGGAGGGGTATGAAGACAAGACAGAACAGACAAAAAACAGTATAAGAAGGAGCACAGGCAGTAACATGTGTCTTAGTATGTATAACCTTAATGTTAGGTTAAGTAATTTGTGTGTGTGAAGCGTCAGTTTGGGACAACTGTTCCCATCATAATGGTTAAGCTTCATTATCTGAAGATGTACATAGTTGTGTATGTCTGTTTTAAGTTGATAGGATTTGGGGGTTGTTTGTTTAAGGGTTTTCATTAGAACAAAAAGTTTTGTAAAATGTGGAATAGGTTCAAATGGAGAGGAAAAGAAACAACTATATAAATGATTAACCTGCCACATGTTAGTGTGTGCATGTAACACAAATGATGTAAAAAGACATTTTTAAAAGTTGTCTTATTCAGTCAGTGGGAATAATAACTTCTTACATAATGGCTACACTAAACATATTATTTTGGCCTCACAGGTATAGACATAAAGATAAGAGTAAAAGTATATTAAGAAATGCATAGTGAAAATAGCAAGTATAGGAGACACGTTTGGAAAGGAATGAGTGTGTGAATTTGATAAAGAAAAGATTTAAGGATGGATATTCAGAGCATCAGGGACAAAGTAAAATTGAAATATTTATACTAACTGCTAGAGGAGTTTCAACAGTGATAGAAGAGGGAAAAAAGATAACAGTGGTAGATTTGTGGCATTAAGGGGCTACTGGCAAGAGATGACGATTACATTGGAATGCATTTGTATTCCACCTAAACTGCGTTTAATGGAGATTAAGCATATTTTGTGGGGAAACAATCAGCTTTCAGCAGGGTTTATTGCTTATAGATGAAAACTAAAACTCGATTTGCAAAGTGAGCATGTATCTGGGGAAAATTATTTGGTATGGAAGATGTGAATTCAATAATAGGAACTCAAAGATAATTTACATATTATTCCCCAAGTTACAACAGTAGAAACTCAAAAAAGAATTTACATATTACTCTGCATCTTACAATAACTGGACAAGACTGAACAGATATATTTCACAAGGACATGTGCAATTAATTGAAAGCTTCACCACATATCCAATAACTTTTTCAGATGAAGCACCAATAACAACTAAGATAAAAATGCAGTGTAACAAAGTAAAAATGAGACACTGTGCTTCCCCACCTACCTGTTAAAAAGAGTAGAATTTAGGGAATGGGAAGCAGAAATTATTCGACAGTTATGAGGGAAGATAGGCATGTCTTCAAAAGTTATATCTAGTGAGTGGGATAAAATAAAAGTGGAGTTTAATCTAGGGTAGAATTAGAAGAAAAAGAGATATGGTTAAGAAGTAACAAGAATTATTTACACAGGGTAACAAAGGTGAAAGTACTGCAGAATAAGGGGAATCTCACAGAACAAGAAGAGGTGCAACTGCATAGTGCTAAACAGAAAATAAGGCAGTTTTGAAAGACTGCTGTTAAGCAATGGTTATTTGACAGTAACTCTAGAGCACAAAAACTCTGCACAAATACTTAGGCAACAGAAAGTAGAAAGTGTTGTTGCCAAACTTAGGGAGCCTATAACAAGAAAAATAATTACAGATCCTGTAGCGGTATTAAGATACATTTTAGGAAGTTGCAGAAGAAAGTATTAAAAAAAAAAAAAAAAAAAACAGAAATACTTCTGGAAGTCTCAAGTATGCCAAGGTTAGAGGTCATGAGGCTCAAAAATTACCGGCTAAGATAGGAGATAATGAGATAAAATGGTGACATATAATCAAGCTGCGTGAAAGACTGCAGGAAAAGATGGTATTCCTGTGGAAGTATGAAAGCTAGGAGGGAAGAAAGTGATAAAGATCTAGAAGGTTTTGATTAACAGTATTTTAAAAGGAGGGGAAGCACGAACATACTGGAAGACAGCCATGGTGGCTATAATCCCTAAAAATGAACACAAAAATCGACGTAACAGCGTACTAATTAACCATACAGAAAATATAAAACCACCGCACAGGTTGAGTCAGACAACTTTTAATAACACAGTTAATAGTTTAAGTGCTTTTGTTTCATTAAAGTCAGTTTCTGATGAAGTTCAGTCCTTTAATGAATGAAAGCGCTTAAACTGTTAACTGTGTTATTAAAAGTCATCTGAAGCAACCTGTGCAGCGTTTTTTTAACACCTAAAGATGGAAAAGACCCATCAAACCCAACTTCATATAGGCCCATTCCAATTTTAAACCATGATTATAAAGTGTTTATAAGTGGGAGGGTTATCCTCTGATAAGGTGTCTGAACAGAGGAAGTAGGCAGGGGTGTCTTCTTCCCCCTTTATTTGCATTACATTTAGAGGCATTGGCAAAGAAAATAAGGGTTTCAAATTTCAAGGATATAATTAGTCTGGTAATCAAGAAAAGTTGGCTTTATTTGCAGACTATATTATTTTGTACCTCATAAAACCAGAAAAGGACATCTTGGTGCTGTGGAACATTCTGGGACAGTTCAAGTTTTTTTTTTCCAGAATATAAAAATCAAAGACAAAACAAAGGCTATAGCTGTAAATTCTACCCACGCATAAAATGGTTCAGCTATACCTGTATTTATGGGGACAAGATAAAATGAAGTATTTAGGAGTATGGGTTCATAGAATTCTGTGATGGTAGCTAAGGATATGTGGGAAGAGACATTACAAAAGATAATATAAAAACTGAGAAACTGGAAGCTTTTATTTATGGCTATGGATATGGAGAGCAAGATACAAGCAGTGAAAATGTTTTAGTCCCTTTAGGTTTATATAAAGGTCAGGCATATTTTTATCAACCAGAGGAGATGTTGTGGACAGTAATTAATAAAAAGTTGAAGGATTTTATAAGGGAAGGGAAAAGGGCAAAGGTCAAGTGGGATAAGTTGATTCTTATTTTAGAGTTACACAGTTTAGGCTCGTATACATAACACAAGCTGAAATCTATAATTCAAAATGGAACGGGATGATGATGAAGGAGGGGGAATTCAAGAAATAAGAAGATTATGGATGCAGATCTTTAGGGAGAATAACAGCCAAACATAATATATTCGTAAAGTAGCAAAAAGTATTCTAAGAACTAAGCTGACACGAGAACGGAGAAAAGAAATAAGCGCAATTAGAGGAACAGAGAATATGCAAGCGGGGGCTGGCATTTACTGGAGAAAACTGGCAAAGAAACCAAAGTACTGGGAGCAGATAGCTAGAGAAAGAAAGGTAAAAGAATGGGAGGAGGCCAAGAAGATATTTAGACTGGAGGCTGGAGATTGCCTTCCCTATCAAGGATTTATATCAGAATACAGACAAACAGAAAGGGATAGGGGAAGCCTAAGTAAAAGGCTTATTTTGGTAGAGATTTTGGTGGACTCTAGAACATAAGTTGCTATTAAAAAAGTATGGCATAAAAATGTTACATGATAACTATAAGAATCAGAGGCAGTTAGAAAAGATTAGTACAATAGACTGGATAAGCAATACAGAAAAAAAAACAATGGGATGACATATGTATGGCTCCCAAATATCCAACAAGTCTAAAAGAGTTAGGATTTTTGTTCAGAAGTGTTTGCGTAGGTATTTTTATACTCCAAGCAGACTCTAAAATATTTTCTAGGGTAGATGGCATACATTTATGTAAACACATTATAAATCACATATGTTCTCTTATACCATTATCATTACTCCAACATTACATAAATTGTTCAATTCCTGCCCTCAGTTAAACCTCATTCCTCAAACAAAAACAATATTCTGCATGCATTGTTCCCACAATTTTCCTTTTTTATATCTAGTTTACTCCTACCCTTTTCTAAAGATTCCACTTCCTGTTTTTTATCTGCGTTACAATATTCACTACTTCAAGTATAGTTGGTTTATATTTCAATTTCCATTTTCTAGTATTTTTTTTGGCAGCCACCAGAGTTAAAGTTAACAAGGCCTTAAACAAATATTGTAATAAAAAAAAAACAAATGAACACATGGCAAAACTGAGTTACAGAACACATAATGAATGTGAAATGGTTTTCCCCTCTAAAGTTTTGTAGTTGTATATTTTTTAAACATTTGTTTTATTATTTATTCAATTACAGCATTGTTAGAGGTACAGAGGTGCAGCATATTATAAAAAATCTGTTATGAAAAAACCTCTATAATCAAATATCACACATTTGTAACTTAGTTGTACAGTTCGCTTAATACATTCCAAGATATTTATCATCCATGTTTCAAATCTCTAGTCATCTGTTCCTGCAGTGTTGTAGCTATTAATTATGTTGTAGCTATTAAATTATGTTTAAGATTAGTACAGTCAAGTATTTAAAGAATTCACCAATGCATATGGGATAAAAAGCAACAGTTTATGTGGAAGAAATAACCTCTTAACATAGGTGTACAATTTGATCAAAAAGAAAGAAAGAAAAAAAAAAAGACAAAAACACAGTAATAAAGAATCAATAAACTGTTTAAATGCTTGGCAGATAACATGGGTTTTCTCCAAGCCTATGTTTACATACCTTTATTGAATGGTCACTTGTGACACAGGCAAACTTACATTTATATAAAAGTAATCAAACCATGTTAACAAGTTCACATTTACAAACATTATAGGATATATATCAATATATATGTGATGCATAATCTGAGCTACATTACATAAATCATTCATTTCCTGCCTTCTTGTAAACCTCATTCCACCTCCAAAACATTTTTCAGCATGTATCATTCCCATAATTTCCATTTTTTACCTATGCAATTTACACCTACCCTTTTTCTAAAGATCCCACTTCCTGTTCTTTTATCTTTGTTACAATATTCACTACTTAAAAGTATAGTTGGTTAAGAATTTGATTTCCATTTTCTAGCATGAGCATAATAAATGTACTCAATTACATGGGCACATTAACCAGGATTTTGCAATGATCAGTGTCATCCGTAAGAACTGGAACAGTGACAGAAGAGACTCCAGTGAGATTATGAGACTATCTAAGATCAGGGCTACAAAAGCAAGTCATCCAAGTAAGTAAAAACATTTGCACCCTAAAATAATACACACACTACAACATCGGGCATGCACTTACCTAACAAATTCATGTTCATTAGTAGGTCAAACTACTGTTTTAGTGAATGCTGGCACATCAAAATCCACTTGCTGAAAACACCTTTACAGTAGTTTTTCGGTACTTTTCCGTTAACGGGGCAACAGCATTTTTGGCCTTGTTAACGGTTTTGTCATAAGGAATATATATATATATATATATATATATATATATATATATATATATATATATATATATATATATATATATACACACACACACACACACACACACATTTCTTTCAATATGTGTTTGTATAAATATATAAAATGTGTGTATTTATTATGTACAAACATACACATAGCAGCTCCCATTCTCTTGACTCCAGAATCAGGGACATAACTGAAGTAATCCGCAGCATTCAGGGACAATAACTTGAGAAGTTAGCTGAATAACAGAATGTAGCTTAACGGCCATTTTCTGAAGTAAAAGACATCTATAACTTTAATTATTGTCATTATTTATTACACATAATCCAGCAATTTTTCCTCTCCAGATCACCAGTTTTACGATGGATTATGATGGTCAGAGCTTTTTTTTAACATTTTCTGCAATAATCAGGGACATTTGAGAGACTGCAAATGCAAGCCCACCCACAGGTACAGGTACACACACACACACACACACACACACACACACACACACACACACACACACACACACAAGTATTTTTATTTAGTTAGGACTTCTGGACTGATCATAGGACCCTTTTCAGCTGTGATCAGGGGTGTAAAAACACAGAGTTATAATACAATTGCTTCATGCAGTCAAAGAGCAATCACGTTTCAGAGAAAAAGCATTTGAACATTATATCACAGTTCATTCTTTTATATTATTAAGTTTTTTTGATATCAGTAACAAACGTGCAGAGAATGTTGTCTTATAACTGAAGTAATGTGTACACATTCTTATTTTGTGCAGCCTGCAGAGGCATACTTGTAATGAGTTACGTATTAGGAGGTACCTTACCTATTCTGGACCCAAAGTAGAACTGCAATTGTCATCGGTGCCCAACAAAATTTAGAAGCAAGAATTCCCAATTATTGTTTGTTTAATTCCCAATTATTGTATGCTCTTCAACTTGCACTTATGTTGACTTTTCGGATACTGGATATTTATGCAAATACTGAAAATGAACAACAACTTTCATTATGACAAAACCGTTAATGAGTCAAAAAAAGTGCTGCCCATTAACAGAAAAGTACCAGTTTTTCTTGTGCTGGAGGAAGCTCTTCTGTACCACGAAGTGACATCCTTGCACCCCACAAAACTTATATATGCCGACTCCGAAAGTCATAGAACAATTGAGAAAAGTCAAAATCCCCCTCTGTCATGGAAAGTGGTTTCAAAGTGAGCTCCCTTCATAGTATAGGCATTTACTGAAATAGCGCTCAATCTAATGAGGTTTCCTTGGTAAACAATCTGGGGGCTGTGGTGAGCCTAATTGGAGCAGGACAGAATTGAGACTGCATGTCTCTTAAAGTGAGGAAACTCCTTGATTCCTACTCTGATGCGAAGGAATGCCTTTTACAGGTTCAAAAAGCATTTCTTGTTTCCTTCTAATAACCTGAGAAGGACTGACTTCACCATGATCATGCAGAAGGGCTCTTTGGGAGGAAACTGATTTAGGCCACTCAAGTCAAGTATTAGCCAGGGATCCTTTACTTTTTTTGGGTACAAATAAGATCCTTGACTGAAAACCTAGTCCTTGCTGGTTAGGTGGGAATCTCTTGAATGGCTCTTTTCCATATCAGGTTTAGTGTCTCATGTCTTGCTGTAGCATTCTGACGGGGTGGACCATCTGGTAAGCAGAGAGACTGTGGTCTGGGATGGAAGAGAAATAGGATCATGCAGCCCAGAGATAATGAACCTGACATTATGATGGCATTCCAAATACACAAGTGGAGGAACAGGTGACCCAGCCTGTGTCCAGAGAACAGCTGGACAAGGTCCCAGGAAACAGTGTGTGGCCCCCACAGCTGTAGGATAACATATTGTTTTAGCAGTTTTGGCTATCACTAGGTACCAAGTCATTCTGGAAGTTGCTTCATCCACTGGAGCCCTTGCGAGAACTCCTGTTTTTGAACTTTGCTGGCCATGTCTAAATCAGAGTTGATGGGGACACCACCAAGTTCATGAAAATTGTAATTGGGAAGCTTTAAGGTTGACATCAACACTTGAGTGGGTTTTGCCCTCTTGCTATGGCTACTGTAGCTTGGCTTTTATGACTGGACTAAAAAGAAAGGTTCCATTAAAGGAGAGTCATTCAAAACTTTGGCCATCAGTTTTTTTTTGGCAAAATCTCTATGATGTAGCCAGACATGGTGATGCAAAGTATGTCCCAAACCTGCCTCCCTGATCATACCAACAGTACATGGTTAGGTTAGAGACTAAAACAAGGACAGACACTTGAAATTTCTGTCTGTTTTTCAAATACTTTCATTAAGAGATCCATGTAGAAGTGGAGCATATAAGACATGAAGTGTACCACCCTCAAAGAAAAAGTGGGAGGGACAACTTCATTTCTATAATCTGTCCAATACACAAGACTATTTGTTAGATGGACAGCTGGGCTATGAGGTGTTGGAACGTTCTTCAAAGGGGCTACTGCAATTATGGGGTCTACCTCATGCATCTGCAACCAGCACATCAAGTCCCTTAGGAAGTTGAAGAATCTTGTCAGGCTTCTCTGAGACAGGAGCCATAACAGCAGGATTCTTTCATGCAGTCTGTGCCATCTACAGGATGCATTCTGGTGAGGAAGGGTTTTTGGGACTATCCTGCATTTAAACAGAACTGAAATGTTCCTGAGCTTAGGGAGTCATCAAGCAGAAAGTCTTCATCAACATATGGAGGTGGAGACTCCAAGGAAGAATCAAAGTGCTTCCTCTTAAACATGGCCTCCCTTCGCAACTTGGGAGGGGGAAATTCCAAGGAGAAAGAAGACTGTATTAAATTGGAAAAAGATAATGCATTCTGACCAGGTTCCCCAGTTCTTCTGTCTCATATAGAAGCAGGGTGACTCACACTGAGATAGCAGTAATATGCAGTCCCGGGACCAAGAAAAAGAATGGTAATACTTTAAAAGATGACTGCTTCATCATCACTTAGACCAAAATCAGTACCATGTTCTGTGCCAAGCTGATCAATCACAGGAGGTCAATGCCCTAACAAGTGGCACCAAACTTGGGTCTAAGAGGCTGAGCCTAGGTCTGACAAAAGTAGCCCATCAACCCTCCAAGATCAATGAACCAGTCAGTAGCAAAGTCAGCAATGACAGCAGAAACTCCAAGGCCAACCTCAGGGACAGGATGGTCTGGAATTAGGACCAACCTCACCTCCTTAATGTAGACCCAAGACAATGTAACTCTAAAGGTACAGACACCGGGAAAGCCAGTGCAGATGGTGCAGTCAAGATAAACTGAATCAAGGCCAAGGGCTACAGCTCTGAAAGCGAAATTGCAGTTTAGTTTCAATGGGTCTATCAAAGTCAAATCAAAGTAATTAAGTCACATTGCAGTCTCATCACAACTGGAACCTAGAGAGTCCTGTGAAGTGAACAAAGGCAAGAAAATACAAAATTAGGCAAGAAGAGTGCTTTACTCATCTTCATGTTAGCAGAGAATGAGGCTGGGACCACATCTAATGCACACTCAAAAAAAGGTCTGCAGCGGGATTTTTTTTCAAAATTAGCTCAACAGATAAAGACCTAAAGTGCCTGACAAACCTAGAAGAATAGTGTCAAGGAATTCAAACTCAAAGCTCTAGCTCAGACATCACTGAGGAAACACAGCCTGAACAGGAGAAAAGGGCAAGTGAGTCTCTGGCCAAAAGGGAAAGGTGCAAGATTTACATCAGAACATTCACCAGATCTGGGTTTCATCGGAATATGAAGAGAAGAGGAACACCCTTTCAGAACAGACTTTCTATTTAACAGCCTTTGGGGCAGGAAGAAATATGCCCAGATACACAATGATAAGCTCTAACAGATCAAGAAGTACCTTGAACAGATCAGAATCCTTCAATTTCTCAAACTTTAGTCTACTTCAGTGATCTTCCAGGGTAGAATGCTTAAAACATGCACAAATACTACAGTGCTCTTCAAAACGAGACTCTCCTTTGTGAGGGAATCTCAACCTTAAATTTCTAAAAATCCATACTTCTTTATTCGTCATATCAAATGACACAAAAGACCACACTTCACCACATGACAAAAACAAATCCCTCAAAATACAACTGAGTACATTAGAAGAGCTAATCAAACCCTTTGAAGGGTTCAACACCTGAAGGGAGAAGATGAAAACGAACTCTAAATGAAAATAAAATGAAAAAAAAAAAAGAAAAACAAATGACATGGAATCAGAAGTAAGCACAGTCAAGAACCACAAAGAAATAAGGAATACTGAAAATGCTGGCATTTTACCAGCAAAAGGAGAACTGAAGCACTCTAATATAATAGTAGCCTGAGGTTGTTTTAAACATGTGACCTGCTTTCTCTTGTAACAACCATATACAGAGGAGGGTCCTATTTTGAACAGCATCATGTGTATGGGAGAGAGGTTTTGGTAGCCTGGAAAAGTTTGAAATGGCAGGCAAATGCTACCAGCCTTAGTCTTTGAGATGGTGAAGATATAAATAGAAGTTATGTTCTTACCATAACGTTCCATGTTAGTTGTCTTCTTCTCGCCTTCTTCTTGCTGGATGGTAAAAGCTCGAGAGTTGGTTCCTTCTATCCCACAATGCTAGGCGAGAGTTACCTCAGATCTCGTTTGTAAGCTAACCCCAGCTTATAATAGTAACAGTATATAACAGAATAACTATAAACAGAGTCCACCTCTAACAACAGGGAGAAAAAGGGTGACCTACATCCTGATTCAGGAAATATGCAAAGCAGCATATGCCTAAGTAAAGAGGTGGTAGAAAGAGAGGTCACAATCACAACTCCTCTAGGTCTGTCCAGGCCAGGGGAAGAGACAACTAACATGGAACGTTATGGTAAGAACATAACTTCTATATGTTAAGTTGTCTATCCATTCTTGCTGGATGGGACAGCACCTTGTCCCGGTGGCCCGAACAGACTCCTGAGAACAGTGGAACCAAAGTTAGCTCTATGCCTAGAAGCTAAATCCAACTTATAATGAGAAATGAAAGTGTGAGGAGTAGCCCAAGTAGCCGCTGCACAAATGGTGTCAATAGGCAGTCTATCTTGGAAGGCTATGGAGGTAGCCAAAGCTCTGGTGGAATGGGCCTTAGGTTTGTTAGGCAGCTTTTGGTGTCTAATTTCATAAACAAGGGAAATCAGAGATGTTAGCCATCTAGATAATGATACCTTTGAAACTGAAAGTCCCTTCCTGCCTTCTGCATAGGAGACAAACAGTTGATCAGATTTTCTGAATTGTTTTGTTCTATCCAAATAGTACCTTAACTGACGATGAACATCTAGCCAGTGTAATTTTGTTCAGACCTATTGGAATATTCTGAAAAACACAGGGAGGTCAATGCTTTGATTTAGATTAGACATCGAGGCTACCTTAGGCAAAAGGAAGGGTTGGTTCGTGGATACCCTGTCCTTATGAAACAACAGATAAGGAGGTCGACAGCTGAGTGCATGAAGTTCAAACTCTTCTAGCTGAAGTAATTGCTACCAGAAAAAGAGTTTTCCATGATAGCAATTTTAAAGAACAGGAAGCTGCTGGTTCGAAAGGGGGAAGAATCAAAGAAGTAAGAACTAAATTTAGGTCCCAAGGAGAAGGAGGATTTCTTATAGGAGGTCTGAGAAGAAAAACTCCTTTCAAAAGGCTTTGCAAGACTTGTGGGACATCAAGGCAGACTCAGAAATACCCACATGAAAGTTAGAAATAGCTGCCAATTGAACTTTAAGAGTAGAGGGAGATGAACCTGCATGGAAGAGTTCAGCTAGAAAATCAAGGACCATTTGGATGGAAGCAGTGAAAGAATCTATGTCCCTTCCTTGAGCCCAATATGTGTCAAATAAATCTTCCGAGTGGAAGATTTATGGGAAGCTATCAAAATATCTCGAACGGAGTGAGATAATTGAGGAAGCCTGGCTAAGGTTGGAACTGGAGGAACCAAGCAGTGAGGTTCAGAGAGGGGAGGATGTAACTGACCCGACTGATGGATCAAAAGATCTGGAACTAGGTCCAGATGCCATCAGAAATTGATGTAGAAAGGGGAACCACACCTGTCGAGGCCAGTAAGGAGCAATGAGGATCAATGAGGCCTGTATCACTTGAGAGATTAGTGGGAAGGGAGGAAATGCATACAGAAGTCCCCAAACTTGCTCTGCTGGGTTGGCCTGGTAAAGGGAATAGTGTGAAATAATCTCTGCACTTGCTGTTTTGGGGAGTAGCAAAAAGATCGCAGCAAGGCTGACCCCACTTGAGGAAAATTTCTCTCACAACAGAGTCTTTCAGAGACCACTCGTGAGGCATGAGGATAGCTCTGCTCAACTTGTCCGCGATTAGATTGGACTTCCGGGATGTATCAGAAACCGCTGAGAAGAAATCGCCCATTGCCACAATCTGAGTTCTTCTACACAGGTAGGACCTGGTTCCGCCTTGTTTGTTGATGTACCACACTACAGACATATTGCCTGTCTGGATTGCAGGAAGAGAGTCTTGAAGGGCTTGCAACGCTAAAAGCACTGCTCTCATCTCCAGAACATTTATGTGCAAGTGGCATTCGATTGGTTGCCATGTGCCCTGAACCGCCCTGCCCTGATAATTCCACCCCCACACGATCAGTGTCAGAGTAGCAACCGGAGGAAGGAACAAAGGGTCTTCCCAACAAGAGCTGAGGGAAGACATCCACCACATGAGATGATTTCTGCACCGCGTGATCATAATGGTGTGGGACATTGGAAGTTGCTGGTATGACCATTGTGTAAAGAGCATCCATTGAAGGATTCGCATGTGGAATCTGGCTAATGGAAGCAGAGGTATGGCCGCCATAATTCCCAACACTTTCAGCACTAACCTGGCTTTGATTCTGTTGTTGTTGAAAAGGAGTGAGACCAGTTTGTGTATGTCTGTTATTCTCTGATCTGTTAGTCTCGCAGACATGTTTACTGTGTCTAGATTTGCCTATGAAGGTAATAGTAAAACAGACTTTTCGCAATTTATTGAAATGCCTAACTTTTGACAAATGCGAAAGGTGTAATCCTGGCCATCAGAAAGAGATGCTTGGTGGGAGCTGTGAGGAGCCAGTCGTCCAAATATGGAAACACCTGGAATCCTTGTCGTCTCAGGTGAGAAGCTACCACTGCCATGCATTTGGTAAACACCGGGGCAGTGGTGAGACCAAAGGGCAGGGCCCTGAATTGAAAATGACTGGTTCCCAGCCTGAAGCGGAGGAATCTTCTGCTGTTCATTTTTGTGATAGTACGCACCCTGAAGGTCTATAGAGCACATCCAGTTTCCCTTTCCCAATAGGGGAAGGATGGACTGCAGCGTGACCATCCGAAATCTTGTTTTCTTGACTGATCTGTTCAAGATACTGAGATCCAAAATTGGTCTCCAGTCCCCTGTTTTCTTTGGAACTAAAAAGAACCTTGAGTAGATTCCGGATCCTTGCTGGTCTGCTGGAACTGGCTGAATTGCTCTTTTGCAAGCAGCTTTGAAATTTCGAAAACCGCTAGATCCCTTTGAGCGGGTGGAACATCTGGAAGGGATTTTTTGATTGGCTAAGAAAGGGGATAGAATAGCGAAATGACGGACTGTACCCATTTGTCTTGAGTCAGGGATAGCCAGGCTTCTGGGTACAGTGACAATCTTCCCCGACTGCCCAACACCTCAGGGATGCTGAAAGGGCTTATCAGAGAAGGCTTCTACCATTGTTATTCCGCCTCTGCCTCTGGCGGAAAACGACTTTGTGCGCCAGGCTAAGTCCCTTGAGATTGTTTACGGAACCACATTTTCCCACCCTTCTGGCCTTTGGGGTAAGGCCTAGAAGGAGTAGAAAACGGACTCAGAAAGAGTCTTGCCATCAGTCTCGCACCTAGTCAAGGTTTCTTTCACTTGAGGACCAAAGAGAACTGATCCGTCAAACGGGAATTAGTGAAAGACGCCTTGAATGGGTCCGAAATTGCATAGCCGCATCCAGGCATGCCCACACCTGTCCCCCATCAGCCGCATAAGAAAGGAGGCGCATGGAGGAGTTGGCTATGGAGTTAAGGGTAGCCAGCTGAGTGTTCATCTTATCTTGAAAACCCGCAGTTGTAGGGTCCTTCAACATGTCACTCGCTTTAATCAAGTCCCTTTGAAGACGAGTAAAATGGCACAGGTAGTTCAGCATAGCAAATGTCGCTGACGAGAACATCCGCTTCGTCCATGGACCTAGATTCCTTGTTAGGTGGATGGACAGGTACTGGAGGATCAGCTAGTTCCTTCTTAGTGGCAGCAGCTACCACCATAGCATCCACAGAAACTCCTTTTGTCAAGAACTGTCTGTCTGCTGGTGCTATGAATTTTGAGGGCCGCCTGGGAGTGGGGTCCACTGAATCAGGAGCCGACCATGCCTTTTTAGCTACCACGTGCATGAGGGGGTCAGGAGACACCCAGGAGGTGGAAGGAGCCAAAGAGCTCAAGGTACACAGATTCATCCTCCGAAGGGTTGAGGGCTGGCCAATTTCCCCTCTGTTTGAGGATTTCGAGAATGTCTGCAAAAGAGACATCTTCAGAAGGGGAACGGGGGGAACCCTCGGAATCATCTAAATCTGTGTCAGATGTGATGGACTCAGGTGAGTCAATGTGTTTACACTTCCTCTTCCGAGGGGCTCTTCTGCCAAATCAGGAGAGGCCTCGAAGAGGATGAAATCCCACAGGGGTTCCTGAGGAGCTGGCTCTCTGCGGTCCGGGATGAGGGAGTGAGTCGACTTGAGCTGAGGCACCGCAGAGGGAGGGGCGGACGGAGCCGACTGTGGAGTAGAGCCAGGCTCTAACACACTCCGCATGACCTCGAACGCACCCCTGTCAGGCAAAGCCAGAGGTCCCGGAGAAGCGCCGAGAAGCTGAGAACCTCCCTCGGCACCGACAGTGATGGCTCAGAGGCCGATGTCGGAGCTGAACTCACAAGGGTCCGATGCCACTCACCGAGCCGACGAGGAAGTCCGGCCGAGATTCTTCAAAGAAGAATGAGCCGACGACGGAGCCGAAGACAACTGTATCGGCCCGACGCTACCACAGTCTCGGTTCAACGCACCGCCCGAGCTCAACGGAGTCGGAGGAGGAACATATTGATGGACAGGGGCAGGCATCGACTGATGAGTCGGGCTCTGAAGCATTTGGGCCAGTGCCTCGGACTTAAGAAGTCGACTCACTACCCTCTGAAGGTCATGGTCCGACAGCCTCGGCGACCTAGAGGAGTTATGGCCCGCTCAGATTTGGCGTCTCGTTCAGACAGCAGAGGAGATGCTGGAGCCGAATGAACGGAGCCAAGGGATGGTGACCTAGATCTCTTCCTAGATGTCGGCTCAAGGTCTGGTCGGAGCCGACAAGCTTTTTTTACCTCGCTCCAGCCGGAGCCGAGGGAACGGCTCCAGCCGGAGCCGATGCAGACATAGGTTTTGTAGCTTTAGGTCTCGGCTCAGTAGCTGGAGCAGAGGACCTAGAAGCCTTAGAGGGCTTCCCAGAGACAGAAAGGGAATCCTCAGGCTTAAGTAGACCCCTTAGGATCAACTTGTTCTTTCTTTCCTGCAGGACCCTGGGACAGCACAGGAGTCCTGACAAGAAGTGTGACCGCCTGTCAGAGACATTTTCTGACAGCACGCATCACACTTCTTGAAGCCTGAGACCTTTGTTTCTTTAGACATCCTAGACAAGAAAGTGTAATCACACACACCCAGTCAGACACACTGATTACACTAATCTTATTTTAACTCCAAAATAAAACAAATAACTAAAGGTTTTAATTAAGAGCAACACAAACACACCACTAGGGAATGGGGAAAGGCCAGAAGGCCCGAGAGAGAACTTTAAAGTTCTTGTGGGAAAAAAATGGGATTTTCAGAAAAACAGGGGTAGAAATCCACTAAACTAAGGGAAAAGTAGTTAAACTTAACAAAATAGGGGTTTAAGTATTCTAATTTTTACAGAAATACACTTACCAACAAGCCGTAGGAAAACCAACACAGCATTGTGGGATATAGTGGAACCAACTCTCGAGCTTTTAGAGAAGTGGTCGGGAGCGAGGGTCGCTCGAACCCATCCAGCAAGAATGAAGGCGAGATAGACAACTTAACATCTTTCAATCTCAGATCTTATCTTACTTCAAGCCTTTGAATTATTTTTCTTAATTATTTACAATTTTGCCACTGAATTATTTTTCATAATGTACGGTTTTATTTGATCTGATTGGTTAATGTGTAAACACTATGTGATATGCTTATAATCCTTACACTAATGTAGTGAATTATGCTGTTAATTTTCTGACATCAAATCTGTTTAACTTCTATTTGGTGCATTTCTCCCCAGGACTGCACTGAAAATACAACTTATCCGGGTAGACACTCCATTATGATTACATTTGTAATATATATATAAATAAGTATCTCACACAACGTAAATAAATTGGTGATCCTCCAAATTGGCTACACATGGGTAGGCTCTGGCTCTCCCTCAAGCATGACTTGGGCAAACTGGATATTGGAGAATAAATGACCAAATGAATTACTGTCATCTGGGTCCTGAAAAAAGTGGATAACACTATTTTTCAACAGCACTACTGTCTTACATATTCATAAATATAAAATGATCTATTAGAGGGCAGTTAAATGTAAAAAGCAGTGCTCAGTATTGATCCTGCACATGCCCCTTATAATCTCACCCATGTTCCTGTAAAATGCCTACTAATTACCATGCTACAGATAAAACAAGACCACTGGAACCCCATCAATCACCATTAGGGTGGGCATTTTGTCAACAGACATAAAAAGAGAATAGCAGTGTTGTATTTTGTACAAAAGGCTGAAATGTCACTTTCTGAATTAAAAGACAAACATATGGATACTTGACATTGTTGACACGATTCACAAAATGTCAAGTCACTTGTATGATATCATACTGGATAGACCCTTGATGTGACAAATTTTGATTTACTATGACGAATTAACTTTCACATCCCAGATAATAATTTTGATAATACAATGGATGTGTTAAAAGCAAAAAGCCAAGAAATGAAATCCTAGAAATAATCCTTCCCACTGTTGCTAAACCTGCATTATCAACAGGAAGAAGTATGATGCTTCAAAAGCGCCAGTAATTAAAGACAGAAACTGAACTGCTCTCACTAACATTACCTGACTGGCTGCAAGCTCAAACTAGCAATGTCCATAAAAAAGTAATATGTTGCAAGTTATATTGGACTGCCATAGCAAAGCAAATAAGAAAAAAATAATCCATTTGTTGAGGAACCACAGTGACAGTAGCATAAGTTTCATTTTATTGTAGCACTGCACAACCGTATGTGGATGTAAGGTAAGCATGTGCAGTACAGCAGCCTTACTCCTCCACGTGCAATAATAAGAAAAAACTGTGTCACCAAGGAGTGCATACTAAAAGTGGGCCTGCTTAGAAAAGAGAGAGAAAAAATCATTTTAAGCAAGCCCACTGTAGAACAGGAAAACTCAGTGCACAGATGTGGATGCATTAAAATTAACTCACACCCGAAAACACTGAAGATATTTACTCAAGTGCTTTTGTCCTCGTGAGTAAACAGTGCCAGTCATGGATAAATCTGTGGGTTGGTGTGTAGGGGGAAGGTACTGCTAAAATATATGAAGGTTTCATACTTTATTTGACTTGCCCTTTGGTACCCAGGAAAGTACAACTCAACCAACAGTCCATTTTCAGTGGAGGTCTGGTGAGAAAAGCTCCACAACAGATTCAAAAACATTTAAACCGTAGCTGGGTTTGGGTTGGGATAATGGTTACGGTGTTTGCCTCAGAGATGCAAGATACAGTCGGATTCTCACCACTGAATGGGGAAATTGGCTAGCCTTAAAATAACCCAAAAGGACAGCTAGCCTAGTACTCAAGTATGAACATATGAGTAATTATATGCAAGGGGAGAAAAGCCCTGCAACAAATAAACTATTTTACGATGATTTCATGAGAAAAGTTCTGCAAAGTTCACATACAAACATTTTACAACAGCTGATACATAATTTTATACAAGGGGAGAAAATCCCCATAACAGCTAAAACAGAACAGATTGAAATACATTTATAGAATATTGCTAGGAGAAATTGTGATCAAGAATACAATATGTACTGCAAATAGCAATACACTTTTCAGAAGTGGATAACCTATGTCAAGTAAGCTAATATATACTTATTCAAAATACTGACTATATTTCTAATATACACAGATGACAAAGTATTCTGATGCCAAAACAGAGTAATAGAAACATGAGGAGGAGGAGTGATGTGTGGGAGGGAAAATTAAAGACATGGAGAGAGAGCTGATTAGTATTAGAGAGGCGAGAATGTTATGGAAGGACACGAGAGATGAAATAAATAAATGTCGGCTGAAGAGGTAGAACTGCATACATTAGTTGTACAGTATCATTAATGAGAGAGCTTCTTTTGGTGTTAGGTCATTACTACCTCCTAAAATATGGAGCGGTTAGTGATCAAGAAAGAGAAAGGCACAGTTATCAGGTGGTCATGCACCTGTTTTGAGTAGTGTACAGGTACACAAGTCAGAAACATCTTATTTCAGATTTGTCCTGAAACTGGAAGGGTTGCTAATATGTTTAAACAGTAAAAGGATTGAGTTCTAGGAGTGGGCTACACAGATGAAATATTGAGAAGTCTCTGCTGACAGGTGTAGTTCGTAGGTAGTGAGGAGCATTTTATTTTCAGATAAAAGTGGTCTAGCAGGGGTGTATCTGTGCAGTAAATCTAGCAGGGCTTACCTTTGTTCTGATTTGTATATTAATTTGTGGACTAGGAATAGCTGGGTATAAGTGAGTTGCCTGGGTAATTCAAGCCAATCAAGCAGTTTTAGTGATAAGCAGTGATGGGTTCTGTTTAATGAGTTAGTGGCAAATGTTGCTGTTTTATTGTAGCACTGGTTTAGCTAATTTTGAATGGAAGCTTGAAGGTTAAGCAGTACTGGGGAGCCATATAGTAAAGTTGTGAGTAGGAGTGAAGAGGTCAGGAGTTTTCTGGATGAATCATTTTAGTAGTACTAATAATGATATATCCAGAATGGTAGTTTTAGCCTCATTACCTGAAAGACTAAGACCAGCACTACTTGGGCCAAATGCAGGAACTTGATCTCGTAAGCTTACATGAGTTGGGAGACTAACTGTAGAAACAAACGACCACAAGCTATACGTACAGAACAAGGAGGTAATCCACTGATGAGACTCACTATGTCCAAACTAGGGGATGGTGGGAGGGAATGGTGATGAGCATGGGACCACTAGTCTAATCATTATGGTAAGCAGTTAACTTTCACATCTGGGACTTCAGTTCTATCCTCACCACCTAAATAACTAGTTCCCAAGAAAACCTCTTCAACAGATCTTCATGAAAGAATGTCCTGAATAATGGTTGCAATCAAAGGAAGACCTAGCTCATGAGATCACGTCCAGATAATAGTGCCTTGCAAATATAATCAGTGATGCCCATGTAGCCAATGCAAGAAGGCTAAAGAGGCAGCCATGGCACTAACAAAGTCAAACCAAAGACATGGTACTATCAGAATGGGCCCCAAGTGCAGTCATTAAACTTGTATTTAATTTTTCCAAACAGAAATTAATGCAACTGTAAGCCATTTTGATAATCAGCATTGCTACTTTAGGCCTCATATGATAGCTGATTAAGAGACAAACAGCTGAAAGTCTCTTCTAATTGCTTTACTACTGTACACACATTATCTGATCTGTCTATACACATCCATGAAGTGCAACAGATATTTTCCCTTGTTGGTATAACATAAAAAGAATACTGGAAGAGTAAAGGTCTGATTTAAATGCATTTCTGTTGCAAACATTGGCAAAAAGGATGGACTAGTTCTCATGGACTCTCATTTTCATGGTACACTACATATGGAGACTAAACAGATAAAGCTTGCAGATTCTGGCAATGTGAAATCGGCAGTAGCAGCAGATACAAAGGAGTATTGTGTTAAAATTTCTGGCATATGGCTCCTGTGATGCCCCAGCAATGCCCAGTAATCAAGGAGCCTCAATCCTCACCACTAACACTAGTGAGGGACGTGCACATTGGGAGGATGACAAGAACACACACAGCAAAGTACAATTTCCCTTAAGAGCACAAAGAGATCACAGTCAGTCTGGGACTGGCTTCACCCTTTCTCTCCAGATCCCCAATAAGACTCCCCACCGGCACAGCTATACGGTTAAGATCTCAGCCGAGTGGTCAAGCCAAAACCTCCAGCACCCTCTCTGTCCAACCAGTGGTTCGTGTCCCTGCCCAAGTAGCTGACATACACACACTTTGAGATTTGATTTACATACAAACACAAAAATACTCCTGTGGAAGGCTGGCACATGCTCACTAGCTATGCCTCCTTCTGTCCAGACTATACGGTAGCACCACCTGCCACCAACCACTACTTATTAGCTACCACAATGCCCTTACAAAGGGTGACCAATTCTACTGTACAATGTTAATATTATCCAAATGGTAAGTGTGTCTAAGACTTGAAGACTATTTAGGAGTTGCCGGTACAGTGTTACCAAATACATGCAAGTACTCTAAGACCTTAAATATCTCTAAACAAAACCAGCCACAATTAAAAGGTCTAAATATATTTACTAATAAATAATAAAAGCACAAGACAATACTCATTAACTCAACACAGTGACAATAGAGTTCAGAATCACAGGAAATACTTTAAAACAACATTAGCAGGACAGTCTCACATAAATACAGAAAACATCTAGACTGACCTTATTATTTCCCATCCATCTCTAAGAGAAATACTATGATCCAAGCCTTACTTACAGAGCAAGGCAAATATAGATGAGAAGTGCTGAAGATGGATGTGCTAAGATCCAGAGACAAATCCAAAATGCCCCGACTTTCTCTCTGAAATAGCTCTCAAGTTACTACAAACATTTCTGATGGGTCATCTTAGATAACATCATTCTTGTCAACTCCGCTATTAGTTTCCAGGCCAACGGGAACTTAAAATATAACACTTCAGTGTCAAAAATACTTATCTCTTAGAAGCTGACACTTATCTCTTAAGAAACTTGCCTGGAACTGGAAATCATAAAACTGTTACACACTTTTGCCTTTGAAACCTAGTAATTACTTATTTCCCAAGACATTAGAAAGAAACTCTAGCTGTAGACATTCTGTCTTCTAAACACCATCGTAAAACTCTACTTGTCAACTTATTTTGTTAGAGTTTTGCAAGTTAACTCTGTATATTCCAACTTCTACCATGAAAATATACATTTGCATAGGCATATAGTTCATATACATTTCTGCTATTTTTCAGCAGGGTGCACTGTGGTTACATTTTTGAAGATCAGCACATAACATATAGTTTTCTTACATTTCTAACACAAGCATACAAATCATATTACTATTCACAAATGACATAGAATTATTTACAAAATTCTAGCTGGCTGGGTTGGCAGCCTTCACACCGCCCATGGAAGAACTGGATTCCTCAACTTCTAGGCAAAGAAGAAAGGTACCTTTGAGGAAAGTTTTGTAGACTTCTAAAGGTGCAAGGAATTAAGAATTGGCTCCTTGATGGAAATCTGAAATGGTTGAGAGATGTACTTGAACTGTGAAATAAATCAGACCAGTTTTGAAAATTCTGGAAGAGTATTCCAAATTTGATGGAACTTGACAAACAACAGGATCTAAGCCCCAATCCACACTCAAAATGGAAAAGGGAGTCCACGTTCTTCTGTACGTTTTCCATGTGTTGGCTCTTTGGGCAGAAGTTATGGGACCATATTTACAGGCACGGTGGGACTACCAAAGTGCACCCAGTTGTGATTTGTTGGTAAGGGGTGATCATTTCCTGTCTGGCCTCAGATAGTGAGGTTGTTCAGAAAGTGAAGGCATAACAAGATGAGCCACAATTGCTGGGGCCAAAATGGAAGCATTAAAATGCCTCTTCATAGTGCCTCTTTGTGGCAACCTCCTGAGGGAGGAAAAAGAAAAAAATAAGCTGCTGCACATGGAAATGGTTGGGGATGCAAAAGGGTTGCTACAAGGCTTTCCTCAGTGTCAAAATGGGGTACTGGCTATAGTTTCTCTGATAGACCATTTGTGAGGTATTGGTAAGGAATGGCGGAGACTGTCCACTAATGAGTTGGCTTATCCCGGGATATGACTCTCAACATGAAAGCTATTGTTGGCAAAGGCCCACTCCTATACTACCATGACTTCATAGAAAAAGAGATGCAGACTGCTCCTTCTTACTTGTTTAGATACTACACCATAGCTATGTTGTTGGAGAGGAAAGCGACAGTACCTTGAGGGAGGGAGTCTTAGGGAATGCTGGCAATCTTAGAAAGGCTGCCCTCATTTTCAAAATAATGTCATGCAACAAAGTTTCTGTGTCCATGTCCACTGAAATGTCTGCACTTGACAATGCCCCCATCCTTAAAGTGGAAACAATCATGATAACAATCACAGTAGAGGTAGGGGCTTGAAACGGTCTATGTAGAGACAAGATAGTCTCAAGAATCCACCATCTGAGGTGATCTTTGCACTTCCTAGAGATCTTGCTGGAGAAGTATAAGGGATCCAGGAACTGATTCCATTCTACCCAGATTGTCTTCTGTAGCACTCTCGAATGGATATATGCACTGGAAGCCATTACAACAGAAGCTGGCATGAATCTCAGCAGTCTGAATCACAGTTCTGGTCTCCAAAGCTGGGCATGCAGAACCTAAGAGACTATCAACTGAATATCTTGAATGTGGAAAAAAATGGCAAGAAAGTGTGGCCATCATACACCTGATAAGTGTGATAAAACTGCATGGACATCAAATGAGATTTTGTGGTGTCCACTGTTACCCACAAAGACTAGAACAAAGACAATTTCTACAGGTCTTGACACTGTCCATCATGGACATTACCAGGAGCCAATCATCCAGGTATGAAGTGACTCTGGTCCTCTGCAACCAATGATGTACTACTGCCTTGCATTTGGTAAGCACCCCAGGGACTGATGTAAGTCAGGGTTCAGTCCTGGAACTGCTCTTGTTTGTCATCTACATCTCTGAAGTACAAGCCAACACTAAGGGACTCTGGCTAACAAAGTTCGCAGATGACTGCAAACTGGGAGCCATTATTGAATCCCCAAATTATGTGGATATTCTACAAAAGGACCTTACAGAAACAGATGCTTGGTGCCAGAGCCATGGGCTCAAGCTCATTGCCAAGAAATGTACAGTTATCCCATTTAGGAAAAAAAATGTACCCGTGAATTACCACATAGGTGGCAGTACACTAAAAATTGAAAGTGTGATAAGAGACTTAGGGACACAGGTGGACAGTGGTCTCACCTTCGATAACCACATTGCCACAACAGTCAGGAAATCCTTCTATGTGGCACACCTCATCACTAAGGCCTTTTCATCCAGAAGAAAGGAGGTCACTGTCCCACTGTAGTCATCCCTCATTAGACCCATTATAGAATACAATGCTCCGTTTGGTATGTACCTCTCAAGACATCTGCAACAACTACAAAGGCCGCAGGAATACCTCACTAAAAGAACCACAGGCCTAAAGCAGATGCACTATGTTTACCGTCTAAAAAAAACTCCCACCTATACTCTGTCACATATCGTCTACTCAGAAGCAATCTCTGCTTAACATACAAGGCCATGTCAAACCCAGAGCTGTTGGACATGTTACACTTAAAGAAATTCCAATCCCTCAGAGACACACGCTCCAGGGATCTAAACCTTGTCATCACAATGAACAAAACATGCTGGAGGGATAGGTTCCCAGAGACTCCCCAGACTCTGGAATAGATTGCCCATACATGTCAAGCAGAGCCCCTCTTTGGCCCTCTTCAAAAGGAACCTTGATGACTGGATTGGGAGATAGGAAACTCACCCCCGGGAACACGTCAGTCACCCTGCTAGACAGGGATCCAGGGAAGTAAATACTGTGGGAAGAAATAGCCAGGGAATTGTTATGGCTAGGCTTGCATAGGCCCTAGTTCCCCTAGCCTAGTACCAACCTATGAAGTCCAAATGGAAGAGCGCAAAACTGAAGGTGACTGGATCATGTGCAGAAGTGGAGAAACTTCCATGACCCGTTTGTTATTGTGATGTAAATACAGACGTCCTGGAGGTCCAAGCACAGACTGCACCAACATCACATGAGAAGGCTCCTTTGGAGCAAACTAATTTAGATCATTCAAATCAAGAATGGGTTTGAAATTCTTGTTTTTGACTACTAAAAAGAACCTGGAGTAAAAGTCTTGCCCTTGCTGGTTTGATGAGGCCTCTTGGAGTGCTCTCTTTTGTAATGGGTTTACCGCTTTTTTCTTGCTTCAACCTTTTGATAGGGGTTTAAGTGCTGGGCAATAACTTGGGGTGTTAAGAGAAGTATTGCCCTGATAGGCACAGAAAACCAATTTGCGCTTTTAAGAAAGCAAATAAAGACCACTTTCAGATAGAATCTAAATGCAACCAAGACAATCATTAAATCTCTTACCACTGCTCATGCAACATTCCATACTAAAGTCAAAACAATCAATAACATGTTTGGTATGACTAAGGATATATTGTAATAATTGTGTACTACTGTCTTCTTACTAATTTTTCTCTGTTCTGTAATAAACTATACAAACAGCCTTGCATACTCTAAATGTATGATAAACCATGTACTTATATATGTAAATCCTGACAGAGTATATATTGATTCCAAGCTGAAAATCCATTGTATTTGCCACTCATGGAGCTCAGATCATGGCTGAAAAGGATTAACAGACCAGTCCACCTACCTGGTTATCAAACAGTAATTGTACAAGGATACATCATTACTATTTAAAAATGCGCACGCTGATTGGTCAGTCAAACCGGAGTGCCCATTGTAAATCGAGCATATACTAACAGAAAAAAGTCTGGTCACTGAAGTAACATTGAGCAGCCAGAGAGTGTCTTCTATTAGTAGATGTTATGGAAGCATACATCTCAACTGTCTAGATTTTCACAGAATGTCCAGACCTTTGCCTCATATTTTTAGTCTGTTCTTCATAAAATTTGTGGTTTTCCAACAAATCACTGAGGAGTGAAGTCACTAAATAACGACATGCATTTCAGTTTCAGATTTCATATCCTTCAAACAATGCACGATAATACAGATCTTGTTATTCTAGCAGCCTTCTAAGTTTATAAGAGCAACATTTACAATCAGTCCCTATTTTGGGGCCTTTGTCCTTGTTATTTAAAGCTTTGTGTGCATTTCTTGAGCTAAGAAGTTGAAAATACATATGGACGGTAGAACAAATACAAGGAAAATCAGGTATGATCTGCAAAACTAAAAAAACTTACCTGATTTTCCTTGTATTTCTGTCTCTCTCTTATAGTAAAAAAAAAAAAAAAAAAGATCTTCCTTTCCCCATTGCTTGTTTTCAGCAGCAGTAATGCATTGTGCAAGCATGGGAATGTTAAGTCACATACGCCAGAAGTCTAAACCTCAAGATGCACGCACTTGAAACTCTCCTTAGCATGGAGAACATCGATATCTGTGCAGTAACAGAAACCTGGTTCAAGGCTCCCGAGAGCACCCCAGCACTACCAGGTTATACCTCATACCATGCTTTTCGGCCCCAAAACTTGGACCTAACCACAAAAGGAGGGGGAGTATCAATATTCGTCAAAGATACCCACACCTCCAGGTTGGTGGCACAGCACGAAGCATCAGAGACTATCCATGTGCAACTAACTGTGGGTAAAACTGCCTTCCAGTTTATAGCCTGCATCAGACCACCCTCCCAAACACAGGAACCCCACTTGGCCTTCCTGAGAATACTGGAAAATATGAAGGTCTCTCCAAACATCATTATATTGGGCGACTTCAACTACCCAAACATAGACTGGGAGCATTACTCTAGCTCCAACACCCTAGCCCAAAGGTTCCTAGAATTTATAAACTCAAATGCTATGGAACAACTTGTTACCACTCCCACAAGAGGGGAAAACATACTTGACCTGATCATCACCAACATGGGGACACTATGCTCCAGACCAGAAGTGTATCCCTCACTGGTAAGATCAGACCATAAACTAATCTCACTGGATATTCACATCCCGACCCCACCCCCTGCCCAGAAAACCACAGTGAAAAACTTCTCTAAAGCAAATTTCACACGCCTCAAAACCAAGGCGAAATCCTTCAAAGCCCCCGGGCCTGTGGAAAATACGGCCCAGACCGCAGAATCCTTTATAAACGCATTCTATGAACACCTTCAGGAATGCATGGATCATGCAATCCCAAATAAAACCAAGACCCAATCCTCCAAAGGCAGACGTCCTGTCTGGTGGACCCCAGCCATAAACAAACTATACAATAGAAGGAGGAAGCTACTACATGATAGAGCAAAATCCCAAAAAGGGAAGGCATCTCTGATCAGTATTAGCAAAAAACTACGGGCACTCATAAAATCGTCTAAGGCCAGCTTCGAGAGAAAAATTGCACAGGACACTAAGGATAATCACAAGGCTATCTTTAGTTATGTTTGGAACCTGGGTGGGAATTCCCAGATATGCTCAGAATTAGTCCAAAATAACAAAGAATACACTGAGCCCACAGACATTGCCAACATCCTAGCTGACAGGTTCAGTGCAAACTTCTCCCCCCTCTCCCCACCAAAAGGGCAAATATCTATCCCAACAGAGTGCTGCCCCCCTGACATCTCAGATGCTCAGGTAAGAGCCGCCCTCTCCAAAGCAAAAAACACAGCATCAATGGGACCAGATGGTGTCCCGGGCTGCGTCCTACATGAACTCCAAGAAGAACTAAACCTAAGCATAAAACTACTGTTCAATCTTAGCCTTACTACAGGATATGTACCCAAAGAGTGGCGTACAGCAACAGTGGTCCCTCTCCACAAAGGTGGTGCCTCAATGGATCCTGGAAACTATAGCCCCATAAGCCTGACTAGCTTGGTCTGCAAAGCTATGGAAAGGATCATCATGGACCTCATAAATAAAGATATTGGGGACCTACAGACACTGGATCCTACCCAGTTTGGCTTTGTTAAGGGCAGATCCTGCCTCTTAAACCTGGTCGATTTCTTTGAAACAGTCACCAAGGCCATTGACGAGGGGAAGGTGGTCCACACAGCCTACCTGGACCTCAAAAAGCCTTCGATACAATACCCCACTCGGGCATTATAGATAAGCTCACCAGCTTAAATATAAACCCCTATGTCACTAGATGGGTTGCAAACTGGCTCAAGGACAGAACCCACATGGTTAGAATTGCTGGAGCCACGTCAGACTCCAAACCAGTTACAAGTGGCGTCCCACAAGGCTCAGTCCTGGGACCTCTCTTGTTCGGTATATATTTCTCGGCGGTACAAGCCAACACGGAAGGACTGTGGCTGACCAAGTTCGCAGATGACTGCAAACTGGGCGCCATAATCAACTCTCCAGCAGACACAAGCATCCTCCAAAAGGGCCTCATAGAAACAGACAACTGGTGCCAGAGCCATGGCCTCAAGCTAAACGCCAAAAAGTGTATAGTCATCACCTTTGGCAAAAACAAAGTGCCCACAAATTACCACACAGGTGGTAATCCATTAAGTACAGAAGAAGTCATTAGGGACCTGGGGACCCAAGTTGATAGCAATCTCTCATTTGACAACCACGTGGCCAAAGTGGTTAGAAAAACATTTTATATAGCCCACCTAATCATGAAGGGATTCACATCTAGATCAGGGGAGGTCATCGTACCTCTTTACTCATCCCTCATCAGGCCCATAATTGAGTACAATGCCCCTTTTGGGATGTACCTTACCAGACACCTGCAGCAACTGGAAAGACCCCAAATATACCTCACCAAGAGGATCAAAGGGCTCAAACAGATGCCATATGCTGCCCGGTTAAAGAAACTCCAGCTCTACTCAGTGGCATACCGCCTGCTCAGAGGCGATCTGTGCCTGGCGTATAAAGCCATGTCCAACCCGGAATTAATGGACATGCTGCACCTCAGAAAATCCAAATCCCATCGAGCTACGCTCGAGAGACTTGAACCTCAGCACTGAAATAAATAGGACATGCTGGAGGGACAGATTCATAACCCAGAGGCTCCCTTCACTCTGGAATAAAATCCCAATCCAGGTTAGGCAGAGTCCCACATTGACTCTCTTCAAGAGGAATCTTGATGAGTGGATGGGAGATCGTAGGTTTACCCCGGCTATCACTTCTGTGTCACTGTTAGACAGAGGCACAGTATACTAACCTCAAAAAAAGGCATGGCAAAATTAATTTAAAATGGGTGGCGAAAGCCAAACACACTCTGGCTAGGCTTATAAATTCCCTAGGGCAGATAGCCTAGTATGAACCTATGAACCTATACACATCAGCAGCACATAAACAAATGCGGAACAAAGAGAGAAACAATATGGTGGAACACTACCATGACACCATACAAAGACATTATTTAAGAAAACTAAACAATTTCTTTCTTAAATAATGTCATTGTATAATGGCAATAACTGACTGAAGGGATGGGTATATAAGGATTTACCCATATCTGGCTTTAATTACTTGAGTATTGCCCTTATGATCAAACCATGGGTAAATCCTCAGTATATCCACACCCTCTCATTGGTTAGTGCTTAAATAAATAAATTAAATAAATAAATAAATCCTGGTATACAATAGTTACAAGAACCATCTGCTGGAATGTTCAAGTGGCAAAAAACTAAGACCAGATGCTGAAAACGATGCCAGACGTCACAATGATCACAGAACATCAACCCAAAATCAACAACCAGCAATCATGTCTTCTGCTGGCAAATACTGTTATTTCATGCGACAGGGCAATTAAATACAAGATGCTCTAAAGTATTGAGGTCTCTTTTTTTTTTTCATTGCAATTTTGATTGACCACATTAAAAAAAAAAAAAAATTTTTACATAACTGTCAGCAGCGCTTCACTTTTCTGTTAATTTCTCATGTATGACAAACTGCAGATCAGCTCAGCTCAGAGTCTGAAGTGTTGCTGTTTTTAAATCTGGTACACTGCCAGTGTTTCCTCAGAACTTTCATCCTAGTTTTATCATAGTGCATTTTTGTTGGTGTGTTTTTACTTCCTTCGCTTGCTTAAAAATTACATACTGCTAACTAAACTAGGTGAAACTTCAGAAACTGGTAGTGTAGTAAACAAGTTGTAACTTATGACAAAATTATTATTTTATCATTTCTTACTGTGTTGATAAAGCCCCCAGTTTATTCCAACATATCCTTTTTAAACAGTGTCCCCACTGTTTCACTCAGTGAATCCCACATTACAACCTGATACTGCCACCTACAAATATCTTTGTTCTGTACAAACCTCTCAACCTGCAGATGATAAAAATAGGGGGAAAAAAGACAAAAATCTGGATATTTAATTAGCATAAAATGTTGATACCAAATGGCAGATAACTCTTCTTCCAGCTGAAATGTGGAATACTACTTAGAGTTACATATTTATAAAACACAGAGTGACAAAAAATATCAAAAAAATAAGCACGTTATCAAAGAGAGAGTGTACAATCTGTAGACTTTAATGAACTGCATTTCAAAATTCTATCACACAAGGTCACTTATTTTTGCTTCAGATAAAGATATCAGAACACTAAACTCAAATCATGTTTTAACAACATTGCCAAGTTCACAACAAATGCTAGACATTTTACCTCCACTGCACATCCCTACAAGCTTTGAACTGGCTTGAGCTCCCACACTATCTCACCTATCTGCAATTAACTACAGCAAACAAAACAATTTTCAAATCTTCATATTGTCCTGCTCCAAGTTTTGTACTTCCCACTATCTTCCCAACATGTCCCTTAGATCTAAACAGCAGCACCTTTTGCAAGTCCATAAACCCAACCTACCTGCAGGCCAGCTACTTTACTTGTGTGTGGTAGCCAGCGCCTGGAATGCCCTTCCATTAGTAATTCGAACCACTCGGAGTCATGCTTCTTTCAAACCTTCTTTGCATCAACACCTGTCTACTAACTGGATCTGTACCCGAACGAAACCTCCCACCTTCATAACCTGACTCGCCATCCTCCTCTTGTATATACTTTTCAGCTTTTCCCGGTTAGGGGTCGCCACAGCTGATCATCTGTCCGCTCATGATTGGCAGTGGAGTTTTACAGTGTCAAGTTGCCAACCTTCCACAGAAGGCACACACACTCACACCTAGGGCCAATTTAGAGTGTCCAATCCACCTACTGCATGTCTTTGGGATGTGGGAGGAAACCGGAGCACCCAGAGGAAACCCATGCAACCACAGGGAGGACATGCAGACTCGGCACAGAAGGCACCCCAGCTGAGAATCGAACCTCTTACTGTGAGGCGCCAACGCTAACCACTGCACCACCATGGCCGCCCCCCTCTTGTATATACTAACATCTAAAATTCCTCTAACAATTAATCCTCTTTAGATAACAATGTATATTCTTGCATATTATACCCTTTACCCTCTTATTTTAAATTTCTGTACTCATACTTCTGTACTCTTAAGAATGAATTGTGAATGTGTGCCTTTGCATTTTTTTTTTTCTTGTACATCTTATATATCGTTAATACTGTTATTTGTTCTATGTGTTATGGAGCTTTTCTCCCTGGGCCTCCACTGAAAATGGGCTCTCATTGCCCCATTGGACCATCCCAGTACACAAATGCTATTAAATAAACAAACAATAAATGTCAGATGTGTGTCTTCTTTAACTTACTGTTGCCACTAGTATGTTGGTAATGTAGAGTGGTTTTCTGTGTACTAGACCGTTGCAAAAATCATGTGTGATGAGGAGGATTCAGAAAGCTGTGTGAGGGGGTAAATCAAGCCTGAAAACAGGGACACACCTCCAAAAAGGTACATCATGTGCAGGGGTAAATCAGGCCTGAAAATAGGAACTTTCCTCCAAAATAAGAACAGTTGAAAAGTCTGGTTCTGTACCACAGGTAGCACTCCTCTTCACAGCATTCACCTTTCACACAACATTCTACTTCTCTTCACTCACCTATTCGTTTCACCTCCTCTCTTTACTGTCTCCCTGCTGCTACACCTTATTAACATAACCCAGCTCTAGCAAGTTTCAATCAAACCCAAAAATCTTTCAGGAATTGTCAGCATTACACATCCATCTAAAACCATTAATGCACCAATTGATTCTACAGTTAGTCATCTCAGGTTTAGTGGAGCATTGACCTAATGTTTTAAAACTCAGCTTACCATTTTGACAGCCTCCAAGCAACTTAAAATGTCTCTGTTACGCTACAGTTGCAGTTTTTCCAAAATGTACACGTTTTACAATTATTACCTGAACATTCATGTGCATGTGTGTGACAAAACATTTCAAATACTGTAATTATGTTCATGGCAGTTACAAATACCTACTTTTAAATCTTGTATTAACACTATTACCACTGTCTGTATTTTATCTGTACTTAGAATCACATTCTCCTGACCTCTACTGAAAATGGGTTATGCCCAGGAAACCAGTCAACAAATAACTGAAATAACTGCACAGCAAAGCTTGCTCTATACTTCAAAATATGCCAAACATGATACATTCGCCAGTGAATATCAAACTAGAGATCCCTTAAAAGCCAATGCCACACCAGAGACAAAATTTTCTGTATTACAGCTTACTACCACCATATCAACGTTTCAGTGCTTCTGTATCGCACATCTATGTATATATTTACATAATGTGTGTGCATTAGGATAAACATGTACCCACACATACACGTATACTACCAGCGAACCCCAGATAAAGCGCGTTTCAATTATGCACACCTTGTACAGTGTAAAGAAAATGGTCACTAATGTGCCAACACGCCTAATGAATGCTGATGGCACACCAAGACTGTAGCTAACCAAAAACCTATCTGCACCCTTGGTACATCATCAAAGTTACCAAAATTCCCGTAAGCCCACCCCATTTATGCTTCTCACTAAAATTCCCTTAAACCCTCCACATTTATGTATGTTAATAAAAGTAAAATTTACACACTGCCCCTACAAAACAGAGGCACTGACACCTCACAAAACACTGTGACCCACTAAAACAAGGCCCTTAAACTTACTGTGGCAATTCCCTAAATCGGAATGGACGGGCAGAGTTCGATGTGGGGAGACTTGAGGGTTGGTAGGCATGGTGACAAAAAGTACTTAAAAAAATCTGAAACAACAAATGATAAGGAAGCAAATCTGAACAGATGAAGTGCTTGTGAAAGTGCTGTACACATACATGCATAAGTTCATAGGCAGGATTTCCTATTTCTGTACAAATGGTGGTGCAACACAGACCAAACGAGGCAGAAGACATACACACACACATACATCTACAGGATCATACTGAAAGGGAGGCAGCAGAGAGAAGCTACATGGAAAATAACAAAATTCAGCTGAAGGCATCAAGTATACCACGAAGATCACAGGTGAACCAGACTCTACCATTGTTATGAATGAAAGAACACAGCAACATTAAATGTGGCTTTCCAGGAAGATATTCTGCAGAATGATTAAACAGACAGCAGTGGAAGCCGTGTGGACTGAAAAACAGAAGCGAGAAGAACGTTTCTGTAACTTTACACACAAGTCATATCACTCTGAACAATGCAAAATCAAGCAGGCATTCTTGTCATGTTTTAATCAATCCATTTCAAAACAGTACTGAGAACACAGAAAAGTCATCCCTTTGGGGTCCAAGTTAAAGGGGGAAGCTTTGCTAGATAAAAAACTAGAAATTAATTAAATAAAAAAAAAAAACAGAGTTGTGGCATGCTGCCAAAAGAAAACTAGCAGAGTATCTGAAAACAAAGCAAAAACCCATAATACAAGTGACACATGCTTTCAGTTACGAAACAGCCAACTTGTAGTCAAGCCAGTGACAAAGTCAGAAGTAAAAAAAGAGGAACACGGCAGCAGAAGAGCAGAAATGCAGAAACATGATTATTTTTTCAATGATCATCCACGAATTAAGATATCTCTTTTTTAAGTGTTAAAAAAGACCTTCAGGACAATACAGAATGAAAAGTGAAAACAGTTGCACACCTCGTTGCTGATAGCGACATACTAAAGGCAGAAGGACTGTATACTGAAAGGCAAAATAATGTGGCGAGACTGTTGCACTGGGGATTGTACAAACATTATGGTACTGAAGTGGCTGAAAAACACTGGAAACATGAGTCGCACAGCATCATAGAAAATGATGAAGTCTATATCACATGGGCTCATCCATTGCCAAAGGTTCAAAAGATAGATGCTAGAAAACTGGATGCAGTGATCCAAGAAAAGAAGACAAAAGTAGCATTGATCATTGAAATCTCCATACCCAGTGACTACAATTTCCTGTGTACAGAGAGATACAAAGTCATAACATATCAGGATTTGCAAGCAGAAATGAGAGCAATGTGGAAGAAAGATACCCAGATAGTTCCAATAGTAGTAAGAGCAATGGGTCTTATAAGAGAGTCTACAATCATATTTAGATATGCTACCAATACATGTAACTCCGTACGAATTGCAGGAGGAGTCACTACTGGGCACATCAAGGGTGCTGTGAAGAGCACTTTTGGCTGACATCAAAGAGTGATGTACTTTAACTGTACTTAGGAATGGGGTCCATTCCCATTGTGGTATTAGAAACCCAAAAGATTTGGAGAAATTAAAAAGAGGAAAGACTTGGAGAAATAAAAAAAACTGAGATGAAGTCAGCAAGAAAAAGAAAGTAGTATTGCTGGAACTGAATTCATCTGAGTACCTTCATGTGGTCGACCCTATTTTCACAAAATCTCACCAAGATGACACCAATATATAGACTATATCTTATACAGCATATATCATGGAGAGAGGTAGGTTAAAAATAAAAGACAGCTGGGTACACAAGCCCCAGGATACAAAAAGTGTCCAGTCGTGGTGTATGCAGTGGTGCCAGGACTAGAAAAAATGGCAGTGTACAATCTTCAAGACATGGAAACATTCCTGCAATGGGGCTAGTCAAGGCTTAGGGAGAGGATCGACCCTTGTTGTAGAAGGAAGGAGTAGTCTGCAAAACCCACAAAAACTGAGAGGCCAAAATACAGCCATAAAGATGATAAAGTGGACTACTGAGGATAAGAAAAAAATTATGTATTGTTACTATTAATGCAAGAAGCCCAGAATTTCCAGACAGAAGATATTCAGAAAGATTAAGAGAGAAATGAGATGAAAGGAAATTTGACAAAAGCTTTAAATGCAAATTTGCATTCATTAATACAACAGATACATAAAAAAAACATTACATAGACAAACAAACTTTGGGCTGCCTGGAAAAAGAAGTGACAGAAGAAGTGTGAAATTATAAAGAACAAAAGCCATTGATTTTTTGAAAGGGATAAAAAAAGAAACCTGGAAAGAAAAAGAGATCTGATATGGTGGAATATTTATGTAAAGGAGAAAGTCAAACTAATTAATACAAAAAAGCAGCTCCAAAGATATTTGAAAAAGGCACCTAGATATGGAAAATATAATACAATGCAAAAAATAAAGGAAGGGCATAGAACAGAGAATTAATAAGTCAGATGTTAAACAAATAGAAACTGAAGTTATTGATTGCCTGTGTAGTGAAGGATTTAGTATAGGAAGGCCAACACAGGTGGTGTCATAGCATTATGGAACAATGAGTCTCCAAACGGAGGAGAGATGGGTGGAATGGGAGATAGATGAAGAAGAAAGATGGAGACAGAAAAGAAAAAGATATTTAATATGGTGCAATATTTATGCAAAGGGGAAAGCAAAATTAATCAATACAAAAAGCAGCACCAAAGACATTTGGGGATAAATATAGGTAAAGGCACCAAGATACAGAAATTTTCACAATAAAAAATAAGAAAACAAATGGGGAAAGTAGAAAAAGGGAATTACTAATGGAGAAGTTAAAGAAATAGAAACTGAAGTTATGAAATACCTGCGAAGTGAAGGATTTAGTATAGGAAATCCAACAGAGGTAATGTTGCTGTATGATGGAACAATGAGTCTCCAGCCTAAGGAGAAACAAGTGAAACAGAAGGCATCTAATGGCTTGGCCACATGATGATGCTCTGGAGAAGCCCGTACCAAAGTTTAGATGTAGCTGCACAGCAACAGAAGGAGCAGGAAATAGTGCCAACTCTGATGCAAGCAATATTGTGGGGTGATGAGTTAATGAGTTCCCACAAGATGAAGCATACAGCTGAAGAGATTATGTCACAAAAAATGTTCTGGAACTTTCTGTAGAATGCCTGCGGGAAACAGAGGGCAAATAATGTGCTCTCAGTTTAGAAGAAAATGATCCAAGGGAAGAGTTGTTTTGTTTAATAGAGATGGATAGACATATTAAAACTAAAGAAAGAAATACATTACAGAAAAAAATAACACCCAAAATGTTAGATGTCTAACAAAACAGATGAATGCAATAATCAGTACTATTAACAAGAATTCATGTGATATACCAGATTTATTACAAAAACATAGAGCAATAAGGGACAGGAAGGGAAGAAATATAATGCCATCATGGAAGCACTGAACAGAGGAAAAATATAAGACGAGAAGCGTCATTGTTAGAAGACTACAGAAGAGTGAACAGATCAACAAAAATACTTAGAAAGATAGACATGGTAAATAGCAATGCATGGTATCGGAACAGACCAGGATCTGTCATATACTACTGCAAATAATAAACTAAAGATATCAGCACAGGCAGAAAAAACTCAGAAGATATACAGATAAATATAAAGGAAAAGTACAAAATAAGCAATTCATTGCTGACCCAAAACGTTGGACAGGGAACTGGGAAACAAAGCAAAATAAACAGAAACACCCACCAAAACAGACAAAATCAACATTTTTTGGAGAAATATTTATGAAGACCCTGTGGAACATAAAGATGCTGAATGGATAGAAAAATTACAAGAAACAGTAAGGGCTTCAAATGTGCATGATATCAAATGGGATGAAGTAATTGTCAAAGAAACAAACTAAATTAAGAAAAGCTCCTAATTGGAAAACTCCAGGCCCAGATACAGTACCTAACTTCTGGCTAAAAGTATTAACATCTGTACATAAAGATGTAGTCCTGAGTAAGAAAAACTTACATACTCACACCGAACAGACACCAACCTGGTTAACAACAGGAAAGACGATACCCCTCCTTAACAGTGAACCTGCAAACTATCCTAAAAACTATAGACCAATAACTTGCCTTCCAACGATGTACAAACTATATAATGAAATTGATGCAGACAGAATTTACAGTCATTTAGGAAAAAAATGCAATCATGGTAATAGAACAAAAGAAAATCAAATGAAACAAAGGATGATTTGTTCTTAAATAAAGCCACAACAGAGAAGTGCAAAAAATGGGAAGAATCCAAGAATGGCATGGACAGATTACAAAATAAGCATTTGACAGCATCTCATATTCATAGATAAAGGAGTGCTTACAGACGTATCAGATACATCTAACATTGATCTAGTACATTATAGTGACCATGAAACAGTGGCAAATCACTTTGTAGTTAAGCCATGACAAATGGCAAATTATTATCCCAAGGATAAAAATGCAAAGGGGGATATTTTAGAGTTATTCTTTGTCACCTCTACTGTTTCGTCTTGCTCTTAACCCATTAAGCTGTTTACTTAACAGATTAGGTCATGGTTACAATTTGGCTCCCAGAAAACAATTTACTTAATGACTTCTCATCTACTTTTTGTAGAAAACTTAAAATTGTATAGTTCCATCAGATGAGGAGTTGAAAGCACAACTGTAAGTTGTTAAAACCTTCTCAGATGTCAACAGGGAATGAAACCAAACCAGAAGTAGACAAAAATAAGACTGCAACTGAATGTGCCAAAAAATAAAAAAAACAATATAAAGTGAAGGGTCAAGCGAGAAGGAAAGAAATGTAGAAAAAACAAATATAGTAGGATGTATACAAATATAGTAGAATGTATACAGATCTCCTGGAACAACCTCAAGTTAATCATGATTTGATGCAGGAATGTTAAGGACAGGAGAGCCGACACCAAAAATCAAAAGTCAATAACAACAGCCCAGAATGCTGGACTATGTATATGTTGGTTTACAAAGTCGACTGAACATTTGGGAGAAACAGACAAATGCTGCTTCTGTAGAATAAAACTGGAAACACTCGCAGATCTTCTAGGTGGGTTTGATGCATTCATGGCAGAAGGCCTGTATGCTGAAAGGCACAACGATGTGGCAAGACTGTTGCATTGAGGATTGTACAAACACAACAATACAGAAGTAGCTGAGAAGCATTGGGAACAGAACATGAGCCACGAAGCATTATAGAGAACGATGAACTCACACATCACATGGGATCACCCATTACCAGCAGTTCAAAAAATAGATGCAAGAAAATGAGATCTAGTAGTCCATGAAAGAAAGACAACAGTTGCACTGACCGCTGAAATTGCTACATCTACTAATTACAGTGCTTTATGTACAAAGAGACATAAAGTCATAAAATATTAGGGTTTGCAGGTAGAAACGAGCGCAATATGGAAGAAAGATACTTACACATTTCCAATAGTAGTAGAAGCACTTGGTCTAATAAGAATATACAGTCATATTTAGATATGTTATCATTGCATGTCAGGCACACTGACATCCCACTCACTAGGCTGGACAAGGAGAAGGTTACTGTTAGCCGCCTGTCAGGAGCCAGAATCCGCCACATAACACACGCACTCAGGTCACTCCAGAACAAGTACAAATATGACTCTGTCATTGTTCATGTTGGTGTGAATGACCTGAGATGTACCTTCCTGGACTACATGAAAAGAGACATGGAAGAGCTCTCAAATCATGTAGCCCAGGTGGGTATGACCCTGACCCTGAGTAGCATCCTGCCCTCACCAAGAATGATACCACAGTATAAAGAAAAACTGATCAATTTCAACAATTGGCTAAGCTTCTGGTGTCATTCAAAGGGGATCCAGTGTCAATCAGCCTGGGATGACATGCTCGACAGGCCTCGTTGCTTTGCAAGAGACGGCTTGCACCTGTCACCCCTAGGCTTTCGAATACTGGCCAAGGCTCTTGCTGCCCCCCCCCCCCATAGTGCCTTTTTTAGGCAAGGCTCAAAAAGTCAAACCCACCTCCGTAAACAGCACAAATAAAAAAATGAGGGTTATGCTACTCAACGCCAGGATTTTAAATCTCAAAATGCATGCGCTCGAAGCACTCCTCAGTATGGAAAACATCGACATCTGTGCAGTAACTGAAACCTGGTTCAAGGCTCCACAGAGCACCCCAGCACTACCGGGCTATAACTCATATCACACATTTCGGCCACAGAACTTGGACCGAAACACAAAAGGATGGGGTGCATCCATATTCATCAAGAATACCTACACCTCCAGGTTAGTGGCGCAGCATGATAAAGTACAGTTTTGTACCTACCATAAATGTAGATGTTCGAGGATCTACATTGCTGCAGTCATGACCTGTGGGTAGTACGCTGTCCTCGGTCGGCCCGAATACCAAAGGGCTAGGCTGGCGTCGGTCATTGTCGCCTAGAGCTGACGTCAGTACGCAGTAGTACTTAAGCGCATGACCGACGCCATATCCTCAGTCTTTCTTGCCCCAGATGTCAGAAGGCCTATAAATGAAAGGCCACAGCCAAAATAGTAAATGCCCAACAACCACCAGAGTGGAAATAAAGAGCATCCCAAAAAGAAACCCAGCAACCACAAACTATAGAGGGGAAGGAGGGAGGGATAATTGGACTGCAGCAATGTAGATCCTCGAACATCTACATTTATGGTAGGTACAAAACTGTACTATGTTCTTCGTCTCACATTGCTGCAGTCATGACCTGTGGGTAGAACCCCAAAGCAAAGGAAAAGGGAGGCTGGCAAACTACAAAGCATTAGGAGCTGCTAACATGCCCTGTAAAACTGCAGTGGCAAACCCAGCCCTGGACTTGGAATAGAGAGGGAGATGGTAATGTTTAGTGAAAGTGTGTACTGAACTCCAAGTAGCTGCCTCCAAAATATCCTTAGTAGCTACACCCCTCAAAAAAGCAGTAGAAGTGGCAGTAGCCCTAGTAGAATGAGGTCTGATCCCAGCAGGAACATCCTACCCATGATGAGAATAACAAAAAGCAATACAATGACCAATCCACTTTGAAATAGTCTGCTTTGAAACAGCTTTCCCTTGTGAACTCAAAGCAAAAGAAACAAATAACTGTTGAGTCTGTCTGAACTCCTTGGTTCTGCTCAAATAGTAACGTAACTGCCTGTGGATATCCAAAGAATGCAAGACTTTTTCCCCCTTATTTTGGGGATCAGCATAAAAAGTAGGCAAATGGATAGACTGGTTCAAGGCCACATTAGAAATCACTTTTGGCATAAAAGTAGGGTTAGTACGCAAAGAAACTCTATCCTTATGGAATATCAGAAAGGGTTCAACTGCCATGAGAGCCTGCAATTCAGATACCCTTCTAGCAGAAGTAATGGCCAACAAAAAGGCAGTCTTCCAAGACAAAAACTTCAATTCAGTTGTAGCTGCAGGTTCAAAAGGAGGTAAAGTAAGCTTCTCCAACACAAAATTGAGATCCCAGGAAGGAGTAGGAGCTCTACGTGGGGGTCTTATATTCTTTGCCCCTCTAAGAAATTGTTTGAACAAAGGATGTGAAAATAAAGGAGGGTCACAATCATAGTGAGCAGAAATGGCTGCAGCATGAACCCTCACAGAAGAGAATGACAAACCCTTGTCCAATAATTCAGTAAGATACTGTAGTGCAAAACTCAAATTAGGCACTGAAACATCAAAACCCTTTGCAGTGCTCCAAAGAAAAAATCTCTTCCATTTATCAGCATAAACTTTTCTAGTGCTAGGCTGCCTAGCTTCCAGAATGACATCTAAAACCTGTTGAGGAAGCTGAGACCCCACCGGCTCCATCACAGAATACGCCAGGCTGCCAGATGGAGGGACTGCACCTGAACATTGAGAAAATGATTGTTTGACTGGGACAACAAATGAGGAACCTGTGGCAGACGCCAATGAGGCTCCTGGATTAAACTCCTCAGCAGAGGATACCAATGCTGACGTGGCCAATCTGGTGCTATTAGAATCATGCAAGGCTTGTCCCGCCTGGCTTTCAAGAGTACCTTGGGGAGAAGAAGCAGAGGAGGAAAAGCATAAACGTGAAGGTTGTTCCAACTGAAAGATAGAGCATCCACTTTCCAAGCATCTGGGTGGAACATCTTTGTGCAAAACTTTGGAAGTTGAAAATTCAGTGGAGAAGCGAACAGATCTATGTCTGGAGTTCCCCAAGCCACAGTCAATTGTTTGAAAACCTGAGGATCCAGTTTCCACTCGTGGGGATCCACAATTTGCCTGCTCAATATATCTGCTAGGGAGTTCTGTGCTCCTGGCAGAAACCGTGCTTGAAGATTGATTCGCAAACTCAGAGCAGTCTCCCATAAAATCATTGCTTGTCTGCAAAGAGGGTAGGAATGGGTTCCCCCCTGCTTGTTGATGTACCACATGACTGTTGTGTTGTCTGTTTGGATCAACACCTGTCCCGGCTGAAGTAGGTCCTTGAAGGCCATCAAAGCAAATTGGACTGCTAACATCTCCTTCATGTTGATATGCAAATGTAGTAGTTTGGGAGGCCACATGTCTTGTATCCATTTCCCATTGAAGTGTGCTCCCCAAGCCAAGTCCGAGGCATCCGTCGTTAGGATCTGACTCGCCTCTGGTCGGGTCACAGAGAGTCCCTTGTTTAGGTGACATTCCTGAGCCCACCACAGGAATTCCTTCTGGATGCAAGGTATAATCCGAATGACAGTGTCCAAACCGTGGCAGTGTTGAGCCCACACACTTTTGAGATACCATTGTAGCTTCCTCATATGCAGTGTGGCATTGGGAAGTACTAGAATGCAAGATGCCATGAACCCCAAGGCTTGAAGGACTGTCCTTGCAGTCAGCCTGGACATTACTGATAACTGCTGGAAGTATAGATGAAGAGTTCTTTGTTTGTCCGGGGTCAGAAATGCCATCTGAGAAGCTGTATTCAGTCTCACACCCAGAAAGCACATGTCCTGAGAGGGCACTAGACTGGACTTTATTTCGTTCACAGAATACCCTAGGCACCTTAAAACTGCCATTACATACTGGAGATGTTGTAGTAATTTGTCTTTGTTTTGAGCAAGAATCAGGCAATCATCCAGATAAGGATAAATTTGTATTCCTCTCTGAAGAAAGCAATCACAGGAGCCAGAACTTTTGTGAATACCCTGGGCGCAGTAGATAAACCAAAGGGCAATGCAGAGAACTGATAATGAGAAGTACCAGCCCGAAATCTCAGGAATCTCCTGCAGCTGGGCCTGATAGGGATGTGAAGATAGGCCTCTTTGAGATCCAGGGTTACCATCCAGTGATCTTTGCCTATCATAGGCAGAAGTTGTTGTAATGTTAACATCTTGAACTTTGGAATTTCTAGGTAGGTATTGAGAATGGACAAATCCAGAATTGGCCTCCAAGTGTTTCCTTTCTTAGGCACTAGGAATAGACGGGAATAAAATCCTAGGCCTACTTCTGACGGAGGGACCACCTGAATTGCCTCCATCTGTAAAAGCAAAGAAATTTGCTCCTGAGCCTCCAGCCTTTGCTGAGGAGGCACATCCGGCATGCCTTTGAAAGGAGGAAAAGTGTGAAAATAAAACTTGTAACCTTGATTTATTATATCCAACACCCATTTGTCCTGGGTGACCAAATTCCAGTTTTGTTTGAAAAGTCCCAACTTTCCTCCTAGAGGAGCTGCCAGCAAAGAAGGGTCTGGCAGCGGAGGATACAGGTCATTGGGTCTGCTTACGAAAGGGCTGACCCCTGCCCTCACCAGAAGACTGTGCAGGAGAACTCCAAGTCCTAGGTCTGAAAGAACCTTGAGCGTGAGCCCTGCCTCTACCACGTCTAGACCTGCCCTTAGACTGATAATCCGAAGAAGGATAAGACCATCCTCTAGCAGGCCAATTCCTACTAAACTTAGGGGGCTGCACCTGCAAAAAACCCTTGACCGTCTGCATAGACTTAGCCTTATCTTCCATCCTTTTCAAAACTGATTCCACAGGAGGACCAAAAAGTACTTCAGATTGAAGAGGAGCATCCAAAATCCGAGCCTTAACATGCTCTGACAAATTTTGATCCTTAAGCCAGGCATGTCTACGAATAACTGAACCTGTAGCAGCCACCCTAGATGAAGCCTGAAGAGCATCAAAACCACACTGCAAAGAATGTTTGCCAACTTGATCTGATGCATGAACCAACTCCTGAAGCTCCTTACACTCTATACCCTCAGATAAAGCATCCACCTTAGATTTCAATTGGCCTAACAAAAAGTTCTGATACTTCAGCATATGAAATTGGCAATTCAAATCCCTCATAGCTAACGTAGAGGAGGTGTATACTTTTTTCCCCCACCTATCTAACGCTCTAGAATCTTTATCCAAAGGAACTGGATTCTTAGCCACAGAAGCCCTAACACCCTTTGGACCTTGAATAATAGTTTCCGGATCAGCACTAGGACTCTTGTACAAATACTTATGTGCTTCTGGAACTCTGTAATACCTGTCTGGCTTAACAGTGGCCGGAGGCAAAGAATCAGGATTAAGGGAAGATTCAGAAAAAACATCCTGAACAACATCCAAGACAGGAGGAATAGCCAAGGGCCTATGTTGTGGCAGAGACAAAAATTCCCTAAGCCTTTTCTGAGAATCTGAAAAATCTTGACCTTCCCAGTTGAAATGTTCCCTCATGGAATGTAAAGTCTCAGAAAAAGAAAAATCCTCTGGAGGAGAAGCAGAAGGACAGGAGTCCTCTGCATCCGAATCTGAATAGGAAGGGAAATCCTGAATTTCTTCAGCTGAGGAATCAGAGTAGTCTGAGGAATGATCCATTCCCTCCAAATCTGCCTCCACCCTAGGCCTCTTCTCGGGGGGGGGGGGGGCATAGAAACCCTGATCAAAGTGATCAAGTCCTCTGCCATTTTCAACATATGCTTTTTAGGAACAGGGGCTGGAGAGCTAGAACTATGACCAGGGCCAACAAGACCAGGTTTGGCCTTAGCATGGCCTTTAGCCACAGAAGTAGAAGGCCTAATAACCTTTTGTAAAGATGGAACTACAGATACCTGAGAAGCACCCACAGCCTGGCCTAACTCCTGAGAGGCCAACTCCTGCAAAAGTAAAGGTTCCCCCTGGGATTCAGCCGAACCCTCGGCAGGATCCACAGATTCAACTGGAGGCTCCGTAGAACCGGCGTCCGCAATGGACGACTCATCCGGTTTAGACCTCAAAGATTTATCCTTACGCTTTTTAGCGGTAGCGGGCGTCGGAGGATCCGACGTAATGTTATAGTTACACCGTTTACCGAAAACAAGCCTGGCACAGTCTAATCTTCGTTTAATGGTGCGCTTATTAAATCTAGCACAAAAGCGACACCCGACCACGTCGTGCTCAGGCCCCAAGCAAGGAATACAGAAAGAATGATAATCCCTATGAGGTATCTGTTTCCCACAAGAAATGCAATTATTAACTTTTTCTGACATCCGGATAACTGAGGCAAGAAAAGACAAAAATCTCCCCAACGGGGTACTTAGCCCAACTTGGTCTTCGGTCTGAAACTCGGTAAATGAAAATTTCAGAACGCCGAACGGCACTTGCAAACGCTGCTTCTGCTTCGGACCACGCGGCAAGAAAGACTGAGGATATGGCGTCGGTCATGCACTTAAGTACTACTGCGTACTGACGTCAGCTCTAGGTGACAATGACCGACGCCAGCCTAGCCCTTTGGTATTCGGGCCGACCGAGGACAGCGGACTACCCACAGGTCATGACTGCAGCAATGTGAGACGAAGAACATCTCCGAGATCATCCATGTGCAACAAACATTAGGCAAATCTGCAATGCAAATTGTGGCCTGCTACAGATCACCCTCCATGACCCAGGACCACCACTTTGCCTTTCTGGAGAAACTGGAAAATATGAAGGTCCTACCGAACACCCTGATATTGGGCAATTTCAATTACCCTACCATTAACGGAAAAAACGACTCAAGTACAAACTCCCAGGTCCAACGCTTCCTGGAATGTATCAACACAAATGCCCTGGATCAGTTGGTAAACTCCCCTACCAGAGGTGAAAACATATTGGACCTGTTCATCACCAACAAGGGTGATAGGTGTTCCACACCAGAGGTCAACCCTTCACTGGTTAGATCAGACCATAAACTAATCACTCTGGATGTCCACACCACACCACCACCTCCAACCAAGGAAACCACAGTGAAAAACTTTTCTATAGCAAACTTCACCTTACTTAAGACAGAGGTGGTAAGTTTCACAGCCCCCACGTTAAAGGATAACAGTGACCAAGATGCAGGAACCTTTACAGATGCACTCTATGAGCACCTACAAGGATGCATGGATTGTGCCATCCCTAGCAAAACCAAGACTCACTCCCCTAAGAGAAGAAAACCAGTCTGGTGGACCCTTGCCATAAACAGGCTATACAATAAGAGGAGGAAACTAGTTCAGAAAAAAAGCAAATCCCAAGAAGGAAAGACATCCCTGATCATTATCAGTAAGAAACTAATGTCCCTCATAAAATCCTCCAAGGCTAACTTCGAAAGAAAAATAGCCAAGGATTTGAAAGATAACCACAAAGCCTTCTTTAGCTATGTCAAGAATCTAAGTGGCAACTCACAGATATGCTTCGAGCTAGTGCAAAATAGCACAAAATATACTGAACCCACTGATATTGCCAACAATCTGGCAGATAGATTCAGTGCAAACTTCACCCCCCTCTCACCCCAAAAGCCCACAACAATACTGGAAAAGTGTAGTGTTCCGGAAATCACAGACGCACAGGTGAAAACAGCCCATTCAAAGGCTGCATCTTGCACGAACTAATGCCCCATCTAAACACACTGTTCAACCTCAGCTTCTCCACAGGCTACGTGCCCACAGAATGGCACACAGCAACGGTTATTCCACTCCACAAAGATGGGGCCACAACTGACCCTGGTAACTATCACCCCATAAGCCTGACTAGTCTGGTCTGCAAGGCTATGGAGTACATCATCATGGAACTCATTAACGAAGACATTGGGAACCTCCAAACACTTGACCTGACCCAGTTAGGCTTTGTTAAGGGCAGATCATGCCTACTAAACCTGGTTGACTTCTTCGAGACAGTCACCAAGGCCAAAGATGAGGGGAAGGTAGTTCACACAGCCTAACTTGACCTCGCCATGGCTTTTGTCACTATTCCCCACTCGGGAATTATAGAAAAACTCACCAGCCTGAATATAAACCCCTACGTCACGAGATGGGTTGCCAACTGGCTTACAGACAGAACTTGCACGGTAAGAATAGCGGGCTCCAGGTCCGACTCTAAACCAGTCACAAGTGGTGTCCCACAAGGCTTGGTCCTGGAACCCCTACTGTTCGGCATATACTTCTCAGATGTACAGGCAAACACAGGAGGACTATGGCTAACCAAGTTTGCCGATGACTGCAAACAGGGAGCCATAATGGACTCTCCGGCTGACATGGACATTCTCCAAAAGGGCCTTACTGAGACAGACACCTGGTGTCAAAGTCATGGTCTCAAGCTAAATACCAAAAAATGCACAGTCATCCCGTTTGGGCAAAATAAAACACCCATGAATTACCACATAGGTGGCAGCCCCCTTAATACAGAAGAGGTAATAAGAGATCTGGGGACCCAGGTAGATAGTGATCTCTCCTTTGACAATCATATTGCCAAAGTAGTTAAGAAAGCCTTCTATGTAGCCCATCTAATTACTAACGGGTTTGCATCTAGAAATAGAGAGGTTATAGTGCCCCTCTACTTGTCACTCATCAGACCCATCAGAGTACAATGCCCCATTTGGGATGTTTCTCACAAGACACTTCCAACAGCTGGAAAGACCACAAAAGTACCTCACCAAGAGGATTACTGGTCTCAAACATATGTCCTATGCAGCCCATCTGGAAAAACTCCAGCTGTACTCAGTGGCATATCACTTACTCAGAGGTGATATCTGCCCGACTTACAAAGCCACGTCCAACTCAGAATTGATGGACATGCTCCACCTAAAGAAATCCAAGTCACTGCGAGCCACTCGCTCTAGTGAGCTAAACCTCGCCACAACAATAAATAGAACATGCTGCAGGGATAAGATTCCTGTCACAGAGACTCCCCATGCTTTGGAACAAGATTCCTAACTAAATTAGGCAGAGCCCCTCACTAACACTCTTCAAGAGAAACCTTGACGAGTGGATGGGTAACAGAAAATACACCCCTGGGATCACTTCATTGGCTCTTCTTGACAGAGGCTCAGTTAATTAATCAATGGGGCGGTGAAAGCAGACACTTTGGCTAGGCTTATAAATGCCCTCGGGCAGATAGCCTAGTACCTACCTATGTACCTATGTAACGCCGTATTAACTGCAGGAGGAGTAAATACCGGGCATAGAGCACGTGTGGCTGACATCAAAGACTGAAACAATACTAATTTCATGAACTTTAATCATACCCTGACGTAGGAATGGGGTCCATTTTTTTGTCATAGAATTAGAAACCCAGAAGACTTGGAGAAAATAACCCAGCAGAATATACACAAATAAGTCTGACACCACAGTAATTTGATAACTGTCACTCAACCAAGTGGGTTAAAAGTTGTAAGGAATTAAATCTGAATGATAACAAAACATTGATAAATGTAAATGAATGTGTTGCACAGTGTGACACATGCAGCGTTTGAAAAATTCAACTTACTATCTATGCTTGGACACATCTCAACAGATGAGAAGTGATCATACAATATGCTACCTGGATGGTTTGTCCAGGTATTGGACATTAAGATTAAATGGTAACTACATCTGAATGGGTTTGTGATATTACTGAGGTTCTTCTAGTATTGAATAAAACAATAAAATTAATTTCTCAAGCCTTTTCTTTTTGAGAAAAATGCTCAAGACATGAGGCATTTTGGTAACCCAAGATGAACACTCCAGAACTTGTCTTGTATACAGTCAACCAACTAATGCAAATAGCTGCAGACCTGGTTTTCATTTTACAAAGGTTTTCAAAATTACAGAACTAATAAGAAAGGTGGCAGTATTTCTTGATATATGAATAAAAAGTAATATGCAAGTTTTATCAACACTGCTATCAAGTTTGAGGTAATTTCATTAAATATAGCCCTAAAAAATAGAATTGAAAATTTATTTATAGTCCACCAATCAGGATACGGACAAAAGTATTGGGTTTAACTCATTACAGCCAATTGATGCTTCCAGGTGCTTCTGCAGTTACAATATTTGGTGCCTAAAGGCATCATTAGGATGTTTGTTCATATTTGCATTAATAATTCTAAAACCATGCAACCTTCAAAGTAATAAAAGACTTCATCTTAAAGCTTACACAATGGCAAACTCAACTATATTGATAATTGACCTGTCTGTAGTGTAGATATTAATTGCTGTTCATATTTTATTTATATTGTCATAAATGTCATGTTATTCTAAATATCTCAATAACCAAGTAACGCAAACAAACTATTTAGCCTCGTACATAAGCTCTCAGATGAATGAACAAAATGCTGCCAACAGTGTGTGTATAACTTAAGTGGCTGTTAAGATATTGTAAGTTGTCTACAAAATATTATAAACATAATAGTTGCTATGTTTACTGTGACTTATAATATTCAGTTTAAGACCTAGAATCTAAACAATACTACCACTATAAAAATAGTTTGTGCTGAAGACTTTGTATTTATCCTTCTTCAGTAACAGAGATATGAACATTTGTTTGAGATGTGAGGACATAATTTGATTCTATCAAAAGGCTTAGGCTCCACCCACTGGAAGTTACAGTGTAAACTTTCAGAGCTCCATTGGAGGTAATTAAATAAGGAATGTCTTACTTCATATTTTTATCTGATTTTGATATTGCTGCTAGGGTCCTTAATACTCTCAAAGTAAAGTGTGATGATTTAACAACAGGTAATGGTTAAATAAACTGGCCTCTATCAGTACTGAGCAAGGTTATACTCAGGTGGTTAAAAAAGCAACTATTTTGGATGTGGTTTGGGTTAAAGATTTTGAAGGTTTGAAGGAAATTTCAACTGACCCAAAAACTAGATGGATCAGATCATAAGGGTGTGTTACGGAGCTTTTGTGGCATTAATGTTAATTAATTGTTAAGAAAAGGAAAATCATAGGAGTGCATTTTATAAAACTGATTTCTGTCGACTAAGAGAAGAATTGAGGGTTTGGAATAGGAAAGAGTTAATGTCTGGGAAAGCCATTAATGAAAAATAGAATTTTGTTTAAGATTATATTAACGGATTGATAAAAAAGTATGTGCCTATGGTTTAGAACAAAAAGAGTAACAGATATTTCCCATGGTGGAATATGTCATAGGAAAAGCCAAAAAAGAAAAAAAAAAAACATTATTGGAAAAAGTATAAAAAGACAAATAATGGGAGGTGTGAAGAAGGATATATTTTATCCAGTGGATTCTTCAGGAGGCTTATGTATGCTGCTTTAAGTACCTATGAAAGAAATCTGAAAATGAACATTAAAAATAATAAAACATTTTTAAGTGCTTAAGACAATATAGGAATAAATCCCATCAGAAGATCCAGAATGGGCCTGAGATTGTGAGCCTAATTAGGGACCAAAAAGATTCTGAATGAAAGCCTTGACTTGCTGATCTGCAGGAACTTACTGGACAGCTGTTTTTATGAGGAGCTGATGGAACTCCAGCCCCTTTGCAGCTTCTTACAAGATGGCACTTGTGGAAGGAAAAGAGATAGTGAATCTGGAGTTGAGATGAATGGAATGAAATAACTGTTTTTTTATGATCTCCCTTATTTACTAACCCTTGGAGATCCTGTGATAAAAGAATCAGTCTCCCACTACTTCCATAGGAAGACAGTCAGAAAAGGAATCAGGAATGGTGACAACCTCAACTAAAGATCTTCAATGCCCCTGAGAATGATGGCAAAACTGTCACAATAGTGTCACTGACAGGATCCAGGCAATAAGGGCTGCCCTGCTCCCTATCGTATGACAGTGAACTGTTTTGGCAATGCTGAAAGAACTGCCTCTGAGTTGTAGAAAAGAAAAGCTGTAGAGAAAAAAAGGGTCATCCTGCAGCTGAAAGTGACTGCTTTTTCTCCTTCATGATCAGCTGACGTTGTTCAATTTCAGATCCAAAGAGAAGAAGTCCCTTAAGTGGTCTGGAACTGTCTTTCATCAACATTCTGGGCTATGTGTCAACCTTTGTGGAGGGCATTTAGCAAAAATGGACCAGCATCTCCAATTAAGGATATACCACATAAGTAGTCTACATCAATACTGCCTCCAGCTGGACCACTATTAGCTTGGTCAACTCTGGATAACTTGAAGGAGGAAGAGAAAAAGGTAAGCTCTCTCAGTAGTGTTACAACACCTGAAGTGGAGAACTCTTAACTCATCTGGGGCTGTCAAAAGTGGACACTGACATCTAAAGTGTGTTTATGGTTTTCAAAGGATTAAGACAGGAGAGGAGCAGAAATTGTTTGCTCTGAAGTTCTACAATCACCTTGACCAACTCAACATAATCAACAGATGGAAGAGCTGAACACTGATGTGCTGGAAGGGGAGAACAAAATTCCCCATGAGTCAGGGTATGGATGAACAAAGAATATGGACCTGCTGTCTTAACTGACCACCAACTTAGCATGGTGAATCTGGGGAGACTCTTCATTGGCTGTAGTCTCAACTCCTAAACGTGTAGAGAAAACAAACTTTAAACAGAACACAATTGACACAACTGATCTTTACAGCAGAAAGGTGAGTAGACTGCTATTAGATTCTGCAATTTCTGGTGAGCTAGGAGGAGATTCACAGGAAGAAGACTCTCTCCTAGAACGAGCTCTGTAACCCCAGCAGGAGTGAACTGCTGACATTTTAGCTAAACATCCTGCTCTAATAAATATTTACATAGCTGCTTTCTACTTCTGCTAATATAAACCTCACTCAACCCAACATATATATCATACATTTCAGAGAGAGTTTCTAAAAACAATACACATACTAGTGACTCTCGATCTGAATAACTGCTTGCAGCAGTCACACTTATTCACAGAAACAGATGCGATGACATATGGGCCAAAGTTCTAAAACAACTCCAAGGAGTCACAGCATACAGGCAACAACACCCAAAGAAAGGGAAGGTACACAACTACCAAAATCCAAAGAAATTACAACTGAAGTGAATTAGCTAGCAAAAGGAAAGCTGGAAAATAGAGTCACTAGCCTATACACATGATACGCCAGTAAAGAAACTGTGAAAGCAAACATATTGCAACTAGTTTCTGGGAGTGTCTGGCATCCAAAAGAATGCAAAATGTGTTGGGAAAATTGAAATGGGGAAACAGGTAGATGCTTGGAATAATGGGAAAGTGAAGGTGCAAAACTAGGGTGGGAAAGATTATCTACTGAGCAGCATATGTGCTATGTACAAAGTGCAGTCAGCCTAGCTAGAGAAGGCTGAACCTCTTTGGCAAATACACTGTGTCAGTCAGGAATTACAAGGTGAAAGAGGCTCAGATATTCAGGAATTCAACTCCACTATAGCCAAAACTATTTTAATACACAAAATAACATACGTGTACTACCGAAATTACACATCCCTATGCATGAAAATAATTTTCCATCAAAAACTGAACAGGGAAAAAATACAACTTAATTAAAAAAATACAACTTAATGTATGCTGGGGAATAATCTCTTTCGTATATATAAAAAAAAGCTTTTGTCTCAACTGTCTAAAATGTTACACATTACACAAGTCTGAGAACTGCTTCCATCCTAAGAAAGAAAATATTTAATAACCTACTACTGTATGTCTTGACCTTCATGATAATTAGAGCACTAAGTACATATCCAAACAAAGCATACCTCCAATTCCTCTTGAAGAATAAAAAAGAAAAAAATACAAATTATCAATCTGTTTACTGTGAGTAACATATTAGCCAAAATAATGTGCTCGAGCCAGAGTCAATATTTAAGTACAGGTTTCGTGACTATCTAAAATCTTGAGATCATTACGTTACTAATACGAATAGACACATTATAACTAGTTAGTGAAAAAGAGTATACTTTCACAAAGAAACTGCTGCAGACAAAACTGAAAATTCTCTTGCATCTACTGAGAAACAATATACTGCTAAACTGTTTAGTCATATTTAACACAGTAAGAAACTTTTCTGTTTCTGAAAATAATAGTTTGTGCAGCCTTCTAAAGTGGAAAAAATAAAATTTTGTCAACAGTCTGTTAAGTCTCTTGTTCAGTTTAATACACAGACAAAATTACTAAATGAATATTCCAGGTCTGCTTTCCTGCACTCTTGCTCTCTTGGAAAACTCCATCCTGCTTTTTGGAAATTATTTGATATAGTTTTTGAGTTTATTCATAAATTAATTTAGCTTTTTATTTTGAATTTTTTGTAGAAAATCTCCTTTTCTTAAGTAAGGAGCAAAATCAGCTCCATTTGCAGTATCTCTGGGAATATTACAAGAAATTTAGATTATGTTCCTTTCAAAATTAATATGTAAACTGCCTTGCCTGCTAAACAACTTTTTTAAGTCTCATTCCTTTTATGTCGTAAGTAATGGCTATACAATTATGTTTAATTTATTTTGTTCCATTATGAATCAGGTCAAATTTCTGACCTTGAAAATCTACACATTCAACTCTACTGAAGTCCACAGAACTAAATGATGACCAAAACATAGGCAATTTGTCCAAAGGTCACTTGGTTGAATGGAGTTTTGGACAATGACTAAAAATATGTTCACTGTGCTCTAATGGGGATTCTTCCATACCCCAAGCTACAGTGCTTTTTGAACTGATTACATTAGTAGCAGGGGTCCAATAAAACCCAGCGTAGAGTCTGTTACAGGTTTAGCCACTCTTCTGAAAAATACTCATCAACCCTTTATCAAACGTTTGTACCTTTTTCGTTTATCAAAAGTACATTTGTTCCAAAGATCTATGACTGAACGCCTAGATTACAACACCTCAGTTACTGCAGCAAACACACAGTGGATACAACTGTAAAACTGGATTACTGCACAGCTTTTACAAACTGTATAAGTTATGTAATGTGATGTTTTCTGTTTGCTCAGGAACAAAAGCTACATAGGTTCATAGGTAGGTACTAGGCTATTAGCCCTAGGGCCTACATAAGCATAGCCAAAAAGGTACCCTTGCTTTCGCCACCCAAGAAAACTATTTTCCTGTGCTCCTGTCGAGCAGAGCCACAGAAGTGATCCCTGGGGTGAATTTCCTATTTCCCATCCAATCATCAAGATTTTTCTTGAAGAGTGCTAATGAGGAGTTCTGTTTGACATAGATAGGTAGTCTGTTCCAGCGTATGGTAAGTCTGTGGGACAGGAATCTATCCCTCCAGAATGTTCTGTTTATTGTGGTGACAAGGTTTAGGTCCCTAGAGCATGTAGCTCAGAGGGATTGGGATTTCTTTAAGTGGAGCACGTCCAACAGCTATGGGTTTGACATAGCTTTGTATGTTAGGCAGAGATCACCTCTGAGTAGGCGATATGCGACAGAGTAAAGCAGGAGTTTTTTGAGACAGTCTGCGTAGGGCATCTGTTTGAGGACAGTAATCCTCTTTGTGAGGTATTTCTGTGGCCTTTCCAGTTGTTGTAGATGTCTTGTGAGGTACATACCAAAAGGGGCATTGCACTCTATAATGGGTCTAATAAGTGATGAGCAGAGGGGAACAATGACCTCTTTTTTTCTGGATGAGATACCTTTTGTGATAAAGTGAGCCATGTAGAAGGATTTCCTGACCACTGTGGTGATGTGATTATCAAAGGAGAGATTTCTGTCCACCTGTGTCCCAAGGTCTCTTATCACACTTTCGGCATTAAGTAGACTACCACTTATGTGGTAGTTCATGGGTACAGAGTTTTTACCAAAGGGGATGACAATACACTTTTTGGCATTGAGCTTGAGGCCATGGCTTTGACACCAGGCATCTGTCTCAATGAGGCCCTTTTGTAGTATGTCCACATCGTTAGGAGTTTCGATTACGGCTCCTAGTTTGCAGTCATCTTCAAACTTTGTTAGCCAAAGACCTTCTGTGTTAACCTGTACTTCAGAGAAATAGATACCAAACAGGAGAGACCCCAAGACTAAACCCTGTGGTACTCCACTTGTCACTGGTCTGAAGTCAGATTTGGAGTCTGCTACTTTCACAATGTGGGTTCTGTCCGTGAGCCAGTTGGCAACCCATCTTGTGAGATAGGGAGTTATACCTAGTTTAGTGAGCTTATCTATAATTCCAGAGTGGGGGATGGTGTCAAAAGCCTTGGTGAGATCTAGATAAGCTGTGTGAACCACCTCACCCTCATCTATGGCTTTGGTGACTGCTTCAAAGAAGTCAATCAGGTTTAGGAGACATGATCTGCCGTTTACAAACCCGAACTGGGTAGGGTCCAGAGTCTGGAGATTACCAATGTCTTTGTTTATGAGTTCCATGATGATACGTTCCATGGCCTTGCAGACCAGGCTCATCAGGCTAATGGGGCTGTAGTTCCCGGGGTCCGTCATGGCTGCCCCTTTGTGGAGTGGGATAACTGTCGCAGTGCGCCATTCAGTGGGCACAAAGCCTGAGGTGAGGCTATGACTGAACATGGTACTTTGGTAGGGTGCCAGTTCATTCTGTAGTTCATGTAGAACGCAGCCTGGGATATTGTCAGGTCCCATGGATGCTGTGTTCTTGGCTTTGGAGAGTGTGTTTTTTACCTGTGCAGCCATGATTACAGGAACTTTGCATTCTTCCGGTATAGAGATGGCCCTCTAGGGGGTGAGAGGGGGGTAAAGTTAGCACTGAACCTATCTGCCAGGATGTTGGCAATATCAGTTGGTTCTGTATATTTAGTGCCATTATGCTGTAACTCACAGCAGATCTGAGTGTTGCCATTGCGATTCTTGACATAGCTGTAGAATGCTTTGTGGTTGTCTTTAGAGTCAGAGGCAATTTTGTTTTCGTAACTAGCTTTGGAGGATTTTATGAGGAATCTCAGCTTCTTACTGAGGTTGACCAGGTAGTTCCTCCAGTCATGGGATTTTACTCTTTTTTTAAAACAGTTTCTTTCTTCTGTTGTAGAGTTTTTTTATGGCAGAAGACCACCAGATTGGCTTCCTTTTTTTGGAGGATAGCATCTTGGTTCTATTAGGGATAGCATGATCCATGCACTTGTTTAAGTGCTTATAAAGTGCATTTGTGTAGGATTCAGCAGTCGTACCTCTATTGTCCGTCTGCATGGGTGTCATGAAGTTTGCCACTTCTGTCTTAAGTAGTGTGAAGTTGGCCTTGGAGAAGTTTTTTATGGTGGTTTCCCTAACTGGCGGTGGGGGCGGGATGTGTCTCTAGGGTGATTAGCTTGTGGTCAGATCTGACCAACAAGGAATTGACCTCTGGTGTAGAACACCGGTTGCCCATGTTGGTAATGACTGCTGACAGTGCTGCCCCTGGTGGGATGTGAATAAGTTGATCCAAGGCATTGGAATTTATGAATTCCAAAAAACGTTGAGCAAAAGAGCTGGTACATGAGTAGTTTTCCCAGTTAATGGTGGGGTAGTTGAAATTGCCCATTATTAGGGTGTTGGGTTGTACCCTAATACTTTCCAGTGTATCAAGAAATGAGGAGTGGGAATCCTGGGGCATGTTGGGGGGTCTGTAGCAAGCTACAATTTGGATTGCGGTCTTGACCAGAGTTAGTTGCACTTGGATAATCACGGATGTATTATGCTGTGCAACTAGCCTGGAGGTGTGGATATCCTTAATGAATATGGACACGCCTCCACCTTTAGTGCTTCATTCCGGGTTAGGTGGCTGAAAGGTGTGGTATGAATTATAGCCTGGCAATGCAAGGGTGCTCTCTGGAGCTTTGAACCAGGTCTCTGTCACTGCACAGATGTCGATGTTCTCCATTTTAAGGAGTGCCTCGAGTGAGTGCATTTTGAGGTTTAGACTTCTAGCATTGAGTAGCATTACCCTCAGACTTATTCAGATCATAGTAGTTAATTAACAGAAGAGATTCATGCTATTTTTTTTTCAAATATTGTCTCAACTGGAAGGTAAACTTGCCGACAAACGCGGGTGCACCTCTTTCCATGTATTCCCTCCACTTTTTCCTCAGGCTCAACAAAGCCCTCATTCCAACTACTACTCCTTCTTTTCTGATAATTCCTAATCTTAACTCATCTCCTCCAAATGGGAATAAGGACATTTGTTTTCTTTCTTCCAATAGTTACATCTTGGGCCTTTAGACAAAATCAGGTTATATACTCAAAGTTCATACCAAATGTTGCTATCTCTAGAACAATACACGTCACTGAAGAATTACAACCTATGCAGCACAAAATAATCTTTACACTGATGGCATTTGTTAGATTCTAGGCTTAAACTGGATTTTATAAATCATAATAAACACAGTAAATATTCACTTTTGAAAATAACAACCACTACATACATAGTGTCAGCAGCAGTTAGTTCAACCAGCTGTGAACTTTCACATGTGGCTAAGCAGTTCTGGTTGTGTCACTGGTTCACTGAACTACTTACAGACATAAGAAAATTCTAAAAACATACATGAATAGTATATAAAAAAATTAATATTTCTTAAGCTGCACAAAACAAAGGTCAAGTGTCATTAACAAGCTGTGTTGTCCACAGTGTAAAGCTTTAAGATGAAATATTTCAACAGCACAGGTTGCAACTGTTAATGAAAATATGAACAGACCGTATATTAGACACCTGAAGACATCACAAAGCTTCCTAGAGAAATGCCTGGAGAGGTCATCTAGGGCTTTTTCTCTAGGATGGTAGAGTCTTCTTCCTTAAAACTTCAATTTCTCTAACAGTTAGAACTATTACTCGACGCAACCACGCCATCCCCATGCAGTTTGTTGTACTCATTGCAATGGTTCACACTCTTTGTTCTTGGAACTAATGCAAAAGTAACACAAGTATTCTGAAAACCTTAAACTTCTGCAGGGTGTGTGTGTGTGTGTGTGTATGTGTATGTGTGTAGCTATGTTACTATAATCTTCCTCTGTTATGTGGCTGATGAAAAAAACATCAGTAATGATGCCAGAGATAAGACAAAAACACCAGCACGTTCTCAGAGATAAGATAATTACATTTATTAGATTGCTGTCAACTGATACAATCTGAAGAGGAAGTGTTGTTAAAAGGAATGTTAACATATTAAGAACACACACTGCACGCTATGCACAAACACAACTGGCAGCAGATGTACTATCTATGTAAAAGACAGATTAAAAGTCAGTGCACTTTTCTTCTGATACTACAGAAAAATCTTGATCAAAATGATCTCCAGGCTTAACTCTAAAATATGTGTACTTTTTACGCACGTTTTTTTTTTTTTTTTTTACTATGTAGCATGGTTTAAGCAGTGAAACATGTCAATGCATAACATGAAGCATTCGCTGCACAGAACATTGCCTTAAACAGAAAAATATTGATAGCACAGGAATGGTTATTGTGTTGTAATTCTCTCAAGTTCATTAGTTCACAGGTGTATACATCATTGTTATGAAGAAGATGCAATAACCCATCACCAGACCTTCTTGTTATTTTGCTTCTTCCCCACCCAGTTTGCTAATCACTAGACAGTTCAATACAATCTCTTTTGTTTGCAAAGAAAACTCCACCCAAGAATAAGACAGACATATTGACTCCAGGGTACATAAATGCAAGAAATAATATTTATGACTTGATTACTGAGGTGTTCATGCAGGCTGTAGGTCAGATTCAACTGAGGCCCACAAGGACACGCTCCAAACACATACAGCATTTCACATCAAAATTACATGGGATGATAAAATACATCATTAACATGCTGAAATATAATGGCACAAATTATCCGATGAAATACAACAGCATTTATAATACTAGGTATGTCTAAATGAGCTATTTTTTAATGGCATTCACACTTCACAAGGCACATAAGTCACAATCATTGCCCAACTGTCAATTTAAATGTACAAGATTAAGGCTTGGAGATGCTAAGTAGTTTTATCCTTTAAACTGTGGGTTTAATTCCAACCACTCTCCATCTGTCTAATGTGCTACTTTCAGTGTCACTGAACCTGACAGAGCTCCCAGGCTGCTCTTGTAAACCTGGTCTCTTGTGGCTTTACTTAGTTAATTAAAAAAAATCTGGTCAATTCCAGTCGATCAAACTTATCATCTGCTAAGGACAGAGCAGAAGTGTGGGTAAAATAAAAGTGATAGCTGGTAGATTTCAAAGTGGCTGAAGGCACTACCATTCCCTGATGTTGAGCAAATTGATTTTATGAAGCAAAGAGCCACTGAGCTAAATTTTTAAAGTCATATACATTTCTGAATCCTTGGTTTAAAGTCTTACACCATATCTTCAGATGTGGCAAATGGTGGTACAATAAATTATGTTCAAAGAAAACTGTAGCTGTAGCAGGGGTGGGGAAGCAAATCAGTGGTGCTCTTAAAGAACACTACGAATCTCCTTGGGCTTCAGTGATCTTCCAAGGCACAGGAAGATACTCATACCAAATAAAACCAATGGACTACTTATCCTCATACCTGGATTCATCATTCTCCCTATAAAATGATCTTTACAAAGCCACAAATATGTAAAGTATGAATTAACAGTTTCCTTTTCTCTGACACTTTTATCCTATTCAACATATTCAGTGTGTACTACATTGGATTTAAACCAAGTCTTGTAAGACTTTCTTTAGAATGTTCTCTCCATCACTAGTACATCTTGTTACTTTATATATCAAATGTTTTTCTTAGAAAAGCCTGCAACATCTGATGTGTAGCCCTTCCTTCACTTGCATTTAATTACAAACTGTACTAAAATTCTAAGGAGGCAGACATACCAATATCATTGTATCTATTATTCTATACAGGCAAATCAGCTATGCTGTAAAAATTGAGTAAGAAAATTCAGACCAAAATAACAGGAAATTTGACACCTTTGGCTAGTAAGTGACTGAAAGAGGGTAAATGCACAACTAAAGAAATTAACATACCTTCAACAGCAACATATTCAGAATCTGAAGCTAAAACAAAAGGAGCCCATGCAAATCTGGTTAGAAAATGGAAAGGAACAGCTTCCAGCTGTTAATGAACTGCTTTCTGTAATCAAGGGTAAACAGTCTGGTTCGTTCCACCTCCACTTGCCTACTACGTAACTCTGAGCAAGTCAATTAAACCAGACAGTACTCCAAGGTCCCTTCTGAAAAGGGATGCTTGTATCAGGTGGGCTTACATAGTTAAATGAATTTAAGAAAAGGGAAGATAACTGTCTAAATGTGTACATATACTCTCTCAAGAGACTCTTAATAAGACAGTAGTCTAATTTAGACTACCCAGTTTCTAAGTGTATAGGCAAAATAACCTGAAGCAAAAATAAATGGCAAATGTGTATTATTTTACTGTATGTACATAGATTTACACTGTGGGAGAAGGTCTTGGCTGAAAAACAAAATCATGTTAGTACAGCCACTTCCATCCTGCCTTCATGGGTAAAGGGAATTATAAAAACATGCAGAACACTTACAGTGATACAAGGATATTAGTAGTGTGCAGAAAATCAAAGTGCAATATAAAAGTCAGTTACCTTTCAGTTTCTGACCCCTGCTGTCCCTTTTTTAAATTACCCTACCCTTGTTGTAAGCCTGAAAAACTTGGAGAATGAGGTATCTTCTGAGAACGTCTGAACTGTTGGTATTATTAAAGGGGAAAAGCATGAAGAACTGATGCAGTTTCTGGGTGTCTCATTAACTTTATCACTGCATTTATAGGATGAGACCGCTACAACGTTTGGAAGTGGCTAGGTCTGTTAATACATATGCAATTGGTCTATAAATTGATGACTACATGATGTGAAAAACTCTTGGTAGCTGCATGGAAGCAAAAACAGTGAAACAAAGGATTTAATGTTTCATTTTACTACTACTATGCTTTTTTACTGCACAATATTTAGGACATGTTCCACAAAAAGGTTTTACTATGTGTACAAAGTTTTGTTGCTCTTCTGTCAGCTTGGTTTAAAACAGTTTATAGCAATAAGTTATGGTAATTTATGCAACTGATGTTGAACACTTGGCTATGAAACAGTGCACTTAATTTTTGCATTTAAGAATATATACTAGTCACTATAGAACACACCTAACTCTAAAAATACCATAGACTGTAAGCACTCTCTATCTGATCTATGCATAAAATTGTATCATGGAGCTTTTCTTCCATGGCCAGAGCTGAAAATGAAATTCATGCCCAGTTGGACTATCACTGAAATAAAACCCAATAAATACATACATACATAAAATAAAGTCACTGGGACAGGCAGTGTATCAGATGATGTAAATGATACAGTGGCAGCACATATAATCTTAAAAAAAACTATAAATGTTACCTAATACCTAAAATGCTGTCCAAAATTTGTTTAATGGCCAAGGTAGCATGAAGTCAGTACTTAAAATAACTGGTATACATACACACACACACACACACACACACACACACACACACACACATTATCTGTACATTTATTAATACGAATATACTGTATGCAGATAGTGCGTCTCTGTGTAACTCGTATACTTTATTCCACATGTATAAGACAACTAAATTTTGTGCCCTCCTTTTCTTTCAAGAACAGCATTTTATGTTTCGCATGTACTGCAATCAAACATGTACATGCTAACATTTTTTTCTCTCTCTTTTTCTTCCCATTCCCTGATGACCATTATCTTCCACATCAAGAAGAAAAACTACTCAAGGAGCAGTTTATTTATATATTTTATTGCTTTACTTGTTATCCCCCAGCAGCATCGGCAAGAGATCTGCCATAATCCTGGCCCAAGGGCATGCATGCTTCTCTACAAACCACAGTGTTAACTACTGTGTATGAACAGGCAGGTATTTACAGTCATCTCTTAACACTGCACTGATACAATAACTGGCAATAATCACAGGTCAGTGCTGCAAAAGACCAAGCTGTCTTCCCTTCCCCAGGACAGAAGAGCTGTGTCAGCCATTCACTCCCACCTCCACTAGCTTATTCTTCTAGTGCCTAGGTGACTAGTCTATCTAGGGTCAAATAGGTCATGTGCAGGACTTCAATCTTCTGCACCCCACAGTCTTAATTACATAATTTAAATAGAATATATACATATTTCTATAACATGTCTCACTGACATAAAATCATTAAACAAATTGTGCAATCAGGAAAATAACTGAAGGAATATGTCATGGCCATTTAAAAGAGTAAAGACACCAGAAAACCGACTGGCTTCTAAATATTCAAAGAAATATGAGATAATATGAAGTAAGAAAGAAAGCAGAGTTGTGTAAGTAAAACTTAACCATAACAGTAGATATTTGAATGACCATTGCTGCAGTACCCTTAGCAATATGCGTTATACCCTGCCAAGGATATAACAGCTGGTCAGTTTCCAATGCTTCAGGGTACTTTCCATGTGCTCAAAATTTTCAGGCAGCTCGAGCAGAGATGAATAAATGACAACATTGGGCGCAAAGCCCTTCAGAGCTTTCCTGCCAGCAAAGAGAGGAAGGCTGAGCCCAGAAAAGACAACATTACAAACAATAAAAATAAGTGTTCACACCCTGGCATAAAAAAACACCAAAAACCAAAGGGGATGGATGGAGGCAGGCAGCGGCTACTGCAGCACTGATTATCTGAACATCTACTGCTAGGGTAAGTTTTCTTACACAACTGTACTATGTTCATCGTACTGATCACTGTTGCAGTAGCCTTACCTACATGCGTAGATTACCTCAGCGAATTACATTTGGGAGGTAGAAAATGGAAGGAGAAGAGTCCAGGAGAATGGTTCTAGCAAACCTACATCTGGGCAGAGAGAAAGAATCAAGTGTATGGTGCTTTGTAAAAGTAGATACAGAAGACCAAGCAGCAGGTTTTTGAATACTTCTAGAAACTAACCCTTTCCAAAAAAGCCACGGATGAAGTCAAGGCCCTGGTAGGGTGGGCCTTGACCCTGCCTGGAATACTTTTGCTATGGTGAATATAACAAAAGTTAACAGCCTTAGACAACCAATTGGAAATGGTCTGTTTTGACACAGGCTGTCCCCTCTTACCTTCACAAGAAAAGAACACTGATCTAATTTAATTTGGTCAAGATAGTACATGAATTGTCTGTGGACATCCGAAGTATGGAGTATCCTTTCTTCCTCATTTTTAGGTGCAGCAAGGAAAACAGGGGGATGGATATTTTGGCTTAAAGGACCCTCAGATACCACTTTAGGCATAAAAAATTATTAGTTCTCAAAGAAACTCTGTCTTTATGTAAAATGAAATAGTTGCAACTCTTATGGTGAGTCAGCCCCAAGATAACCTTCTTGCACAGATGACATAAATCAGTAAAACTGTTTTCCATGTTAAGAACCTCATGTCAGCCAGATTAGCAGGTTCGAATGCTTTACTAACAATTAAGAGGTCAACCGCGGTGGTGCAGAGGTTAGCGTTGTCGCCTCACAGTAAGAGGTTCTCCCATTCGATTCTCGCTGGAGCGCTTTCTGTGTGGAGTCTGCATGTCCTCCCCGTGGTCGAATGACATTAAAGACATGCAGGTAGATGCGAGTGTGAATGGGCGTGCCTTCCTTGAAGGTTGGACATCGGGCTGGCAACTTGGCACAGTAAAAAATCCACTGCCAATCATGAGCGTACCAGAGTTCCGCTGTGGTGACCCCTAACGGGGCAAAGCCGAAAGTCTAACGAACACAAAATTAAGATCCCAAAGAGAAGCCATCGGTTTTCTTGGAGGCCTATTATGGAAAACCCCTTTCAAGAACATTTTGACATGAGACTGCAATGAAACAGAAGAAGCCAGGGGCAGATCTGTTGAAATGGCCTATGAATGAACTTTGATACAGGAGCAAGAAAGTACATACAGTAGTAACTCAGAGATATTGAAGAACTAGAGAAGCCCTGAATGGATGCTGGTTATGTTGTTGGCACTAACTAGAATATCTTTTCCATTTGCTAATATATAATTTTCTAGCAACATTTGTTTCTTGCCTACATTAGTACCACATCCTGAGTAAACAGGTGCCAAAAAAAGGCAGTCAATTGAAGTTGGTTGATGGTTAGGTGTATCAAACACCCCTGTTCTTGTGTGAATAAACCAGTCTGTGAGGAAGCTTGTGGTAGTTGCTCCTGGTGATTTCCAAAAGGGAAACTCATGGGCCAGAAGGAAGACACCACAATGATCTTAGGGCAGTGGTGTAGCGGGGGGGTGCCGAGAGGGGTGGTGTACCCCAGGTGGCAATTTAATTTAAAACAAAAAGTTTAAGGGCGTTCTTCTTTGAGAATGGTCATGTAGTCAATCTGGATGCACGCACCTGTCGCATCACATCTGTGCAAGCGCTGTCAGACATCCGGTTCTTCCTGAACACCTGTGCAATTTTAAATGCAGCATTTTGCTGGAATTTTCCTTCTTCACCAAGTAGTACAGCTTCTTACTGCTGCCAAAGAATGAGTGTTCAGCTGCTGCTTCACCAAGTAAAGGGAATGTGTGTGCTTTGCTGGAATTTTGCTTTTGCTGCTAACTAGTGTTCACCAAGTAAGCTGTATGTGTGTGCGTGAATGAATGCAGAAAGAATCAAAAATGTAAAAACACAGACCCACAGCCAGCACCCATGCACAAACAAGCACAGACACAGACTCCAACAGTTATGCATACCCACACATATACAAACACGCATACCCACACACAGATAAGTATACCCACATAAGTACATATGCACACACACACACGGACAGGTACGTAAACCCACACATATACAGACACACATAACCACATATAAAATACACACACAAGTAGACAAACCCACACATACATACACACACACAAAGATACACACATTCACATCTGCACATGAATGTATAGACATGCACATATGTGCATGCTCACACATATACACACACACATATATGCATGCACGCACACTCACACACACTCACGTGCACAGAAATGTATAGACAAGCACATATACAAACATGCTGACAAAAATGAGGATACCCACTCGCACACATATATACGCATGGACAGACATGCATACCCACATGCACAAATGTATATACCATATACATACATAAAAGCACAAGACATTTTCATACCTGCATGCACACACGTGCACACATATACATGCACACACGTGCACACATATACATGCATACATAATAAAATGCTAGCAGACTAAGTAACTACAATGCATATTAAAACATATAAGCAAAATATACAAGTAAACAGATTAAAAAACTGCAACAAGTAAAAGCATGCAGTTACTTCCCAAAAAGATAAAAAGGGACAAATGATTACTCAGATGAATACGAAAATGTTAAGTGTTCAAGACTCTATTCGTTATACGGACATAATAATTTCATGGCATGATGAGATAAATTACTGTCCTAAGTTGAAAGACTTAGAAATGTGATTGTTTTGTTTCACAGACTAGCTTTTCATTCGGGCAGCCACGGTGGTGCAGCGGTTAGCGTTGAAACCTCACAGCAAGAGGCTCTCCGGTTCAATTCTCGGCTGGGGTGCCTTCTGTGCGGAGTCTGCATGTCCTAACTGTGGTCGCGTGGGTTTCCTCCCATATCCCAAAGACATGCTGTAGGTGGATTGGATACTCTAAATTGGCCCTAGGTGTGAGTGCGTGCATGTGTGTGCCTTCTGTGGAAGGTTGGGCGCTGGGCTGGCAACTCGACACTGCAAAGCTCCACTGCCAATCATGAGCAGATAGGTGATCCACTGTGGCGACCCCTAACTGGGAAAAGCCTAAAGAAGAAGAGCACTAACTTTTCATTTAAAATGTACATTAGAGGTCCATTTTTTTAATTTCAGTCTTCCTATCTTTCAGGAAACGCATGGCAACGCAAAACATTTTATTCTAGCAACTTTCTCAGATTATATAAGCAATGTTTAAAATGTGTCCCTGGTTTTGGGCCTTTGTACCCCAATAAATTTGGCTTTTGCAAGTTTTCTTGTGCAGCAAAGTTGAGAGATATAGATGAGTATCAAGTGGATTTTACAAGGAATTGATAACTTCAGGGGAAGAGAAGTTTAGTGCTGCTTATGCCAAGTCTGTTTGCAATGTGCAACTGTTGTTTAGCAAATATCACTATTGTGCTAAAATATTTAAAACCATTTGTTAATAGCACAACAGGTAGTATACTTCTTTTGATGCAGAAGGCTGTGGGTTCTACTCGCACAGTATGTAGATGGATTGCTGATACTGTACTGTGTTGTACTTTAAAGGGGTAGATGCTGCTGCGGGCCTGAGAATGTACTCATTTGGAGGAGATACCTAGTAACTATGAACCTATTATCAGTTTTCCATCCATTCCATACTGCAATATTCCTAGTTTATCATTTTTTTAAATGTAACACAGGCAATTTATTCTTTAAGGGCAACAGGCACTTTATTTGTAGATGAAACAATGAAATATAAAGTTGTTGATAGCAGCAACCTCTTCATTAGTTACAGATTCCTTTAATGTGGAATTATTTAGATGACTTCCTTCTGCAGAGATTGTGCATATTTACTGATACTGGTGGATTGTAGAGGTTTGAGTAGATTTTTATGATGGAAAGGTACTGAATTGGGCAGTTTCTTCATTATTGGTTCATACATTTTGTTTCATTGCTTACTGGAAAAATGTTAAAAACAATAAATTTAAGGAATATAATTTAGTACAATCAGAAAGGTGAATCAAAGAACACATGTATGTTTGCAGGGTCCTAAATACATTACAAGGGGACTAATAGTTGAAAAATGCCCAAAGGTAAATTTTATTCGCTACTGGCCAGATGCATTTTCTTTGAAAGTGGGTTTCAATGCGGTTTCAATGAATGTGAGTTTCAAGGGCGGAGAACTTTTAATGGTAAGTCTGTTTTCATTGTGAGACAGTATTGCTTTGTTTAGCAGATGTCTATCAGTGTTTGTGCTAAAAAATGTAAAATAAAAATTTTAAATTAAATCCAAATAATCACTGGAGAAGTAAAACATAAAGCAGTATGTACATTACAGTGTTTATGGTAAACAAGGAAAAATTGACAAGTAATAGGACACTGGAATGGCTGCAGGGGGGAGCTGTGTATAGGGGGGCCCCATTTGACCATGATTTTGTGAGGGGCAGCAAACTGAAAGACAGCCCCGGATGGCACTAACTCTAGCTACGCCACTGTCTTAGGGTATTCCTTCAGAATCTTCAGAAGTACCCTGGAAAGATTAGGGGAAAGAGGGAAAGGAAAGCAAAAGGCACTGCTGTCCAAGGAAAAAAAGGGCATTTGCTTTCAAGGCTTTCTTGCATGGAGTCCTAGAACAGAATATTGCCAGTTGATTGTTCAGAGAGGAGGCAGAGAGATCTACTTCAGGAACTCCCTACCGATGGATGAATCATAGAAACACCCCCTGATCTAGTTTCCATTCATGAGGGTCTGTTCTGGGCCTCTTAGCTTGTCTGCCATACAGTATTGTTCTGACAGAATGTAGGATACATGTAGAGTGAGAGAGTGCTGTGAAGCGATATCCCTAACATGGCTAGAATGCAATGGTGGTTATGTCCTTGCACCCCCTTGCTTGCTGATGTTCCACATGACTGCTGTACTGTCTGTAACAACTTGAAGAAACCCCATGGACCAAAGATAATTCAGAGCCGAGTGCCTTGATCAAGGCAAACATCTCTTATTTTTATGTGCTTGCATCCGTCTTTCAGTGCCCAACACACCTTGAACTTTTATCCTTCTTGAAACTCCAAGCAAAGTCAAAGGCATCTGTGATGACTGACTGCTGCTGCTTTCACCAAATGGTTTCCCATCTGACAAACTCAAGCAATGGAAATTAAGACCCTATCATTCAGGCAGTCAATTGAAGAGGATTGGGGTCAGGTTGTATCAAATACCCCTGTTCTTGTGTGAGTAGATCCAGTCTGTGAGGAAAGATTGTGGTAACTGCCTCTGGCCACTAAAAAAAGAAAGGAGAACAACTACAGCCTGGGCCAGAAGGGAGTCACCACACTGATTTTGGGGAATTCCTTCTAAATCTTCAGAAGTACCCTGGATATCAGTGAAAAGAGATGAAAAGCATGCAAGAACATTACTGTTCAAGGAAAATAAAAGGCATTTGTTTACCAGGCCTTCTTGCATGTAGTCCTGGAGGAGAATCTTGCCAACTGATTGCTCAGAGAAAAGAGGCAAAGAGGTCTACTTCAGGACCTCACCCAAGATGGATCAAATTTTGGAAGGCCCCCTGATCTAATTTCCATTCATGAGCGTCTGCCCTTGTCCTGTTCAGCGTGTCTGACATACAATTTTGTTCTGACTGAATGTAGGATCCCTGTAGAGCGAGACTCTGCTGTGGAGCTATATCCCAAGATAACACTGCTAGTCTGCAAAGGGGATACAGCCAGGTTTCCCCTTGCTCGTTGATGTACCACATGATTGTAGTATTGTCAGTAACCACATGAAGGGGTCCTGAGGACCAAAGATGATTGAGAGAGTCAAGTGCCTTAATCAGGGCAAGCATCTCCTTGACATTTATGCACTTGCATCTGCTCTTAGTGTCCCACACTCCCTGCAGTTTTATCCCTCCTGAAACTGCTCCGCAAGCAAAGTCTGAAGCTTCTGTGGTGACTCACTGCTTTGGACCAGGGAGGGAGAAGGGGAGACGTGGATTTAGGGATATCTGTTGTCTCCACCAAGATTTCTCTTCTGGCAAATCCCAGCACTGGGATTTGAAAGGATAAAGGGTGTTGATGATGAGACCAAAGAGATTTTCGATACCAATGTATCTTTCTCATGTGGAGTTTTGTCAGGGGTATCATGAGAATCACAGATGCCACGAGACCCCAAATCCTGAGTTATTAACTCACAGTGACTGAAATGGAAAACCTTAGAAATAGACAGAGATAAAGATCGATTTTTCCTGTGAATGAAAGTCTCTTTGGACTAAGGTGTCTAGCTGACATCCTAAGAACACAGTCTTGTGAGAAGTAGTCAAGAAAGGGTTTTGAATGTTTTCTTGGAATCCCAGCTTGTGTAAGACAACTCTCACCAGAGAGAGAAAAAGAGATACTTTAAAAAAGACTCTGCAAAGATAAGCAAGTCATCTAAATATGAAACGAATGGATATTCCTTAGCCTGTAATGAGCTATAACTGGAGCTAGACACTTTATGAACACTCTTGGCGTAGTGGATAATCCAAAGGATAAGGGAGAGAACTGATAACATGATCCAGACACAAAAAACCTTACAAATTGTCTGACGTTTGGATGAACAGGGATATGATACATATTTTAAGTCTACTGTTGCCAGGAAACTTGAAAGGGGATAACTGGTTATGAAGTGATGTCATTCTGAATTTGGGTCCTATCACAAGCAAGTTTAGGAACGAAAGATCCAGAACTGGTCTCAAAGTATTTTCTTTCTTTGGCACTAGGAACATCCTTGAATTGCGATGAAGAAATTACAGCTGAGTAAAATCTTACCATAACAGTAGATGTCCTTGTCTTCATTGCTGCAGTATTCTTAAAATATAGGGATTCCCTGCCATGGAAGCCTGACATATGGCAGTCTACCAAAGACTCCTGTTGCTTTAAAAGTACACGGAACGTCACCCAAACGCTCCTTGCGTAGCATGGGTCACAAAGGTGATGTTCAGGCTTACCATAGTCAGAACTGATTGCCCCAATAGGAACACCAGTCCAAGGAACCCAATAGGTAATCTGTACAACCAGCTAAAGCTCAAGAAGGAACTTGGAAGGGGGAAGGAGCAGAAGAGGCCTATAAAAAGCCATGAAGAATGGCACTAGCAAGACCAGCCCTAGCTCTAGAGATACCATCCAACTTGTAGTGCTTGGTGAAGGTATGCACAGAAGTCCAAGTAGCTGTTTCAAGAATAGAATAAGTTTGTAAGCCCTTGCAGAAAGCACCAGAAGAAGCCACAGCCCTAGTAGAATGAGCCTTGACAGAAGACGGAAGGCCCTTGCCATGAAAAGTGAAAAAAAAAAAAAAAAGAAATTGCCTTAGAAATCTAAGAAGAAATAGTTTGCTTGGATACAGCAAGTCCCAAAGATCTAGCATGAAAAGAAACAAATAACTGATCAGATTTTCTAATATCCTTAATCTTAGCCAAATAAACCCCAAGTTGCCTATGGACATCCAAAGTATGCATCACCCTCTCACTGTCAGTTTGCAGAGAGGGGGAAGTAGGCAGATTAACAGACTGATTAAATGATAGCTCATTAACCACCTTAGGCATAAAAGAAAAAGGTTAATACACAAGGACACTCTCTCCGCATGAAAGATCAAAAAAAAAAAAAAAAAAGAGGACAAGCCATAAGGACCTGTAACTAGACAACTGTCTGGTAAAACTAAGAGCTAATAAAATAATAGCCTTCCAGGAACAATGTTACAAGGAAGAAACAGCAGCAGGCTCAAAAGGAGCCTGAGTCAACTTCTTCAAAACAAAATTAAGATCCCAGGGAGGAGAAACAGGCTTCCTGGGAGGTCTAATAATAAGGACGCAGTTAAGAAATTGTTTCACGTCAAATCTAAAAGCTAAAGGAGAAGAAAAAGACAAACAAGCAGAAATAGCTGATAAGTGGGCCTTAACAGAAGAATAGGTCAAATCAGCATTGAGCAACTCACGCAAATAAGAGAGAACCAAAGGAACATCCACAGTGAGTGAGTCCAGGTTACAAGAGAGACACCAGATAGAAAACCTCTTCCATTTAGATAAGTAGGATTTCCTAGTAGTAGGTTCCCTGGCCTCCTGCAGGACTTGCAGCATGTCCTCAGAAAAAAGTATCTATGAGGAATCAAAATCCTATCACCCACAATGTCAGTTGAACCGTGGACAGGTGGGGATGGATGAGATCCCTTGTCTTGTGACAGTAGATCCACCCTGTGAGGTAACTGGTGATGACTGCCTCTGGCTAAATGCAGAAGAGGGAACCAGTGCTGTTGCAGCCAAAAGGGAGTCACCAACAAGATTTTGGGAACATCCTGTTGAATTTTGAACTGAACTTTCGGAATGAGAGGAAAGGGAAGAAATGCATAAAGAAACACCCCTTCCAAGAAAATGAGAGGACATCCACCTTCTACACCAGAGGACCTGGGACTCTTGCACAAAACAGAGGAAGTTGTCTGTTCAGAGGGGAGGCAAAAAGATCTACTTGAGGAGTACCCCACTGGCGGATAATGTCCAGAAACACATCACTGTGAAGCACTCATTCGTGGGACGGAGTTAAGAACCTGCTCAGAGAGCATCTGACGCAATAATGTTGCACTCCATTGCCATGTCTAAAGTGTATGTAAACAATTCTCGAGAAGAAAGGGTGAAAGAAAAGGGATCCCTGGATTCACAGAGAAGTGCTAAATCCACCAGTGAAGTTCCTGTCTGAGACAAGGAAGAACAGGAACTACAAAGTCTAGATGGTGTGCGTGTTGTAGCCACAACGACTTCAGAAACACTGAAACTTTTCAAGTAAAGTTTGGCCAGAGGGAACAGCAGAATGGTGGATGCCATGAAACCCAGAACTCTCAGAAACTCCCTGGAGGTAATGGAAGTCAGAGAAAGAAGAGTGTGAAAGAAAGAAATGAGAGTTAAGGCCTTTAGAGCAGGCAGGGAAGCCAGCATGGACACAGTCTGAATCCTGCAACCCAGAAAAACATGATCTTGAGAAGAAGTCAGAGAAGACTTTCTTGAAATTTATAGTGAACCCCAGACTCTGAAGAAGGGAAATACCAAAATGAAAATTTTGTAAAAGGGTCTCTGGAGAGGACACCTGAATCAATAGGTTGCCCAATTAAGGAAATAGCTGGATCCCTTAAAGCCTGCAAAAAGCACTCACAGGAGCAAGGCATTTGGTGAACACCCTTGGGGCAGTAGAAAGGCTAAAGGGCAAAGCACAGAACTGAAAATGCCAGGAAGGAATAGAGAAATGCAAAATCTTCCTGAAAAGAGGATGGATCAGAATATGGCGATAAGCATCCTTGAGATCCAGAGACACCATACGGGCCTGAGGGAGCAAGAGAATAAACAGAACCTGAAAGGACAACATCCAAATGGAAGGCACTTTTAGAAACATGTTTAGATGAGAGATGTCTAGAATAGGTCCCCAAGTCCCTCTTTCCCATGCACTAGAAACAGCCTGGAGTAGAACCCTTCCCCCTTTTGGGACACAGACACCTCCTGAATAGTACCCAGAGTCAAGAAATTGTGAAGAACCTCTGGGAAAAAAGGGAAGCTGTTCCCGAGGAGGCTGAGGAATGCCCATAAAAGGAGGATGGGACTTCCACACCATGAAGTACCCCTGACAAATAATTGACAGAATCCAAGAATCCTGAGTGACCTAAAGCCAAACAGGGAGAGAAACAGAAAGGTGAAAAGAAAGAGGAATGTGCCTGGGAGGGGAATGGACAGTCATACAGTGGCTGGTTTGTCTGAAAAGGAAGGCTTTGGAGTCCCTGAAAACTAAGGAGCCTTAGCAGGAGGAGCCCGTTTGCCAGTCTTCTTACCTTTAGTAGGAAGGCAGGATTGCCTATGAACAAAGGCGGGCTTGGTGGGGTAGCTTCTCTGAAATTTAGGCACAGGAGAAACGAACACATGTTTAACCTCCTGTAAGGCCTTACCCTTATCCTGAACAGACTTCAACAAACCAGCAGCAGCTTTCCCAAACAAAAGCTTAGAATCCAGAGGAGCTTCCATTAATTTAGGCTTAATTTCATCAGGGAGAGGTTGAAGCCTAAGCCAAGAATACCTCCTCATCACTGAGCCAAAAACAGCAGCCCTATAAGAGGCATCTGCGTATCCTAACTACATTTAATAGAATGACAAATGACTTGAGAGGAAGTCCCTAGCAAGGAAAGAACAGAAGTTTTACCCTCAGAGTCTGGAAAATCAGAAATAAGTTGAAAGGCCTGAGAAAGAAGAACCAACACATACCTACACATATGGGTTTGATAGTTAATAGCCCTAAACGCTAGGGTAGCAAAAGTGTAAACCTTCTTACCCAGCCTTTCCATACCTCTGCTGTCTTTGTCAGAAGGCAATAACTTTGGTGAAGGAAGCAAATGAGAAGGCTTATCAGAGGCTACAGACATTACGGAGAGGTCAGCAGCAGGACATTTATATAAAAATAACAATCCTCAGGCTCCCCATAAAACTTGTCAGGTTTCTTGGGAGCAGGGGGCAGAGAATCAGGCACATGAGAGACATTGGAAAAACATCCAGCAAAAAGCAGCCAAAACAGGAGGAACAGCCACAGGCTTACAAGATTCCAACTGCAGCTACTCACAGTACTTCTTATGGATATCAGAGACCTGAGCACAATCCCACTCATCCTACAGAGTGTGTCCCCTCAAAGGAAATTTCCTCAAAAGGAACATCTGGATTAATAGATTCCTCTTCCTCTGACCCATAGTCTAAAGGAGAAGGAATCTGAGTTGAAGTAGTAAGGGATTCGTCATCGGAATCTGATTCAGCCTCAGAAGAATCCTGTTCTCTAAGACTTTTAAGGGGAGCAGGGGATCAAGGAGAAGCAGGAACCAAAACCAACTGGAGGCTTTAAGGACATTAACGCAGCAAATAGCCCCTGAGTAAAGGACTGCCAATGACATTGTGGATCCCTAGGAGTAGAAGAAACTTTTAGTTATGTACTTATCATAACTTTAGATGTTTGGGATCCATCTCGCCTACATTCTGTACTGATGGGCTCGGAGCCGATCCCTCGGCTCCGACTCGGCACGCTTATGCTATAGAGCGAGGCCTCTTATTGGCTGAGCTATCTTTATCCCAGGATGCACCACCACTAATCCCCCAGATCTTGTTTGTCTGCATTCATGCACACATGCACAACTTGTTTATATAATATTGTTAAAAGTTTCAAGATGAAACAACAGGATTCGGACCTTCTGATATCCTCTGATCTCCAAGGAAGGGGGAAGGAGGGTGGGTTATTAGGAATGTAGGCGAGATGGATCCCAAACATCTAAAGTTATGGTAAGTACATAACTAAAAGATGTTATGTGATCCTATCTCGCCTACATTCTGACTGATGGGACAGCGTCCCTAGCACCTAAATCCTGGGTGGCTCATTGGAAAACACTCCTGAGAACTGTGGAACCAAATGAAGCTCGCCCTCTAGATGCCACATCCAATTTGTAATGGGAAATGAAAGTGTGCGGGGAAGACCATGTAGCTGCAGCACAAACGTCACTAATGGCAAGCTTAGAATGAAATGCTATCGAAGTAGCCATAGTCCTTGTAGAATGAGCTTTGACAGAGGTGGTAAGCTCTTTGTTAGAATAAGAATAAGCTTGAGTAATACAGTCCCTGATCCATTTGGCAATAGTGACCTTTGTGACAGCTTTGCCCAATTTATTGTCTGCAAAGGATACAAACAACTGATCTGTTTTCCTTGTTTGTTTGGTCCTGTCTAAATAAAAACGCAACTGCCTGTGGACATCTAGTGTGTGGAATATGAATTCCGCTTTGTTAGAATATTTTGGAAAGAAGACTGGAAGTTCCAATGATTGTTGTAAGCAGAAACTGGAACAAACTTTAGGGACAAAGGAAGGATTTGGCCTGAGAGATACTCTGTCTTTGTGGAAAACCAAGCAGGGGTTTACCGACAAAGCTTGAAGCTCTGAAACTCTTCTGGCAGAAGTAATTGCCACCAGAAAAGCTGTCTTCCATGATAGAAACTTTAGATCACATGTAGCCGGTTCAAAGGGAAGGAAGTCAAGGCGTAACACTATATCGAGATCCCATGGAGGTGCAGGATGAGAAATCGGAGGTCTTAATAGAGCAGCACCTTTCAAGAAGGTCTTACACAATCTGTTGCTCATTAAAGATGGGTTTATGGATTCGTGAAAATTGGAAATCGCTGCCAACTGGACCTTGATGGTAGAGACTGATGAGCCTTGATTGAAAAGAGAAGTTAAAAATTTTAGTACTTCTGCCACGGGAATAGAGATGGGGTCCAGGCCGGAGTTGAGCCCAAATAGCAAATCTTTCCATTTGCTAGAATACAGTTTCTTTGTAGCAGACTTATGGGCCGAAGATAATATGTGTACAACCTCTGGATCCAATGTATGACTCCTGACTATAGTCGGAAGAGGAGGAGCCAAGCAGTCAATTTTAAGGTGTGCAGGGACTGGTGGAATAGTCCCGACTGATGAACCAAAAGGTCTGGAATCTGATCCAGGAACCATGGACCTTCCAGAGCACATTTCCGAAGGTAGGGAAACCATACTTGACGAGGCCAGTAAGGAGCAATTAAGATCATTTTGCTCCCCAAAAGAGATGCCTTTTGAATCACCCTGGGAAGGAGAGGAACTGGGGGGAAGGCATAAAGCAAACCTGTGGGCCAAGGATGGACCAGTGCGTCCATGGGGCTCTTCCCCGGAGCCGGGGTTAGAGAGAAGAATTCTTTGCACTTCGCATTCAGAGGAGTCGCGAAGAGGTCGCAACACGGAACTCCCCATTTGCTGAAAATCTGACTTGCCACTGACATATTCAGAGACCATTCGTGAGGAGAGAGGATGGTTCTGCTCAATCTGTCGGCTATCACATTGGACTTGCCCGGTATGTGAGTAGCCACTAGAAAGCGTTTGGTTGAGACTGCCCATTCCCAAACTCTCATGGCTTCTCTGCAAAGAGGATAGGATCTGGTCCCTCCCTGTTTGTTCAGGTACCAGACAACTGACATGTTGTCTGAGTGAACGGCAATTACGCCCTGAGGGAGATAATCGTGGAGGGCTTGAAGGGACAGAAGTACTGCCCTCATCTCTAGGATGTTGATATGAAGTAGGGTCTCTTCCGGGTGCCATTTGCCTTGGACTGACCTGCCCAGGGAATGCCCCACCCCCACCCCATCTGGGAGGCGTCCGTGGTCAAAGTGGCCGTGGGAGGAGGTAGAACAAAGGGTCGTCCCTGATCCAAATTGGAGGGCACTAGCCACCAGCGAAGGTCCTGCTTGCAAGATTCTGTGATCCATATGAGGTGACTGAGAGGGAGTTCCTGAAAGGACCACTGAGCTGACAGAAGCCACTGGAGAATTCTCATGTGCAACCTTGCCAAGGGGACTAGAAGAACCGTGGGACATGGATCCCAATAGCTGCAGGACCATCCTGGCTGGAGCTTTGGACCTGGGAAGTAAGGCTCGAACTTGAGTCTGTATGGTTTGTATTCTGTCTGTAGGTAGATAGACCCGCATTTGGTTTGAGTCTATCTCTACTCCTATGAATCTTATTCGTTGAGATGGCAGCAACACAGACTTTGGCCAATTGAAGGTGATTCCAAGGGAACTGCCCAGTGATATAGTGGCTTGAAGGCTCTGCAGCAGTAGATGCCTGGAGGTGGCAGTTAGGAGCCAGTCGTCTAGATACGGAAACACCTGGAATCCTAGACTTCTCAGGCGAGCAGTCACGACTGCCCAACACTTGGTGAACACCCTGGGGGCTGTGGTGAGACCAAAGGGCAGCGCACGGAACTGAAAATGACTGCCTCCTAGGCTGAAGCTCAGATGTCTCCTGGACGCCCGATGTACCATGATATGGTAATAAGCGTCCTTGAGATCTATGAAGCACATCCAGACACCCTTCTCCAGCAATGGGAGAATGGTTTGTAGGGTGACCATTCGGAACCTGGACTTTCTGACTGAACGGTTTAGGATGCTGAGGTCCAAAATGGGCCTCAAGTCCCCGGTCTTTTTTGGCACCAAAAAGAATCTTGAGTAAGTCCCTAATCCGATCTTGTCTGCGGGGACCAGTTGGATGACTCCTTTTTGCAGCAGCTTTGAAACTTCTGAGGCTGCAGTGTCCCGCTGACTGGGTGGCGGGTCTGGGATTTTTTTGGACTGAGGGGGGGATGAGAGAATGGAATGGAGTAACCTCCGGCGATAATTCGAAGCACTCATCGGTCCTGAGTGATACCTTCCCAGGCTTTTAGGTGCTTCGAGAAATGACCCCCGACTGGCTCCGGAGCTGCACAGCCGGGCAATCCCTCAGGGACTGTGAAAGGTTTAAGAGCCACAAAAGGACTCGCGGTCTCCAGTGTTGCGAGGGCCTCTGCCGCCTCTGGGACGGCGCCTTCCGGAAGAATTTCCCTCCCTGCCTCTGGAAGGGAATCCTCCTGCTGAGAGGGGTAAGGCTTCTGAGATCTGGAACCAGATTTTCCCTCCTCTTTAGCCTTGGGATAAGGCCGAAGGGAGTGGAAAATCGTGCCTACGGCAGTCAGAGTCTTACCCTCCTGTTCACAGCGGTCAATGTGTCCTTTACCTTGGGTCCAAACAGGAGGACCCATCAAAGGCGTCGGCAAAGGAAGACTTAAAGGCCTCCGCGAATGACACAGGCGGAGCCAGGCTTGTCTCCGTGAGCAATGCCTGTACCACGCTCTACCGCCCTTCGGCGCATAAGAAATGAGCCTCATGGACGAGTTTGAGATGGGACATTGTAGCCAGCTGAGAGCCAACCGTCTGGGCCAGCTCCTCAGGCAGGTTACCCAAGAGGGTATCGGATAGTTCTTTAATCAGATCCCTCTGAAATCTGGTAAAGTCGTAAGGTAGTTCAAGGACCTCAATGTAAAGGCAGCTGAACTCAGGGTGCGCTTCCGCACCGATCCATGCTCCTAGACTCCTTATTAGGAGGATGGACGGACGTCGAAGCCTCTGCTACATCTTGCTGGGTAGCAGATGCCACCACCAAAGCATCTACAGCCAAACCTTTAGTCAGAAACTCTTTTTCAGGGGGTGCTGAGAGAAACTTATTCGGACGAGCAGGCACCGGTTCCACAGAGTCTGGGTGTTCCCACGCCCTTCGACAGATCAAATCCAAGAGCTCATCGAAGGCGGAGACACCCAGGAGGCAGAGGGCTGAGCCAAGGCCTTCAGGAACACCGACTCATCAGCAGAGGGAGGTTTGGACTGCCAGCCGCCTCGTTGTTTCAGGGCTTCCAGGATGTCTGCAAAGGAGACATCATCCGAGGACGACTTAGGGGACCCCTCTGCATCATCGAGATCAGGGTCTGATGTAAGAGACTCATCAGGGGAGTCAACGTGCTCCCTCTTGCGATCTCTTCCTGGGGTTCTTCGAAGAGGCTTCAGAAGGACCTCCAGGAGGGGGAGAAACCCCAGTGGGGGTAACCTCAGGCCTCGGGGCTCCGCTGTCTAAGGACAGGGGGACTGCCAAAGACCCAGTCTCGGTATGCAGGGATGGAGCTGGGGAAACCGTGGAGGTAGCCAAGGAAGATTTGGCTAACGCACTCCTCATAGCCCTGAAGGCGGGACCACCAGAATCCTGGGAGGGTCCCACCTCCGTGGCCATGACAGTGGACGGCACTCCGCCCACGCCAAGAGGGAGACTTGGGACCGAAAACATCAATCCCAAGCCTCCCCAGGGCCGCGGAAGAAGTCCGTGTACTGAACTCCGACCCAAGAGCCGGAGTTGGAGCAAGGGTCGAGCCCGACCCTAAAACCTCCACGGTTCCACCAGCACCGGCTCCAACGGTGCCGAAGCTGTTGGAGGAGGAACCATAGTAGGAGTGGACCATCGGCTCCGAAGCGAATGGGCTGGAGCGAAACTAGCTTTGGAACACCGGAGACTGGAAGAGTCTAAGGAGCACCCTGTCGATGTCCGAATCAGACATCTTGGATGATCTAGAGGATACCGATCGGGCCCGAACCGATTTCTCCATCGGCTCCGAAGGACTCGGGGACCGGCTCCGAAAGGACTCTACCACTATCGGCTCCGAGGGAGATCTCAAGGTAATTTCCCTCGGTACTGATAAGGACTTCGGCTCCGAGGGGGAAGAGTCTGAGCCGGTAACCCTTATCGGCTCCAATATCAGTGGAGCCGATGAAGGTGACCCGCCTCTCGATGCCCCAGTCATCTGCTCCAAAACCAGAGGGATCGAGGCAGACCGTTCCGCCCTCGGCTCCGTCCGTGGAGCCGATGGAGAAGTCTGCTTAGATTTTTTTGCAGTCAGTTCCGACTGACTGGTCGGAGCCGACGCTTTCTTCTTTTTAGAAGGAGAAGGAGAGGAAGATAAAGCCTCCTCGAAGGATGGCTTGATTAACCCTTTCAGGATTAATTTATTCTTCCTCTCCTGGAGGACTCTTGATGAAAAGGCGTGACACACGCTACACGATTCTTGTAGGTGCTTGGCGCCTAAGCAATAGACGCACGAGCAGTGGTCGTCCGTTATGGACATTTTAAAACCACACCTCGTGCATTTCTTAAACCCGGAGGGTTTGTGTTCTTTCGACATGATCAAAAAAGTCAAACACAGTTGTCTACAGTCAAAAGAAGGATTTGTCACAGCAAATAAAATATCTCTTCTTATAATATTATAATCTTAAATTTTAAATTTAAATTTTTTTTTTTTTTTTTTTTTTAATACCAGTACAATAAAACGAAAAAATTCTACAGAAGAAAGAGAGATAGAGAGGGTCAAGACCCTCTAACTTAAACGGGTACTTGACCCACAAACAAAAAACTAAGGTAGTAGAAACAACAGGGAAGGCCCCTCTAACTAAAATGGGAAACCTTCCCTGACAGGAAAAAAACACGAATTCCTCAACCAAAACTACCAATACACACTCGTATAACAACAATAGCTGTTAAAACAGCTTTTGGATTTAAATCAAGCAAATTTCTGACAGGAAAAAGCCTAAATAAATAGTACTTAGCCCAGCCAAGTTGAGACCACGTCTAAGCTTTGAAAGTGGCAAACGAGATCTGGGGGATTAGTGGTGGTGCATCCTGGGATAAAGATAGCTCAGCCAATAAGAGGCCTCGCTCTATAGCATAAGCGTGCCGAGTCGGAGCAGAGGGATCGGCTCCAAGCCCATCAGTACAGAATGTAGGTGAGATAGGATCACATAACATCATGTTTTTTTGTTTTTTTTAAGGAAATGTCCTCTCCAAAAAAACTGAGAAGGCTCAGACCCAGGATAGCAGTCGAGAACCATAGTAGGAACTTCCCCAACTAAAATATGAAGGAACTCCCCTAGGTCCCTTGAAAAAAAAAAGTTAACCAAGGTTCCCTCTGAGTGTCCGAGACAGATGCCTGCAAAGCCTCTTTGGATGTGCTGCAAGCTGGATCCTCAATGGTCTCCAATAGGGTTGCAGCAGAGAAATCCAACAACACAGCCTGGTGAGCCTCCAGGTTTGTGACAACCTCGTGAGAAACACCAGGCAGAGGGTGGACAGCTGAAGATTCCGGTCAAAGCTTTTCACCTTCTTCCCTAATGGCTGACCCTCAGGGGCAGATTCCCTCCATTGTATCTTTAGGGAGACGCTTAAGACACTGGTTCTCAAGATACAAGGAAAGGGAAGAAAGTCTACTGTGAAGGGTTTTTGGGGTGAACGCCTAACAAACTGAACAAGAACGTATGGTCATGAGAAGCTCCTAGGCAAAAAAAATACACTTATTGTGGTGGTCTTTATGGGGAATATGTCTTTCATACTGGCATTTACCCTTCTTGGATGACATTAACACCAAGAAGCACAACAACAAGACAAGAAAAAACAAAAAACCCAATGGGGCACTTATCTGCAACTGCAAAGAAGTCAGCAAACAGGCTTATGTAGTCACTGGAGAACAAAAATGCATTCAACTGGCAGAAAATGGATGCAGGTAAACAGACTGATGGTGAAAAGATACATTCAGAATGTTGGCAAAGAAGTTCTAACTATGGTAGGACTGAACATCATCTTTATGTCCTACATTATGCAAGGAGCATTTGGGTGACATTCGACATACCTTTAAAGCAGCAGGAGTCTTTCGTAGACTGGGCGAACATCAGGCGTCCATGGCAGGCAATCCCTACATGCTAAGAATACTGCAGCAGTGAATGCAAGGACATTCAGTGGAAGCAAAACAATCTGATCTGGAGGATGAGGAATGACCTTTTAGAAAGGAGGAATTTCCTCCCATTGTCACATGCAACCCTGAGTAATGGTTTTAAAAAACCATTCGTATGAAACTGTTGCCAAAGAGAAAAAACTAAGAATCAGACTTTCTGGAAGAAAATCAGGCCATAGTGGGAGGGGTTCACAAGGTCTCTTGAACAGTCATTCAGACTTGTTGGACTGTTCTTGGTTTTTGAAGGTTTGAGACTTCGTTTTGGAAGCTCCTTGGCATTTTTTCTTATACTTCTGTTTACCTGTATTTTGTTTTTGGATTTTTTTTTTTGCCAAAATTGGACGAGAAGACAGAAAATTCCTTGGAAATTTTTGAAAAGAAGGGCTGAAAAATGTTAGAGATTTCCCAGATCAGTTTATCCCTTTCACAGTTTTTGATCGCCTCTGTAGCAGAGGGGCCAAATATTAAATCTAGAGCCAAGGGGGAATTTAAAAATCTTACTGTTAACATCATCTGGGAGGTTCTGAGAATGTAAGCATGCAAACCTCCTCAAAACAGTTCCAGTGGCCAAAACCCTGGAAGTAGTATCAAATGAGCCATACATACACATACACACACACACACACACACACACACACACACACACACACACACTGTAAGCAATGAATAGTGACTTGTGCAATAGAAGAAATTAAGTTATTTAAAGCAGATTTTTACTCACAAGAAGAAACTGCAAATACAACAAACATTCTTCATATTTTCACAATTTGTCAGAACAAACTTTAACATACAAGCCTGACAATTTAAAATTCTGAAAATCAAAATTGCACAAGTATACACTTTTTCCCCATACCTGCCAATAATCTTCCCATCCTTATTAGCAGAAGTGAGCTCAACTAAGGCTACAGCTGCTGGGTCTGGTTTGGGAATGGTGTACAAAAATTAAAAGACTGAGGAACTTTATACATCCAATCTGCCTTTTTCTGGGCGGCTGACTGGCTTTCAGGAAAACTGCAAGCAGTAACACACACATCCTCTAAAGCACACAGAATAGGAAAAATGGGTGTAGGTTATGGAAAATCCTCCTGTAACAACTCATAGTATTTTCTGAGACTGCTCTCCCACTGAAAACACCGGCACATTCTAGCAATGGTTTCACAGAAACAGAAATGTCCACAGGGAGAATCATAAACTGAGTTCTCAGAGTCTGAATCAAAGATCTATGGAAGAAATCTTACTCTCCCCACATCTTCCCGTTCAGATTCACAATCTTGAATCTCAAATCCCTCTTCCTTTTACCAGAAACTACTTTAAAAGAACAATTAACAGCCCGAGTTAAACCCCGAGACAGACCCACCAAACTACTCCTATCTAAAGAAAACTGACAAAGAGTACATATACATTTGGTTTTTGGTTTCTTTTTGACAGGAAAATTGGGGCCAACCATGTTCTTAATGGCAACAGCAGCTTCCCCAGGAATGGACACAGCATTCTAACACATCAAGGAAACCTTTCCTGTTCCTGCTCCTGCTCCCACTTCCAGAACCAGCAAGAGTGACTCTCCATCGCCCACTGAAGGGATTCCAGCAGCCGCAGAGGACGTGGCTAACCCCAGATCCATAACGGCTGCAGGTGCTACACTAGAGGGGCCTGGGGTTAAAGGTGAGTGATCTAGGTAACAACAAATGGCCACAACAGAATCATCTACCTGCAGCTGAGGCAAACTACTACCTTACTGTGATGGCAAAGGCTGTTTGTTTAAATTTCTTTGTGTGGCCAAAAGAAGGACTGGCCGTAGGATTGACAGTCTGTTCCATGGTCAAGGCAGACATGGTGTCTCTTTCCTAGGGAGGACAAGCAGCTATTGCCGGTAGACACTACCAAGTCCACTAAAGTTACTTCTACAGAAAAACACATTTTAAAAAGCTCTTTAAAACCCTATGCCAGGCACCCAAAGGTAAAATAAAGACAATTTCTCCACAGAAAAAAATGTTTTCCATTACTTTATATCACTTTCAAACTGACAGAAAAAAAACAGTGCTCCATTGAAAAGTATGTCACAGTCTTAAGACAGTCAGGTAAAAAAAAAAACACTCCTAGCTTTAGAATAATTTTCCTGAAAAGTACTGAAACATCAACAAAATTAAAAAAGTAGAAGTTTATTTTCCCCCAAAAGTAACTTAATTGGCAGCCAAAGAAAGCACAAGACACCCATCGATCCTTGAAAGCCTCAAAAAGCATGTACTCTTTGGCGGCAGTAATGCTCTGAAGGGCTTAGTGTCCAAACTTGGTTTTAGTTGGCTCGGGTTGAGCTGCCTGACAATTTTGGTGCATGGAAGGTGCCCTGAAGCTTTACAACCTGGCTGGGTAATGTAGCTTTGGCAAGATATGCAAGATATAACACACATAGCTGTTGCAGTGATCAATATGGCAAACATCTGCATGGAATATTACAATATTGTAACTAGTACAGCCCAGATGAAACCTACGCAGATTTGCAGACTAGTAACTTTGTAGCCCAATAATTAAGATACACTAGCAAGTAAAAAGGAGAATGGCTGAAGACAGCTGTGTGCACAGCAAGAAGAAAGAAGGAAAACTCAACACTGTAAACATGATAGCAGCCAGTATTCTTCACGGCCCTGACTTGGAATATTGCACAGCATGGATGTATCAGCAGCATTTCCTTTATTTCACTGCAGTGACTGGGCAGGGTCTAATAACAGAACCCATTTACAGAAAGGAGTGTTCGAGAGACACGGGGGGTGCTACCTCCTACATTAGCGTAAGTCACCCTCTTGACTCTTAATAATACTAGCAAATGCTAAATATAGCAATGATTAGAGGGAGCATAGGAGAAACTGGCAAATGCATCTGACAAGACACTCATGCATACGAAGTACAAAATCCTGCAATTAACAATTCTGCACTGTAAGTTCACTGCTATAGCAATAAGAAACATTATGATATACAATATATAAACTACTTAACTTAAATCTTAGTATATATTTCCTTGTTATACTGCAAAATAGTATCAGTGACTACGTGTAGGTTTGTATTTTACAGAGGTCATCTTGTAGCCTGTGTCTGCTTGCAAGAATATATTACTTTGCATAAAGTCATAAAAAACAGATGTGTCTGATTAATCTTGATCTAATAATTTAAACAGTTTATTTTGGTTTTAGTGTCTGTAATTCTGTTTAGAAGGATATGCCACTACTTAACCCCCTCCCCTTTAAGAACTAAGAAAGGGTTAAGAGGGTGCCTGCCTCCCCTCCCACAGCTTATAAACATTATTACAGAAAGAAGTTTTCAGCTACTATTAACCAGGGATAAGTTATACGGTGTGTATATGGTATTTAAGCACATACCACATTCACAAAGCACATAATCATCAGAAATCCAGAACGCAGAAAAGATAGGTTAAAAATGATTTGGTCACATTACATAGCAGGAATGACCATTAAAAACTAGATATACTGTCCCTTATGCAGCCACTGGGAAGCAAGAAGTACAACCAAATAACATGAGATTTACAAAACAGGGCTTAACAAAAGCAAGGTAAGAGTCTGATGGTTGCATAGCATAAATAACACAGATAAGTAGACTTTTTATCATAGGCAAGGCTGAACTCACATAGCATAAACAACTCAGATGAATAGATTTTTAATCAACTAAGGGGTCTACTTCTCTTGTTTGAAATTACACTTGTTCGAACAAGAGAAGATAGAGACCCACTTTAGCGAAACTGCACTTTTCCAAAACTCACTTTACTGAGCCACAGTACAGTGGGAACAAGGAAATATACCATTTCCCCACTGTAGTGCGATCTCGGAGTTAGTATATATAAGTAGCAGGGGGGGCTTGCCCCCTGCTAAAATGTGTTTGTTTGCCGGACCGGGCCTTCACTAGTTATATATACCAAGTACGAGAATGCAGTCTGAGATCTGTAAAATGAGTTTTCACGAAAGTGCACTTTTGCTAAAGTGGATCTTGATTTTCTCTTGTTCGAACAAGTGTAACTTTGAACAAGAGATGTAGACCCTAAGTAAGAGATATCAGGTAAGACTGAACTCTAGAGTATTAATGATTCACTCGAGGAGTAAAAATACCAGACAGGGATATCTTGGGGGGAAAGCATACAGGAGAGTCAGAGTTGTATAGAAAATAAAGGAATGATAGACATAGACAAAACTAATACAGCGAACTAAATTACAGAAACTAGCATAGAAAAAAATCATAACACCACTGGTGAGGTCTCAACTAACAATGCATTCACTTGTGGAGAATAAAACAAGAGAGATGTAAAGAAGCAATGTGCAGTATAAGGGAAGTCCACTATGATGGCAAAATGGATGGAAGAGCAACAGCGCTGTGGTGCACAGGGGGATAATGCCTCAACTCTGAGCCAGACAAGCTGGAATCAGCCAATAACCCAGGAACTGGAGGAGCTGATGAACGGAACTAGGAGGTGGTTGGTCAAATCTGGTTTTCTGCCTTTCACATCTGGAGGAATAGAAGTGGTCCAGCCTGCTGCAATCCTGGCAACTATTGGAGAGGGGTGCACAGCATATGGACTAGAAACACACAAGTGACAGCCTTCATGGGAAAACAAGACAAGAGTAAGTTTAAATGTATCTACCACTGGGGAGGTGTTAGCGACAGAAAATGGAAAAAAAAGTCTTATGGCTGTCTGGGGGACTGCTGCAATGCAACTGGCCCTTGTCACAGTGAAGGTGAAGGCCAAATGGTCGGCAAGCAGAGGAGACACAGGAAAGTTATGCATTCAAAAAAATGTAACAGAAGTTATATGATAAGAGATTATGCAGGCTGGGGATTTATCATCCCAGACGACAAAATAAGTCACTTAACTAGACCGGGCTGACCTTGAATTGAGACAGTTGTGCTTAGTAGGTTTACCTTATTAACAAGCAAACAAACGAAATAAAAAGAGAGGGGAATAAGTCAAAAGTCTGTAACACCATTAATGGAAATTCTTAAACTATTTAAAAAACTGTGAAGGATTTACCCTCCGAAGGAAAAAGCAAGATCCTGCCTGGTTGTCCTGCAGAGTTCTACAGCAGCAGAGAGAGAAAAGAAAGACTTTGAGTGGATTAAGTACCTCTGTTTTGCTTTTTATTGCTTATTTCCACTAATCACACAATTTCTAGCATTTTTTTTTATTAACTTTGCAACTTATTTGAACTAATTTTTTGAATTCTGTTACTGTTTGCACTTTGATCATTTTTTAAGTGTTTTTTTCAATTAACTGTTGTGGGCTACATACTGAAGTGCATTAGCCGTTTTTCTGCCTGGAAAGTGTTTGTAATTTTTATTTTTATTTTATATTTGTTGGCCGGGATAGTCCGACTGGATGCATGTCTATTTTCAGCGGAGGCCCGAGGAGAAAAGCTCCAAGGGTAAGCAGATACAGCATTACATAATACTGTATCTGTTTTAAGTTTGGCAAAAAAACAAAAAAATCCTATCTCTGTACTCATTTCCCGCCTTTTCTATAACTAGTAAGGTTTGGTTTTCAGATTTTGCTGAATTCTGGGCTGTTTTGTAGTTTCTGTGTTGCCAAGACCTTACTAAGATAGAAGGAGGAGTGGTTTCAGCTCAGAACTTGTAGTTTTATTGGCCATTTTGGGCTATTTCTATTTCTTTCATTTTTCTGCTTAAAAACCTGTGTTTGCGAAGGTTTGTGCATCGCGGTTTAGCTAGGGTTAAACTATTCCCGGTGCCAGAAAGTCTGCTCTTCAATTTTTCCCTTAGAACTAGCCAGTTTTCTAGTTACAGCACTCTAAATTGTTTCTTTGTGCTCAGCACTTGTTCAAAACTCGTTGCAAGCACTAAATAACATACAAATTACTACAGCACTCAACTTTCCTCACTTGTCGATCCTGTTTTTAACTACCCTGTTCTTCTGTTCCTTACTTATAACTTTGAGATGGGAATCTCCCATATCCTTCTGAAGACTTTCTTCCAACAGTGTTCACAAAAAAAAAAAAAAACTAAGGATTATCTTATCGTATTTTTGTTCTATTCTTCTGTTCCATCAATGTTTGCTAAATTACCTTAAATACCTATTTTTATCTAGCAACCTGTGTCTGAAGTTTAATGTTCTGTAACTGAATTCTTAATACTATGTGTGTTTATCTGTTTTAATGTGGAGCTTTTCTCCCCGGGCCTCCAATGAAAATGGATATATATCCAGTTAGACAAGCCCGGTCAACAAAAATAAAATAAAAACAGTTTTTAGTTCTTAAATTAATAAGCACCCATCCACGCACGTCTAAGGGTCAGCTCCCAGTGTTTTCCCCCTGTCCACCTGATGAAGCTGGGCATCATAGGGCAATGTAGCAATTGTCTCATATACACGGACAACCCTCTCTTCCTACCACCAAACACTACAACCTGTGAGAGATGCACTTACATAGCCATACTGGAAGCAAAGTTCCCTCCAGCCAACACTGTACTAGACAGTCAAGAGAAAAAGGTAAACACCTGTACCACACTACACTCAACATATAGTCCTTCAAAACCTACACCACCTAAACCCACACAAAGAAACACAAAACCTACACTTGAGGAGGCTCTCAATAAAAATCTGCCCAAGCAACAGAGACCTTCAAAGCTGAAACACAAGCAACCACCACCACCCAACACTACCCAAATGAGACACAGCCCACAAAAATCAGTGTGCCACTCAACCTCACCCATAAGGCAAAACAATGTACCCAACACACTAGTCATAGGTGACTCTATAGTCAGGCACACTGATGTCCCACTCACCAGGCTAAACAAGGAGAAAGTTACTGTCAGCTGCCTGTTGGGTGCCAGGATCCGCCACATAACACATGCACTCAGGTCACTCCACAAGAAGTACAAATATGACACTGTCATTGTCCATGTTGGTGTGAATGACCTGAGGCGTACCTCCCTGGACTACATGAAAAGAGGCATGGAGGAGCTCTCGGATCATGTAGCCCAGGCAGGCATGACCCTAGCCCTGAGTAGCATCCTGCCATTGCCCAGAATGATACAACAGTACAAGGACAAAACGATTGACTTCAACAACTGGCTAAGCTTCTGGTGTCATTCTAAGGGGATCCAGTACTTGTCTGCCTGGGATGACATGATCGAAAGACCATGATGCTTTGCCAGAGATGGCCTGCACCTGTCACCCCTGGGATTCCGGATACCAGCCAAGGCTCTTACCACCCCTATAGTGCCTTTTTAGCCAAGGTTCAAATGACAAATTCACCACCGTAGCAGGTACAAGCAAGCAAAATCTGAGGGTAATAGAAGTCTAAACCACAAATTGCACTCACTCGAGGCACTCCTTAAAATGGAGAATATCGAGATCTGTGCAGTGACAGAGACCTGTTTCAAGGCTCCATTTAGCACCCCTGCATTACCAGGCTATAATTAATTCCACACTTTTCAGCCATCAAACCTGGACCGAAACACTAAAGGAGGAGGTGTGTTCATATTCAATAAGGATATCCACACCTCCACGCTAGTTACTCAACATAATGCAGCCGAAGTTATCCAAGTGCAACTAACACTGGGCAAGACTGCAATCCAGGTTGTAGCTTGTTACAGATCCCCCACCATGCCCCAGGATGCCCACTCCACATTTCTTGATATACTGAAAAATAATAAGCTACAGCCCAATACCCTAATAATGGGCGATTTCAACTACCCCACCATCAACTGGGAAAACTACTCATGTACTAACTCATTTGCTCAACATTTTCTGGAATTCATAAATTCCAATGCCCTGGATCAGCTTGTCCATAACCCCACCAAGGGCAGCAATATCCTGGACCTGGTCATTACCAATAAGGGTAACCGATGTTCCACACCAGAGGTCAATTCCTCGCTGATCAGATCTGACCACAAGCTAATCACCCTAGACATCCATATCCCGCCCCCACCCCCCCATTAAGGAAACTACCGTAAAAAACTTCTCTAAAGCCAACTTCATGCTTCTTAAGACAGAAGTGGCAAACTTCACAACACCCATACAGACGGAAAATAGAGGTACAACTGCTGAATCCTATACAAATGCACTGTATAAGCACTTACATGAGTCCATGGATCGTGCCATCCCCAACAGAACCAAGATGCTATCCTCCAAAAAAAAGAAGCCAATCTGGTGGTCCCCTGCCATAAACAAACTCTACAACAGAAGGAAGAAGTTGTTGCACAAGAGTAAAATCCCATGATTGCAGGAACTCCCTGGTCAGCCTCAGTAAGAAGCTGAGATCCCTCATAAAATCTTCCAAGGCTAGTTACGAAAACAAAATCGCCACTGACTCTAAAACACAACCACAAATCATTCTACAGCTATGTCAAGAATCACAATGGAAAGACTCAGATCTGCTCTGAGCTACAGCACAATGGCACTAGATATACACAACCAACTGATATTGCCAACATTCTGGCAGATAGGTTCAGTGCAAACTTTACCCCCCCCCCCTCACACTCCAAAAGACCCATCTCTATACCAGAAGAATGCAAAACCCCTGTAATCATGGATGCACAAGTAAAGACCGCACTCTCCAAAGCCAAGAACTCAGCATCCACGGGACCAGACAACATCGCAGGCTGTGTTCTGCATGAACTACAGAACGAACTGGCACCCCACCTAAGTACCATGTTTAATCATAGCCTCACTTCAGGCTTTGTGCCTAGTGAATGGCACATAGCAACGGTTATCCCACTCCACAAAGGGGATGCCGGGAACTACCTCGCATTAGCCTGATGCGCCTGGTCTGCAAGGCCATGGAACGCATCATCTTGGAGCTTATAAACAAAGACATGGATAACCTCCAAATGCTGGACCCCATTCAGTTTGGGTTTGTAAAAGGTAGATCATGTCTCCTAAACTTGACTGACTTCTTGAAGCAGTCACCAGAGCTGTGGACGATAAGATGGTGCACACAGCCTATCTTTATCTCGCCAAGGCTTTCAACACCATCCCCCCACTCTGGAATTATAGATAAACTCACTAAACTGGGCATAAATCCCTATGTCACAAGATTGGTGGCCAACTGGCTCACTGACAGAACCCACACAGTGAAAGTAGCAGATTTCAAATCAGACTTCACACTAATGACAAGTGGAGTACCACAGGGTTCAGTCCTGGGTCCTCTCCTGTTTGGCATCTACTTCTCAGAAGTCCTGGCTAACACAGTAGATCTTTGGCTAACGAAGTTCGCAGACAACTGCAAAATAGGAGCCATAACAGAATCAATGATGTGGACATTCTACAAAAGGGCCTCACTGAGACTGATGCTTGGTGTCATCCCCTTTGGGAAAAACACTGTACCCATGAACTACCACATAGGCGGTAGCCTACTACACACCGAAAGTGTGATAAGAGACCTTGAGACATAGGTGGACAGTAGTCTCCTTTGATAATCACATCACCACAATCCTTCTACGTGGCACATCTCATCACAAAGGGATTCTCCTCCAGGAAAAAAGGAGGTCATTGTTCCTCTCTACTCATCCTTCATCAGACCCATTATAGAGTACAACACCCCATTTGGCATGTACCTCACAAGACATCTACAACAACTAGAAAGGCCACAGAAATGCCTCACTAAGAGGATTACCGACCTCAAACAGATGACATATGCAGACCGTCTCAAAAAACTCCAGCTCTGAGTAGGCGATATGTGACGGAGTAGAGGCAATCTCTGCCTATCGTACAAAGCTATGTCAAACCCAGAGTCGTTGGACATGCTCCACGTAAAGAAATCCCAATCCCTCTGAACTACACGCTGTAGGGACCTAAACCTTGTCACCACAATAAACAGAACATGCTGGAGGGATAGATTCCTGTCCCACAGACTTCCCATGCTCTGGAACAGACTATCCATTCATGCCAAGCAGTGCTCCTCATTAGCCCTCTTTAAGAAAAATCTTGACAATTGGATGGGAAATAGGAAATTCACCCCGGGGATCACTTCTGTGGCTCTGCTTAAAAGGGGCACAGGAAAATTCTTGGGTGGCAAAAGTCAGGGAATTTTGGCTAGGCTTATATAGGCCCGAGGGCCGATACCTACCTATGAACCTATGTCAAAATTTCTAAATGAAGAGTCAAGCTTGGCTCAACTGACTTGGAAGGGTTTGTGGCAGATCAGGTGCAAGAATAAGGAAGTCTTTTACAGATGTCATGGTTAGACTGTCAAGGAGGAGGGTCTGATGGGTAGATCACAAGGAAACCCTCTTCAAGTAAGGTCTGTGCAGTCCAGACTCGCATAATCTTACTGGAGAAAACAGCTAAGCTAACCTACCACAATCCCAAAAAGAAACATCACAGAATGATACAACATCCTCTAAAAACTTAGTCTGACAGTAAAATTATGATGAAATCCTCTTCAGGCAAGACCTGCACATGTAGATTCCAGATTCTATCTGGAGGAAAAGTCATAGCCATCCTCCATCAGCCCCACCCCCATCACCCCCACAAAAAAAAAAAAAAAAAAAAAAAAAAAGGGAGATGTAAGAAAACCCTGTAAAATTTCAGTAGGGGTGTCAAAAACAAATTTTGCCACTCTCACTTTTTTTGCCTTTGCCTTCTTCAGAGAATCATAACAGGAAGGAGTTATGGTCATTCACCTTAAATTACAGTGTGGAAGACATTGAAGACAAACGTCACTGGGCAACAAATGGAAAGGAAGCATTATATCCTGCACCCTCCAAGCCTGAGGGGAGCTGGAGTGAGTTAGCTCCTATAAGAATCCTCTTCAAAGGTCTGCACACTGTGGATACTAGTCAGAAGCAGCCAGCTCAAAACTAAATTCTTCTGAGCTCCAAATGTGAATGCTAAGGGACATAGTAAGTTTACCTTTCTTGAGAAGATGTGGATCTTATAGCAATACTAGCTACCTTCCAAATGGCTGTCTATTTCTTACAAGCAATAGCCTTTCATGCCATATGGGGGGAGGGGGACACATGGCCACAACCAAAGAGCTAAAATGAAGTTTTTCCCTCATCTCCCACCTCATTTAGTGCTTAGGAGTGGTAGACTCCAGCAGCTGCATAAAGAGAAAGAATAAAACTAAACTACTCCCTCTACAAAACCTCAGCACAACAAATCAGAGTAAGAGAGAAAAAAATTGCATCAGTTACGAATGTCTCACTCCTGCTGGCTGAACCACAAACTGGTCAGTCAGGACTAACTGACAACTAAAATCTACTAATCATTTAACAACGTTTTTGCCCCAACTCCTTACTTAGATATATTAACTCCACATTCACACAACTATTAAAAAAGCAGAAGCCCCATTTCAATTATATGATGTTTTTGCTGCCTCAGTAAAAGTACAGCAAATGGGATCACAGAATGGAAACATTTGAGAAATGGGACGGGCAGGATAAGCAGTGGGGTGGGATAAATAATGGGAGAAATACACAATCTACATTTAAGGGAAGATACAATCTTCTCAAATGCTTAAATCTAATACAGTCCACTGAGATTACCTAGAAAGTTTGTTAAAATTTATATTTTTTTTGGGATTTAGCACTCATTGTTGGAACAACGGTTCCCTGAGAGAGCATCACAGGTATTAAAAATACTATAAAATGGAACTTTACATATTCTTCCATGAAAAACCTAAAATGTAGATGACCAGTAAAAAATGGATGAATATGTTAATCTGTAATTATCTACAAATAAAAACATAACAAATAAGTGTTACTTAGTAGATGAAGACAGGACTTAAAGTAACATAGTTAACCTGATAATCAAAGGGAGTTTTACTTATCTCTTAATATACAGTGTTGATTATACAATACTTAGATGTGGAACCTCAGTGCCATTGTTTTGATATGGGGGGACTAGATGTAGTTTCAATAGCTTGTGAAATGATTAGTGCATGAAAGTATCACAACTAATGTAAAGCAGCAACATTTTCAATGGTGTGGAAACAAAGATGCTACCACTACTCAAGAAAAAGAAACAAGTTAAGAAGCAGGTTTCAAAATCTGACAGCATCAGTATGAAATTACTCTGAAGCAAATATTCCATATAAAACATTTCACACAACATGAAAAATACACTCCTCGTCCCAGACTTTTCACCTACAAGTGATATATTCCAAAATAATACATAACATATGCCATCCTGTGAATCCTAAGTTATTGTCATTTAGCTTGATTTAACAGAATCTTTTCTTTTATAACTGGAAAACCAACACAACTCAACTAAGGCCATTAAAATTATTATACTTAAATCCTTACTCTTAAACATAGTTTAAAAAAACACCTCCTTAGAGCAGAACCCAAACGCATGAGACAGACTTCCTGGACTGACCATGATTGTGTTGCTCAGGCTTTGGGATTAACAGATTAACAACATTACATATATCCTACACTCAGGCCCAAAGGCCTTCAAAGAATGCAGACTCCCTTATACCAAGCATTTTTTTTCTCCAACTGAACTTGTTTAGTGATTTCTTAAAGAGTTATGAGTCACTCATGTCTAAAATTCACAGGTATAAGATGTAAACGTACAGCTAGAGAGAGAGTCAAAAAACTTGTCCAGTTTCCTTGTTGTATTTAAGCACTGATGGAAATTCACTATCACTGTCTATACATTTGAGCGTTATTTGAAACGGTTGTCCTTCTTACAGCTGAAAATAGTATGTTTGCATAGAACTCCAACGAATACAACCGATTTTTCCTTAAAAGTCTGTAAGAAATGCTGAAATGTTTTTAACATTTTTAATCACTTACCATTAACTGCAACTGCTAACACTGTGGATTTTTCATGTGAACTTACATTGGACAAGTTCCAACACATTAATTTCCCTCTAGCTGTATAAAAAATGAATATTTGACTAGAGGTTCTATAAGAAATTTATAAAAAGAGTACACATTAACAGTGGGTCACAAGATGAGATGGTTTTAAATAGTAGCTCCATCATTTTCAGAGCTCTTGATTTAATCAGCGACATGTGTGCTGTGAAGATATAGTTATCCCAAGATCTTTTACAGTTTTTTTTTTTTCCATTAAAAGCTGCCCACCACAGTTTACTAGTTTTACAATTATTTGGTTTACCAAAGAACAAGACAATCTTAATCAGTATCTGGGAAGAGTTTAACAAAATAATTTTGTGTAGTTATTAAAATTCCAGTCGTACAATCATCAGCATACTTGCACACAGGCACACACATTGGAAAAATACAGAATGCGTAATTAAACCATAATGGACTAATTACAGAGCCCCATGTTACACTACAGGGAGTACTAGCCCATTCACTAAATAATCTCATACTAATCAAACAACAACAATCATTCTGCCAGACGAAGGCATCCAGTCATGTTACGTCAGTCAGCCAAGAATCGTGAGCTAAAGGAAGGAGTGACAGCAACTGGCATCCGACATAGTCTATGAGCTCACATCAGTGTCACATCGCAACAGTGATATACACAAAGCAAAATCAACAATGCTACTAAATGGTGCAGTTCCAAATTTAACCACAGCCTCAGAGATGTTCCTTTCGATCAACGCATCTTCAAACAGTTGAGGAACAATGACTTAGTTCTTTCAGGATGAGGATTTTAATGATCAGCTAGAAGCACTTCCAGTCTGTAGAATATAGCATAACAGCAAATATGAGCATTTTGGGACTAAAATGTTTCAAAAACTATGCCAGATAACATTGCCAAACATTTCTCACTGCCATCGGTACAAATATTTTCAGCAAATGTCTCAACTGTTTAAATACCCACACTGTAAACAATGCTTCAGCAAAAAGCAACCTCAAAGACTGCTACAAGACAATAAACCTGACCCACCACAGCATAAATTCATGAAAAAATGCCACAGTACACAAAATAATACACAGTCTAGCATGTTTTGGTTTTCATGTGTGGAATATGGACACTCATTTAAAAATCTCCCTTTCATTTTTATCCAAAACTTGGATCAGAGCCTGTGAATTTAAACCTTTCAGAATTACTAATTAATTTGTCTTTACTGCTACAGATAAAGAAATACACAAAATAGTCAGATAGAACAGTGAATGATGTAGCATTTCTTTACTATACACAAATGTTTGTGTTAACTGATAATTTGTTAGGAACAAGGACTAAAAGGATTTATGAAACAAGAAAAAAGGCATTTTTCCTACATAACTAAATCAGGAATCTCAAAAAAAAAAAAAAAAAAAAATAGAAAACTGAAATGTACCAGTTGTATTTCATAGGTAGGTACTAGGCTATTAGCCCTAGGGCCTATATTAGGATTACCACCTGTCCCACTTTATGAGGGATAGTCCCTCTTTGGGCAGTTGTGGTGGTAACCCTAGCCTATATAAACCTAGCCAAAAAGGTACCCTGGCTTTCGCCACCCAAGAAAATTACTTTCCTGTACCCCTGTCGAGCAGAGCGACAGAAGTGATCCCTGGGGTGAATTTCCTACTTCCCATCCAATCATCAAGATTTTTCTAGAAGAGTGCTAATGAGGAGCTCTGTTTGACATAGATAGGTAGTCTGTTCCAGAGTATGGGAAGTTTCTGGGACAGGAATCTATCCCTCCAGCATGTTCTGTTTATTGTGATGACAAGGTTTAAGTCCCTAGAGCGTGTAGCTCGGAGGGATTGGGATTTCTTTAAGTAGAGCACGTCCAACAGCTCTGAGTTTGACATAGCTTTGTATGTTAGGCAGAGATCACCTCTGAGTAGGTGATATGCGACGGAGTAAAGCTGGAGTTTTTTGAGACAGTCTGCGTAGGGCATCTGTTTGAGGCCAGTAATCCTCTTTGTGAGGTATTTCTGTGGCCTTTCCAGTTGTCGTAGATGTCTTGTGAGGTACATACCAAAAGGGGCATTGTACTCTATAATGGGTCTAATGCATGATGAGTAGAGGGGAACAATGATCTCTTTTTTTCTGGATGAGAAACCTTTTGTGATGAGGTGAGCAACGTAGAAGGATTTCCTGACCACTGTGGCGATGTGATTATCAAAGGAGAGACTACTGTCCACCTGTGTCCCAAGGTCTCTTATCACACTTTCGAAGTTAAGTAGACTACCACTTATGTGGTAGTTCATGAGTACAGAGTTTTTACCAAAGGAGATGATGATACACTTTTTGGCATTGAGCTTCAGGCCATGGCTTTGACACCAGGCATCTGTCTCAATTAGGCCCTTTTTGTAGAATGTCCACATCATTAGGAGTTTCGATTACGGCTCCTAGTTTGCAGTCATCTGCAAACTTTGTTAGCCAAAGACCTTCTGAGTTAGCCTGTACTTCAGAGAAGTATATACCAAACAGGAGAGGACCCAGGACTGAACCCTGTGGTACTCCATTTGTCACTGGTCTGATGTCGGATTTGGAGTCTGCTACTTTCACAGTGTGGGTTCTGTCCATGAGCCAGATGGCAACTCATCTTGTGACATAGGGATTTATACCTAGTTTACTGAGCTTTTCTATAATTCCAGAGTGGGGGATGGTGTCGAAAGCCTTGGTGAGTTCTAAATAAGCTGTGTGAACCACCTTACCCTCATCTATGGCTTTGGTGACTGCTTCAAAGAAGTCAATCAGGTTTAGGAGACATGATCTGCCTTTTACAAACCTGAACTGGGTAGGGTCCGGAGTTTGGAGATTGCCAATGTCTTTGTTTACGAGTTCCATGATGATACGGTCCATGGCCTTGCAGACCAGGCTTGTCAGGCTAATGGGGCGGTAGTTCCCGGGGTCCATCATGGCTCCCCCTTTGTGGAGTGGGATAACGGTCGTGGTGTGCCATTCAGTGGGCACAAAGCCTGAGGTAAGGCTATGACTGAACATGGTACTTGGGTAGGGTGCCAGTTCATTCTGTAGTTCGTGTAGAACGCAGCCTGGGATATTGTCAGGTCCCATGGATGCTGTGTTCTTGGCTTTGGAGAGTGTGTTTTTTACCTGTGCAGCCGTGATTACAGGAACTTTGCATTCTTCCAGTATAGGGATGGGCCCTCTAGGGGGTGAGAGGGGGGTAAAGTTAGCACTGAACCTATCTGCCAGGATGTTGGCAATATCAGTTGGTTCTGTATATTTACTGCCATTGTGCTGCATCTCAGAGCAGATCTGAGTGTTGCCATTGAGATTCTTGACATAGCTATAGAATACTTTGTGGTTTTCTTTAGAGTCAGTGGCAATTTTGTTTTCGCAACTAGTTTTGGAGGATTTTGTGAGGGATCACCGCTTCTTACTGAGGTTGACCAGGGAATTCCTCCAGTCATGGGATTTTACTGTTTTTTGCAACAGTTTCTTTCTTCTGTTGTAGAGTTTTTTTATGGCAGAGGACCACCAGATTGGCTTCCTTTCTTTGGAGGATAACATCTTGGTTCTATTAGGGATAGCATGATCCATGCACTCGTGTAAATGCTTATAAAGTGCATTTGTGTAGGATTCAGCAGTCGTACCTCTATGTCCGTCTGCATGGGTGTCATGAAGTTTGCCACTTCTGTTTTAAGAAGTGTGAAGTTGGCTTTGGAGAAGTTTTTTACGGTGGTTTCCCTAATTGGGGGTGGGGGCGGGATGTGGATGTCTAGGGTGATTAGCTTGTGGTCGGATCTGACCAACGAGGAATTGACCTCTGGTGTGGAACACCGATTGCCCATGTTGGTAATTACCAGGTCTAGGATACTGCAGCCCCTGGTCGGGGTGTGAATAAGTTGATCCAAGGTGTTGGAATTTATGAATTCCAGAAAACATTGAGCAAAAGAGTTGGTACACGAGTAGTTTTCCCAGTTAATGGTGGGGTAGTTGAAATTGCCCATTATTAGGGTGTTGGATTGTACCCTAATACTTTCCAGTGTACCAAGAAATGAGGAGTGGGAATCCTGGGACATGGTGGGGGGTCTGTAGCAAGCTACAATTTGGATTGCGGTCTTGCCCAGAGTTAGTGCAATTGGATAATTTCGGATGCATTATCCTGTGTAACTAGCCTGGAGGTGTGGATATCCTTAATGAATATGGACACGCCTCCACCTTTAGTGCTTCATTCCGGGTTAGGTGGCCGAAAAGTGTGGTATGAATTATAGCCTGGTAATACAGGAGTGCTGTCTGGAGCTTTGAACCATGTCTCTGTCACTGCACAGATGTCGATGTTCTCCATTTTAAGGAGTGCCTCGAGTGAGTGCATTTTGGGGTTAGACTTCTAGCATTGAGTAGCATTACCCCCAGATTTTGCTTGCTTGTACCTGTTACGGTGGTGAATTTGTCATTTGAACCTTGCCTAAGAGGCACTTTAGGAGTGGGAAGAGCCTTAGGCAGTATCCGGAATCCCAAGGGCGACAGGTGCAGGCCATCTCTGGTAAAGCATCGTGGTCTGTTGATCATGTCATCCCCGGCAGACAAATACTGGATCCCCTTAGAATGACACCAGAAGCTTAGCCAATTGTTAAGTCAATCATTTTATCCTTGTACTGTGGTATCATTCTGGGTGATAGCAGGATGCTACTCAGGGCTAGGGTCATACCTGCCTGGGCTACAAGATCGGAGAACTCCTCCATGTCTCTTTTCATGTAGTCCAGGGAGGTACATCTCAGGTCATTCACACCAACATGGACAATGACAGTGTCATATTTGTACTTGTTGTGGAGAGACCGGAGTGCGTGTGTTATGTGGTGGATCATGGCACCTGACAGGCAGCTGAAAGTAACGTTCTCCTTGTTTAGCCTGGTGAGTGGAACATCAGTTTGCCTGACTATAGAGTCACCTATGACTAGAGTGTTGGGTACGTTGTTATGCCTTATGGGCTGTGGTTGAGTGGCACACTGAGTTTGTGGGCTATGTATCATTTGGGTTGTGTTGGGGGGGTGGAGTTTGCTTGTGTTTCTGCTTTGGAGGTCCCTGATGCTTGGGCATGTTTTTATTGAGAGCCTCCGCGAATGTAGGTGTGCGTTTTGTGTTTCTATGTGTGTGTTTTGGTGGTGTAGGTTTTGAGGACTATGTGATGAGTGTGGTGTGGTGCAAGTGTTTACCTTCTCTTGACTGTCTAGTCCAGTCTTGGATGAAGAGAGCTTTGCTTCCAGTTTGGCTATATAAGTGCATCTCTCACAGGTTGTAGTGTTGGGTGGTAGGAGGAGAGGGCGGTCTGTGTACATGAGGCAGTTGCTGCATTGCCCCAAGATGCACAGATTCATCAGGTAGACAGGAGAAATCACTGGGAGCTGACCCTTAGACATGCCTGGATAGGTGCTTATTTATTAAGTACTAAAAACTGCTTTCCTCTAGACAAGTGAGGAAAGTTGAGTGCTGTAGTAATTTGCAGCTTATGTAGTGCTTACGAGTTCTGAATAAGTGCTGAGCTCAAAACAGATCTGAGTGCTGAAACTAGAAAACTGGCTAGTTCTAAGAAACAAAATTAAGCTAGAATGCTTCCCTCCAACACAGAAAGGCTTGGGGGCTCAGAAGCCTACAAACAGTCTAGACCACTTACAGGAAAGGCAGGAAACAAGCTTAATTTTTTTTTCCCAGATGCTCTCTTTGTACACAGTAGGAGTGCCTGAAATCAGAATATGATCTCTCTGCACTCAGTTGAGTGAGCAAATGAGATGGGCCCAGAAGGAGTATCCAAACACAAATTTACAAGAGGGGTGGGCAGTTTCAAAGCCACCAAGATTAACGCCAAAACAAAACCAGGGAGGGTGGGTGGAGAACTAACTGAAAAAACAGAGTCAAAACTTCCAGTTCAGTTAATATTCAATGCAAGATAAATAAATCTATTGAAACACTTTACTATTTGAAAAAAAGTGAAAATAAAAAGGTATTTAAATTCTTTTATACATTCAGTTGAATACAGCTTCCATTTGCTTCCAACATAAGCAAATTATTCAAACTTTTCTATGCTTTGTAAATAAGAAAGGATCAATAGGTATTGTGAAAATAAATACATTCTGATGTCACATGAAAAAACATTTTATCTGAACATTTGTCTTTGATGACAAAGCAGATTCACAGGGTCCTGATACTCCCCTTTTTAAGGCTCACTCAGATTCACAAAAAAAACAAACAATCACAACTGCAGTGAACTACAAACAGCATATCCATAGAAAAGGTAAATACGTAATTATAGACATAAGCAGTGTTTAGCATACCGTTCAGTAAGGAGCTCCTAAAGCCTGGGACAATGCAATTATTTAACTGCAACCCCACTGTTTCTATTCCAGAACATTTTAAATTTAAACTATTGCAGAATTTATCAAATAACTACACTAAGGTACTCCATGATGTGCTTTACAGAGGAGTTGTCCATTCCTGATACAGTAACACCACCCTGCACTATCACAAGAAGGGTAGGTAAACTCATAGTGACCACATCCTATTGCTCCTTCATGCTTGGCTAATAGGCCAGTAGTGTCATCTTGGGGGGGGGTCGACATTTATGAAGTGAGAGGCATGAACCAGAGCAGCCAAATTCACAGCTCCTTTTGTAAGGAGACTACATTTCTAATGAAACTGTCTACAAGTGTAGTGCTTACCATGTGTTTAGAGAGACTGCTTTAGATAAAAAAAAGTGTATAGGTTTTTACAAAGAGATAAACTACAAATAACCTAGTCAGGAACATTGTTCTGGAAGTCACTGGTAAGTATCATGCTAAGGGCAGAATGCCTTGCTATTTGACCTATAATGTGCGTGCAAAGTAAGGTCCTTTTTTATTGCATTTACCAAGTATTATTATGCTGGCCTATGGAGGCCAGTGTGTACCAGACACAGTCGTAAAGCCAAATAACCATACGTCTAGGAAGGAATGGCTCAAGCTCAGATGACTATGGGAGGTGGAAAGTAGAATCAGGCAGGCAGGCAGGCAGACATGGTTCTTTTAAAAGACAGGTTTAAGTAAGCAAGATTGGGAAAAGGATGGGTGAGCACCCCCTAAAGAAAGGACAAGCATGAAACAGCAACACCTTTAACAAGATGATGCAGACACAGCAGCTGTAGTTCAGCAGTTGTACAAACTTTGGGGTTAACATACACAGGAGCAAGAGAAGACAGAAGGTACAGATTAGTGGCCGAGATATCAGGCCAGCCAGGGTGTCCATTCAAGTGTGGCTAAATTAAAAACAGGAAAGTAAAAAGTGAAAAACGGGAATGCAGAGCAAGACAAATTCAACAAAGGGTAACCGATGAAGACTTGTTAAGTAAGTACAGAATACTGCTACAAAGTAGGTCTTGGCATGATACATCAGGGCAATTGGCTGACAGTGTTGGACTGGTTTCAAGCTGGGCTCTTGAAGGTCAACATTGGTGCAACAGACACATGTGCTGGACCAGTTAGTTAGGCTGCTGGATCTGCTAGAAAGCAATAATGGGACAAGTGTGAACTTAACAGAGCAACAGTTAAGTGAGGAGGAAGAACAGAGATGTGTGACCATGGGGTAAGTTCAGCAGGCAAATTTATGCATCACTGTGAAGGATGAGCCATTACTGATATCCGACGCACCTTACAGAGAACAACACACAAGTAAAAATGAAGCAGATTAATTTTTACTTCTGTTTAACAGCCACAGATTGGATAAGCACCTGGATAACAGTAACAAACAGGACATAAACATACAGAACATGGTAAAATAGGATGATAACCTTTTCAAGTTATGGCAAGGTGCTAGCAGAAAGATACCCAACCAAGTACATGGCCACATTTCAGTCAAGTGATGAAACTGAGACCTGAAAAGGCCTGTAAAAATGGCTGCAGTATGATAAGGACTAGAGATGAAAGAGGTAAGGTTACTCTGACAGGCCATGGAAACAGCTGGACATGGTATTGTGCTGCTTAACTCACATAAGGGAGTTGTATACAGCAGACTGTAGTTTATCTCTGTGAAAAGTATGGGGCAGCTTAGAAGGTCAGGTATGGAAAGTGGGTACAGCTGCAGAGTGATGCTTCATTTAAAAATACAGGAACAGCATTTGCATCAAAGTAGAGTGTTTGGTTTTGTTTGTGGGATGCCAAAACACCCAAATCAGGGTCTATTTTTAGGTTTCATGGCCAGGTACATACAGGTACATTTCATTTTGTGAGCAAGGGAGGGACAGGTCACTTCCTTGTCAATACTAGTAAGAGGAAAAGGTTTAACACCATAGTCATACAGATAGATGGATAGGAGGGCACTATCAGTGCTAAACATTTCACATGGAGTTTTACAATCCTAATTAATTCTAATGGCAGGAGCTACAAATCTAAATCCATTATGGGAAAGCCCTGAGAGAATGAGGGTTAAATAACAAAGGAAGATCAGACAAGCAGGTCGGTAGGGTCATTAGGGAAGCTTCCAAAGAAAGAGTTCAGGGTGTCACCAGTGGGGTCAGTATAGAAACGGCAACTAAGGCTGATAGATCACTTTTCATGCTACAAAAAGGACTCAGTAAATGTATATACAGTAAAGAGGAAAACATCTCTGTCCCCACCATGCAATAAGGTAATGAAAAATAAATACATAACATCAATGACTAAATAAAATCTACAGGCAGTACATGTATGTATGTATGTATGAAGATATGCTAGTAAGGTGCACCATTGCATTGCAAAGTTTTATACATTCCTTCACTGGGGCACAGTACATGCATTAAGCAAAGACAACACGGTTTACATCACGTTTACTGGTTAAAGGTGACGGACATTAAAGCAGTAAATAACTACAGGGTTTCAACAGTGTGTGCAGTGAGCTCAGGACACCAAAAGTGTATTAGAAGTCGGCGTGCACTTCATTTTGGGCACAAATATGACAGGGATATGTTGCTTGCCAAAAGAACAAGTTGGAAAGCTGGAGTGGAATGCAAGAGGTTACGTCAGTAAAAGTGCTCTTGAATAAGCTGCTGGCACTGATGGGGTTACTGAGCTCTGATATTTAGGGGCTGCCAGTAGGGAAGTATTTTATGAGGATCAGCTGAACAGGCAGGTTGCAGAGAACCTCACCTCAAAAACTGTGTAACATTGGCAATGAAAAATAAAACGATCTGACAAAGTACACTAAGGATTTATGCACAGTTTCAATGGAACAGCAGTCTAGCAGAAGACCTGGGACACCAAAGTGCTAAGGGCTTATGTGCTAGCAGTGTACAGTGTATCAGTAATTTAGGAATAGGCAGCTACACTCAGTCTGACCATAAGCTGATTTCAAAGATCTATGGGTTACAAGGACCACAACACAGCCTTTTAGACAAACACATTACAAGCCTGGGTGAGGCAGAACCCAACAGAGAACAACAAATGGCCAATTGGTCTAAAGCTATTTAATATTTAACAGGATATTATGTGAAGGTCTAAATGCTTAAGATCTGTTCTGTATATGAGACATTAATGTGTACGGAATTTTTTTAAGTGCTTTATGGAATTCAGGGCTTCTAAAAGCATGCAACCAAAAATGATAAGTAAACTTATAGCTTTACTTACGAATGAAATCAGTATAAAAGGATGGTGTACATGTGTGTGTGCATGACAAAGTCCAAGGCAAGCCAGGAAGCAAGGGGATACAGCGCATAAGGGTGTACTGCCATGTATGACAGCATTGAGATTTGGAACTTTGGGGACAAGAATATCAGGCTACTTTCATTGGGAAACGGGCATTTTCTCTGCCAAGAGAAGGATATGTTATCAATCTTGTATCGTTTAAGAGCAGTTCTAAGCAAAAGGATAGATGTCACTGGACTGGATGCTAGTAAATACACACCACATTTACTTCGGATTGCTACAACAGGAGGGTCATCTGTGGAGTGTACTGAACAGGTGATCTGACCGAAATCTACAGTTTATAAATGATATTTATGAGGTTAAATTACTTTAATTATTGCTCCCTCATTTCTACCAATTCGGTGCAAAGAAGAAATGCTTGAAAGGTGGGGCATACCTACATTACAATAATGACAGAATGGCTTCCACACGAAAGAATGGGAGATAAATTTCTCCGTCAAGAAATAAAACCTTGAAGGACGAAAGTTTCAAGTAAAACGTGGCACCAACTCAGGAAATAGATCAAGTTGCACAGAAAACATTGGGGAGCTCTGGATATAATTGTGCCATGTTTTGAAGGACGAAAGTTTCAAGTAAAACGTGGCACCAACTCAGGAAACAGATCAAGTTACACAGAAAACATTGGGGAGCTCTGGATATAATTGTGCTATGTTTGAAATGACTGGAGTAATGCACACGCATATAATGCAAAAGGAAAGTCTGATAACCACACAAACAAATGTGACTATGGTAATATTTAGTTTGATCCGAGGCACTGTAGAGATCACTATGGCATAAAGCCACTACATCTAGAAACGTGAAATGACTTGGGAAGACATAGAATGAGTTTATGGGAAGACACTTCACTGGCTACCCAGAACTTTCAATAAGATGACCCTGAAACCACAGCAAGGAAGAAGTGAATTTATCGAGGTTTGAAATTTGTGAATTTTGGGAAGATTTAAAAGAAGAGCTGGTAACAGTTCTTCGACAGATATGTCTGGCACAATTTGGGGAGATTTGTCAAACATCCATCCTCCCTTAAGTAACAGAAGAGTAGAATTCATTAGGGAGGGAGTTAGAGGAGTTTGCAGGAAGGACACACATCTTGCTAGTCAGTCCTGTCCAAATGTGACTGCGCAGGAGTGGCTATAAAATTTTTGCAAGGGTAAACGCTTGAACTGCCAAGACTGACAGTGTTGCGAATTGGAATATGAAGACTTATATGAAATTATGGACTTACGTATACCAAGTCTTAGATTGCCACTTCTTGGAATATTCCCTTTTCTCTGAGGTATGGCCATACTGTAGTTAGTATATATACAAGTTTGGGGTTGTGGGAAAGGGGCTTGCTCTCCTTTCAAAAAACAAGTTTAAAGGGCAACATTGATGTTTGATTAATTGATCTGCTATGTTGCTGTATTTCTGGTCTGTTTTTTTCTGGAATTTCCAGCCTCTGCATTGCGAGTTCTGACACTTCAATAGGGAGGCTTGTGCAAGTTATTTTTGGTAGCCTCCAAGGTGGTCCATTAAGTGAACGCTGCTGTAAATGAAAGTAAGAAAAGCAGTTACACGGAATATGGCAAACAATAATGGTAAAAGGCTTGCTAGCAGCACTGCACTTGGTTATATATTCCTGAAAACTCTACTTTGCAATGCTCATGCGACAATGACAAGGGGTACACAGAGGGTTCTCAGACTGGATTGAGATAACCAATATACCAGTGACAATAATGTTCTCTCCAGGGACAAAAGAAGCATGGATGCTGGTAATCCTAAATCACACCACTGTTTTATTCATGTAGAATTCCATTAAAAAGGATCCAAATACATAAAACAAATAAGTGCTTTTGTCTTAAGGCATTCCAAGACATATTCACATAACAAGAATCCATTCATTCAGCCATTTTACACAAAAAGAAGTCATATGATCATTTTGTATCCATATTTTAAAGTGACCTAGGTGTAAAAATATAAGTGGTTGCCTTTACACAGTAAAAAAGGCATTATTGCTATGTAAAATAAATAAGTAAAATAAAGAAAATCCAACACTTTATTTTAAAACACAAAAAATAAACTTAAACAAGTGTCTTTTAACATTTATAAGCTTTTAGCTTCAAAATACCATTAAAAAATGTAACACTGTTTAAACCAGGGTACTTGTATGCATTTAGGCATAATTCCCATAGTTCTTTCCTTTCCAAGAATAATCCCCAAGGACCACCTCTCTAGCATTTGGAATCAGTTTCTCAAGCACAATAAACTTAAAAGTGTGCTCTGGGAAAGTGCTGAGATGTCTAAACAAGGCATTAACTTTATTACCTATTCTAACAGCATAAGAGTGCTTGTACAGTCTCCTTTCAGTGTCCATTCGGTTTTGTCTATGCAAAATGCTGTACAAATTTGACAACACGCCAGCATATACTACTCCTTTTGTCAGGCAATTACACTGACCACTAATCTTGCAAGTTTGTCCATTAATAAGGCAAGTGTTCGTACACAATATAGCTTTACAAAAATGTCATGTTCCACCTCTAAACATGCCATTGTGTTTGTGGTTGGTTTCAAAGAAGTGGTTTAAATTAGTGTCTCTTCTATAAGTAATAGTTGGTTGATTGTTCAAATTTCATTCTGGGTCGAAGCATTCATGTACAATAGACCAATTCTTGTTCAGTACCCATCTAATAAATCAATGGTCAGTTGAATACACACTGATAAAACTATAATTATAGGGGGTTCTATTCTCAGGGCTAACTAAAACGTCTCTAGAATTAATACTGCAGTCTTCCTGGTGCAAGTTTGTAGTCCCTAATAAAATCGGCTTATATACATTGTGTCTTTTTTTGTAAACCATCTCATCCATGGAGTTATTAATAAAGATTTGGGATAGCCCCTTCTTTGGGACATGTTCTTAAGAATGTTACACTCGTCTAGAAAATCATCTATTGTTTTAGTCATTCGGTCCGCTCAAACAAACTGGCCCTTAACTACAGCCTTTTTTTTGGTTGATTGGATGGAAGCTAGAATAATGAAGAAATGTATTAGAATAAGTGGGCTTCCTGTATATTGTGGAAAGCAATCTTTTATTTATGTAGTCTTTGGTACATTTCACATCTAAGTATGAAATGGAATCTACACCCACCTCATGGGTAAACTGTAAGAACTCTGTAGTGTTGTTAATGTATTCCAAGAAAACTGGTATGTTCTCTGGGTCACCTTTCCAAAAAAAAAATGTCATCAAGGTATCTCGTATAGAGCTACCAAGAATCTTTAAAGCTACTATTCAGAACACTTCTTTCTTACCATTCAGCCATTACCATGTTTGCATACAATGATCCACAGGCTGGTCCCACTGTTGCCCCTCTTTTTTGCAGGAAGTACTGGTTGTCAAAAGTTAAGCAGTTGTGCAACAATAACTCTAGTAGTTGTGTAAACACATTTACTCTGTCTTGGGGCAAATTTGCATGCTTGTAGAGAAAGTCGGTAAAACAAAGCGTGCCTACATCGTGAGGGATCATGGCGTATAGGTCTTTCACATCTATGGTTAGGAAAATCATTGTGTCATCAAATATTAAGTAGTTACATTTTTTCTAAAAATGACCAGAAGTCCTTACATAGGTGGTCTATACCTAAAATCTTCTCTTTTAAATGGTGGTCCAAAAACATAGCCAGAGAAGAAATAATGGAATTTCTTGCATCAATAACAGGCCTCAGTGAGGGACTATTCAAGTCTTTATAGATCTTTGGGATACCAAAAACTGTCACTATCATACGGATCTTAATGGCGAGGAAATTAAATTCATTCACATTAATCTGTCCCTGCATCAACATGTCATTTAAGGCAACATGAATCTTTTTATAAGCGACATTCACTTTGTTTTTTGACACTCGAGTATATGTGTCTTCTAAAAGAATGTTATACAATTTCTCATAGTATTGTATGTTATCCATGAGAACAACCCCTCCCCCTTTATCTGCTTTCATGACACAAATGTTACAAGATTTTAAGTTGTTCATTAAAGTAATTTCTTCATTCATATTGGGTGGAAGGGTAGATTATAAACACTAGCTAAGGAGAGGTTGCTGTGGCTAAAGGAAGTTTTAGAGCCATAAAGCAGCCTCAAGTTAAGTTTTCTAGTGTATGTCTTTTAAATCTATTAGAAGCTCGGATAGGTTAGCTCTTTTTGCAAGAACAAAGGTAAATTTAGAAAATAATCGGCATGTATCTGGTATACAGCGTAAGACCTGTAATTGAAAACTTTAGTCACCTGCTTGGTTGGTAAAAACTTCAAAGGGAGTGATATTCTCTGGGCTATTCATGAAGCTTTTCATTGTTTCCATCAATTCTTCCAGCTCGCCCCCCCCCTCCCCATTTGTTCATTGGAACCTGAGGAAAGTAATTCTGGCCCAGCTAACGGTCCCTCGGCTGTTGTTGTTTCCCTATCAGTCTTTCTGATCCTCAGGGAAAATCCAAAGGGGGTTGTTGAGAATCTGATACAACCTTGCGCAGGTGTCTCAGTTGTCCCTGACGCTTGAACCGTTTCACTGCATGGACTGTCTGAACAGGGCAGCCTATTCCCCCATTCTTGGGACTGTGGTGGCAGGGTGACTGTATGATTGGTGTACTCCTGATCTCTTTCCAATTTGGCTTGTTTCGTCTTTCTGTACTCTGTGGGTTCCAATGGACTTCATTAAACAGCTGTTTTCAAGCTGTAACTTACAAAGTTTTAGGAGTTTATACTCAAAACCCAGATTCTCGTTCATCTTAACAGGAGTGGGTGGAACATAATTCCCCATAAAGTCCTATGTCCTCTGCAACCATTTTTCTAGTTTTGGAACAAAAAGATTATTACAATTATTGTGCGTGGTCTGCATATTGCTACTTGATGTAGCATGTGTCATATTCTGCCCTGGATCCTTTGTTGTTCGAGTCCTGCCAGCATTAAAAATGGGGTAAACTTCTGTAGGTATCCTCTGCATGTTAGCATGGTTGATGGAGCAAGGCAAACTGTCCATTTTTTTATGTCAGCTGTTGAACAAGCAGTGTCAAATTCCCTAAAGACCGATGCATACCTTCCAGGTATATCTCAGGGATTCAGAGTTGTGAGTTCATCAGTATAGCAATCACTTGCTGTTGTATTTTACAACTAGGTTACTTGAAAATGTTGGCGCAAAATAGTTACATGACTTCTTTTTGTATAAAATGGCTCACTGACTGGATTCTTGTCATCTGAAGAAGTCTTAGAATGCCTTAAGATGAAAGCGCTTAACAGTTTTATTTATTTGGATTTTTTTTAATGGAATACTGCATGAATAAAACAGAGGTGTGATTTAGTATTACCAGCATCTGTGCTTCTTTTGTTCCTAATAAGTCTGTGAGGTTTTTTTTTGGTGGGGGGGCGGGGCTATTAGCTCTCCCCAGGAAATCAGGGACTAGCTACAAGCTCACACCCAGGTAGTCATTTGTCTAGGATGGGCTGATTCAAGCTCAGGTGTCTAGGTGAAGGTGGACAGTACAATCAGGTAGACAGAAAAGATTAGGACTAGGATAGAACATCTGAGGAAGGGTTGAAAAAGACAGGCTGTATCGATAAGTTTACGTAAAGGACGACAGGGAAAAAGACTGGGTAGCCACATGTGTAAAAGATGAGCAATATAATTTTACAACAGAGCACCTGGACAGTGCTAGACTGTAATCCCCACACAACTTCATCTTCATGTAGATTGTTTTGTGAATCATTGATGATTTAATGCAATGGTTGAAGGGGACAAATGGTTCATTAGTGGCAAGGCCAAGTTGTTGCACAAAAGTGATCATGATGGAGTTTCATGTTTTTTACAACATGTTTTCATGTTTTTTTTTTTTGTTTTGTTTTTTTTTTTTTGCCCAAAAGGAAATAGGAAGTAGGGTGCTGTAATTATGAGAGGTAAAAACATTGGTAAGAAAAAAGTGGAAACGCTAGGGAAGGGGTGTTGGGATACATGGCTTAATAGCAGATATTAGCTCCAAAGCTGACTAGCCAGGAAAGGATTTCAGATTTGTTAACCATTTTCTCATTTGGAAGATTGTAAGGTAGCTCATTAAGTGAAACCTGTTGCACAAGAAATACATAAAATAGTGATATAATGACAAACTGCCATATAACAGTAATACAGTCAATTATGTTACCACTAGTAGCCCCATATAACTCTACTTGTTCAGCGTGTGTAAATAGGCAAAAATAAATGCAAGACTACAGCCATTCACCTTCATACTTGTGTGACCAATACTGTTTTTAACCTGGCTTTAACAATGGCATACAGTACAGAGAGATCAGGACTGTGTTAATCAGCAAGTTAGCAGAAAACAATGGTCCCTCCGAATTAGTTACACAGCAATTGTATTAGGATCTGCCCCTATAACCAAATGTTGCAGCTCTAGTAATAATGCCATCCCTGAACATTTAGGATCTTAAATACTATTTTAATAATATAAATATCTGCACTTCCCCAATGGGGCACTACACTTCTTGAGGGTCAACGACCTAGAACATTTGCTGAGACCTGTATAATAACCAACAACACGCATGACCTACTAATATGCCCAAGATCTCTTTTAAGACACATTATACACTGTAAATTGAACAAACTTAATAAGCATACATAGAAAATCATGTCACATGACTCAACACACAATATTTAGGAAGTAAAGTTAACTCTCATTTTGCAAAACAATCCCCGTTTTATGTCCTGATTCAAGTACTTGTTTCTTGCAAAACACGAAAGACCACAAATGCTCTGCTATTTTCTAGGGAAACATTTTCTAACGTTCCTTTAGATATTACAGAAAAATATAACACTATATCTGACACAAATAAATATTACTGAAGACATAAAACTACAGTTCTACTAGCTGATTCAGTTTCAGTAATACATTATAGTGACGTCCTCCTAGAAGACTGAATGTGGGAGATGCCCTGCAGTATGTAACGTTTTGCTAAGAAGTATTCAAAATTGACTACTGAAAATGTGACAACCTTATCAGCAAGCCTGTCAGTCCAATCACAAAATACAGATACACATTGCACAAATACACATCACAAGCCAGTTTGAAAAGGCTCAAAACAATGGTATCTAAGGAACCGTTCAGGTAAAACGTCATACACGGTAAAACAGGTAGCAAAAAAGTTAAACTGGTATTACTTATTTCTAAACATAATGGGTGAAGTCTTCAGCCTCCACAATGGTCAGCCAGTTTTAAGCATGTAAAGCCACAGATCAGGAAAATGCGTTACTTACTCAAAAGCAAAAAAGAGTCCACTGGTTACAATTATCAGGAAGACAGTAAGATAAAACACTCCAGTTTGCCTGGCCATCATGATTCGTCCATCACAGTAGAATTTATTCCTCCCAGGAAAAACCTCCCATTTCCTTCTGGGAGTCCTCTTTTTCTTGTGGGGAGACTCCATGGGAGACGAGCTGTGGGTACTGATTTGACTATACTCGCACTCTTTCATGGGCCCACCACCTCCCGGAGGCATCAACGTGAATTATCCCCAGCAGTTCCAAAGCCACCAAAAACCAGAGGCTGTCATTTAAAAATATGTTTGCTTAAACAGTTACGCGTCCTGCTAGATCAAGATCAGTTAAACATACAGTATATATTCAGTGTGGCAAATTACATAGCTTGAAAATTAATCCAGATAAAAAATAAATCCTCATTTGAAAACAAGACCATAAATGAAATAAAATAAAATACGGGGACAAAGTTTTCAGCCCTCGAATATGCACATTAAAGGTCTAGTGCATGTAAATCCCATATAAAATTCCCATGCAAAAAGCGATGCAACTTCTCCCAAGAAAATGCTAGGCGTTGCTTGTCGGCTGAAGAGGCTGTCACTTTCTGTAGATGTTAACGTTCCATACTCGCGCTCAATGGTCAACAATAACGCATAACACACTTCAAAAACAAAACCACTGTCCCCAGTTTACCAAGATCTCAAGGAAGTAAAGCCATCAAGCTAAGCAGTGCACAAGGAGTGAGTGGAGACTTAAGACAGGCGAGGGTCTCCCTTGTTGCTGTCTTCATGTCCCACACCTCCTCCCTCAACAAATAATGGTCACTGCAACTACTTGAATGTGTTTTTTTCCTAATTCACGATAAGTCCACGGTCAGTACATCCCCATATAGACTACATTTCCAGTAGGATGCCACGGAAATTGAGATATATCCAAACATCCCCCAGCAACGGGGGTTCCCCTCTTTCCCCCCAATTAGAATGTTGCTTTACAACTGTTTTTAACGATCCAGTAATCTTGGTATATGCCCCAAAGCTCAATTTTTAACATTTTCTACAAGACCCATGTTACTGTCAACATCCAATACACTAGGTCTCAAAAGCGTCAAAAACGAGAACAGTAGTCTCCATTGGTTTTATCCAGGTTTAAATCCAGAAACAACATTAGTAACATCTTCATTATTCAGACAAGAACTGAACTGGTTTAAGAAGATGGCTTCATATACAACCCAGATATGCAGTAATAGGCGAGGGATCATAATGTCACTGCATCTTGACTATTCAACTGAAATTAATATCAGAATACGCAAAATCACTATGAGCGCACAACTGTTTTCAGACTTGTTATATCTCCAACAGCTACTATCAATTTGCCGACACTGGGTAGCACTGTAAATCTAGTTGCAACTAGTGATGGGTAAGCAGAGCTACAGCTCGCGTCAGCTACTGTCTCTCTCGCTCTCTCTTTTCTTTTTTTAATACATCTGCTGCCGCCACCTTCACTTTAGAAAGCCCACTGCAACTAATAAACAATGCAGCACAAGGACCTTACCGTTTTGTGCTTTCTCTGTGCATAGCGCCAACCCCTTCATAGCCCCTCTGGGAATTGTAGTTTTTGAATACACATGTAATTGTCAAAGTGCCAAGGACGAGTAAAGTCTGTGTTCATTTTACCCGTAATGCAATAGGTGGCGATTAAAAAAAATACCGAAAGGAACAGTGGTACTTGTAGTTTGGATGTATGATTCTTTCTTATTTAGTAGTAGCAGTTTAGTAGCGGTTGACGGTAGACTTTTTTGTAACTGTCTGTTTTTACTGTGCAATAATATACGTGCTAGCAGCACAGATGCAAGAACACTGTACTGGCTTGGAATATTGGCACAGATCAGTAGTCTTCTCTGATGGCTAACAAATAAAAGGCCGGTCTCTGAGAATTCCTGCTTATAGTTTCAGTAGGCGTTCTAGTGACGTACGTATTATGGATGAGTAATTTAAAACTGTAGTCTACAGTTAAAATAAGTTCTATTTAATTTGTTAGTTTCTTCATTTATTTTACGTGCACTTGAAATAGACTGCAAAGCAGTGGCGGCTGCTGACATCAAATTAAAGGAGGGCTGCAGGAGACAGCTGAATGGGTGTGGCCAATGGGAAGGGTGTGGCCAACTAGAAAGGGGTGGAGCTATACTCAAAACCACAACAACTGGAACTTTAATTAAATACGCTGCCCTGGGTGCCAAACAGTCATTAATAGAGTCCAGTCAAGACAAAATGAAGTGTAGAAGAAAAAATATTTAAATGCCTTGGCTACATGACAACTTAATATCCAGATGGAAACAGGTTGTGAGGCATGAAAAAATAAATTACTTTTTAAATACATTACTGGAATGCCAGTCAAAATCAAGTATAAAAAACAAGCAGAACTCATCTCAAACCACCACTCCTTGCACTGCAGTTCTAATTATAATTTATATTCAGCTTTATAAAATTACCAAGTAACATGCTGAAAGTAGCAATCTCTATGATACCCCCACCTGTAAAAATGTTTCTTATCCAAAAAAGACCTGCTGCCTGACACAACTATCTACTTGTTTCATGGGGAAGACATGATCAAAGTAAAAAATGAACAGCAAACAAGAAACAAGCTCAAGATAAATTTTTTAAAGGATCCCTGCACACGTTATGGACCACACATGATAGATTGGCATTCTGTTTAGTTTACGGGTAAAGCCTGCAAAGATGACTGCAAGTCTCCAACAAATGTAATGAGCTTCTGAAAATACTGTAATCCTGTCCTTTTATTACAAATACTGTCATATGCATTTCAATACCCAAGGCTTATACATTATCTAGTTATGTAAATATTCTCTGCATGGCAACAATGAAAAGGCTTTCAATGCTGGTAATTCTTTAACAGTATGCTTATTAAAGCTTACTTGCATCTTACAATCTCCGACAAGCTTACCTGCTAGTCATTAAATCATTGCTACTTAAACAGAGCAACAGGGCACTGTGACAGCATGCATTTCCTGAATAATAAGAAGCATAAATCAACAGTATAAAAATATGACAGAAAACCAGAACATTCTACAAAATCAAGGACAGATGAAAAGCCATGGTCGTACTTGTGGTCTACCTTGGATGGGGGAATACTCTGCACACTTACACTGCATAACTGCTCCTTGCCTTCCTTGGACACATCCAGAGCCACTACAATGGGGAGTGGGGTGCAACAAGTATGTCACAATTTGAAATGTCTCTGGCTGACGGTGATGGCTCTGACACTCATACCTCACAACGTCAGAGCAAGAAATCTGGACAAAGCCATACATAGAACTAGAAGTGGGACACAGGCCCAAAAATAAGGACAATTTTTAAATATTGCTCTTATTAACTTAGATAATAGAACAGTAGTAGGTCTTGCATTAGTACGAATTTTCTGAAGGGTATGAAATCTGAAACGCAAATGTCTGCCATTATTTTCTATCTTCAATCTTTAATGACTTGCCACTAATTTGCCAGAAAACTACAATTTTATGAAAAACAGACCAAAATGTGATGTAAAAATATAAAGTTGCCACACAATACAGCTGGGAACCTGTCAAAAAAGGGACACCTTTTTAATATTAACACTGTTAACTTGAGCAGCTAACAAAATAAGAGCATCTGCATGCATTTCTGAAATAAAAGTAATTTATAACTCTGATCATTACAGTTATATATAATTGTAAACCCTCCACGTTTTCTTCCAAAATTGCCATTTTGAGGAGGGATTATTAGGGGAGAGCAACATTTTGAGCCAAAACTGGGGACATTTGAGAGGTTTGGATATTCCTAATTCTACAAAACGATTTGCAAGTACCTCGCAACCTCTTAATGCAGGAAATCTGGACAAGGCCAAATATAGTGGGGGAACATACAAACACTACTAAAAATTGCTCTTGTATAAACTTAAGACAGTTGATAGAATAACAGGTCTTGCATTAGCATGCATTTTTCTGAAGGTTATGAAGTCTGAAACTCAATGTCTGTCATTTATTGATTTGCTAGAAAACCACAAATTTTATGAGGAACAAACCAAAAATAAGAAGCAAATATCTATTCATTTTGCAAAAATATGGACAACTGAGAGGTATAGTTTAACCGAGGCTGTCTGAGTTTGCTACCCCCCCCCACAAAATCATGGTCAAATGGAGCCTCCCCCCTGCAGCCATTCCAATGTCCCATTCCTTGGTTATTTTACCCCATTTACCATAAACACTGCAATGTACATACTGCTTTACTTCTGTGATGATTCAGATTTCATTTGAAAGGTTTATTTTGCATTTTGCAGCACAAACCCTAATAGATATCTGTTAAACAAAGCAATGCAGTCTCACAATGAAAATAGACTTAGCATTAAAACTTCTCTGCCCTTGAAACTCACATGCATTGAAACAGCATTGAAACCCACATTCAAAGAAAATACATTTTGCCAGTGGCAGATAAAGATTAACTTTGGGCTGTTTTCATATCATAGGCCCCTTGAACATGAAACATACACATGCTCTTTCATACACCTTCCTGACTGTATTGCATTATATTCCTTGTACAATACAGTACAGTTGTTAGAGGGCATTTTACATTTATTGTTTTAAACATTTTTTCCAGTAATCAATTAAACAAAATGCATGCACCAATGACAAAACTGCCCACTTCAGAACATTTCCATCATAAAAAGTCTACTCAACCTTCTATAGTCCACCAGTATCAGTAAATATGCACAATCTCTGAAGTAGTAAAATCCACATTAAAGAAATCTGTAACTAATAAAGAGGTTGCTGTTAGCAAACAACTTTATATGTCATTGTTTCATCTACAAATAAAGTGCCTGTTGCCCTTGAAGAATAAATTGCCTATGTTGCATGCATTAAAAAAATGATAAGCTAGTAATACCGCATAGGGAATGATGTCAAACTGATAACAGGTTCATTGTTACAAGGTTTCTTTGCCAAAAAGGACGGCAGCATCCACCCCCTTTACAACACAGTACAGTATCAGCAATGCATCTACCCACTGTGGGAGTAGAACCCATAGCCTTCTGCATCAAAAGCAAGTACACTACCTGTTGTGCTATTAACAATGCAATCAGACTTAGCATAAGCAGCACTAAACTTTTGTTCCCCTGCAGCTCTCAGCTCCTTGTAAACTCTACTTGACACTCAGCTGTATCTCTGAACTTTGCAGCACAAGATATCTGGAGAAAGCCAATCTTTATTGGGGGGGGGAGCAAAACGCCATAAACCAGGAACACATTTTAAACACTGCTTGTATAATGTTGGAAAGTTGCTAGAATAAAATGCTGTGTTACTGCCATACATTTCACTGCCACGTCTTGAACCCAGGGGACCCTGTGCAAAACAGTCAGAGAAACATACCACTATGCTAAATCAGCTGAAACAGAAGAAGACAAACTTAAATGGCTACCATTTAGTGAATTCGGTTCTCACCATAGCTGTCAACCTCTTAGCAAAAAACACCTGAAAAAAGCCAATAATGTGGGAATACAGCTGCAAAACATATTCAGTGAATTCAGTTCTCACCATAGCTCTCAACCTCTTAGCAAAAAACATGTGGACAAAGCCAGTAATGGGGGGAATACAGCCCCCAAACATTCATTGCATTCAGTTCTCACCATAGCTCTCAACCTTAGCAGAAAATACCTGGACAAGGCCAATAATGGGGGAATACAGTCCCAAAAAAATAGGCAAATTTCAGATATCCATGTTATAAACTTAGACAATTGCTAGAATAAAAGGTTTTGTTTTACCATGTACTTTCTGAAGAATATGAAGTCTGAAATTCAAATGCCTGTTATTTTTAAACATTTGTTAACCAGGAAACTAGTCTGACTTGGAACAAAACAAAGCCAATTTTCAGCAGAGCAGGAAGAAACACTTGACACATCTTTGTAAGGGATGGTAGGACATGCAGACTCCACACAGAAGGCACCCCAGCCAAGAATCAAACCAGAGAACCTGTAGCTGTCAGGCAACAATGCTACCAGTGCACCACTGCACTACAAACCTTTGCAAGGAAAAACAAAGATATAGAAACCACAGATTTTATGAGGAACAGAACAAATATGAGGCAAAAATTTGCATTTTTTTACAAATAGTGGTGGGTAGGGAATTCAGGTCCTTGCCACCTGCATCCAAGGTACAGGGTTCAAGCCTGAGTATCTCTACCCACCACTATGTGTTAACAGGGGCATTTCACACACACACACACACACACACACACACACACACACACACACACACACACACACACTTTCCCTGCAAGAGCTTAAAACTCAACTTACCTCTCTCCTGACTGAAGCAGCAAACCTCCACACACAAGGTCCAACTCCATTGTCCGGAACCACCAAACCTGCACTCGACTACAAAGCTTCCCTGCAAGAACTAACTTACATCTCTCCTGATTGGTCCTGCAAGAGCTTAACCTCACCTCTCTCCTGATTGGTCCTGCCTGTGGATCAAGCAGTCCGCAGCTCCTCTGTTCTGTGCGTTCATCTACCGCACAGATTCCTGGGCACCTGCAGGGCAGTCTGAGTGTGTCTGCGCATGCGCTGAAGTTCCGGTACTTGTAAAAAATAACATTTTTTTTTTCATTTTTATGTTTCACATTTATTATTTCTTTTGTTTCTAGGTGGGAGGGCTGCAGTCCAGCAGTCCAATAGCATGAGTCGCTCCTGCTGCAAAGACACATTTTCATTCACGAACTTAACACAGTGGAATAATTAGGATTACTAATCCTGCACTAACCTCTAAGAATATGGTAACCAAAACAAATAAATAGAGATTTATGAATACAGCCATCCACCCACAACCCATTTTCCCATGTTTGAACATGGGGTCGGGGTACCACTTCAACAGTGACAATCATCTAGAGGCCAAGGTTCAGACCGTCGGATGTCTAGCTCTGCTGCAGTTGTTCTTCCATACTGTACACTTACCCCTATAGCCAATTTAGAGTGTACAGTCCATTTACTGCATCTCTCTGAAATGTGGGAATAATACGTGTTTATTAAAATAAGTAGAAATGCAGTTTCATAACAGACAATTGCATAAACAAAAGAGCATTATACAGTATTATATTGTATATAGGCATTAAATTATAACATGACATGTGGGAGGAAAGCCATTAACACAGGGAGGACATGCAGACTCCCTCAGTCGAGAATCGAACCACAGAACCCCTTACTGTGAGGCAACAAAATGATCCGCTGACCGCTGTAGGTACAGACAAACAGGTAATATGAAAAAAAACATCCTGGATACTGTGAACAGAACAGTAAAACACCAGAGAAAGGATATGAGAAAATCTACAATAAGATTATGTAATGCTTTCATGACAATTACAGGGAGCTTCAGTATGCAGGAATATTATTTGATATGTTTCCAAAACTTAAAAAAACAGGTGGTGTTTTAATATCAGCTGATAAGGAATTACACATTTGTGGTTATAAAACATACTAGTGAATTCAGTGATAAAGAATGTCAAGGTCTTTGCTTCTTGAGTTGCTCCATTTGAAGGATGTAATGAATGTTATTTCTAGGTTTCATTATTTTGTGGAGTGATCTATACTGACCAAGAATAGCATTCTTGAAATTTATGAAAAGAGCCTAAATGAATTTGAAAAACCTATACATCAGCCAAAGTGCTGCAGTGATGCTCTGAACAAGCATCACCAATAATAAAGTAACAAATCTTACTTTGAGTTGGCTGAAGTTTACTCAATAATTTGATACTGCAGCAAAGACTGGAAGGGAATATGCCAAGGCTCAGGTCATGGCTGAAAAGGATTAATACACCAGTCCACTTACCCAGTGAGCAGATAGTGAGTGCATAAATAAAATAAACTGGAAAACTGACCCCTTTTACAAAAGTTTCCCTAGTTGCTCTCTCTCTCTCTATAAGTAAGGTGGAGATTTTATAACATTTAGCAAGCAAAGCACATGTTTTGGTGATAGCTATATTAATATGACAAGATACCATGAGTACTGGGTCAATCCCAACTTGAGTACCTCAATGTCCTCACTTTCAACCCCTTTAGGTCCGGGGTGACCCACTTAGCTTTTATTCCAGTCAGTGTTTTATGGCTGCAAAATAACATGGTTTTAGTTTTGTTTAAGTTAACCTTTAGGCCAGGAATCTCAAAACAATGGTCCTTAAATTTATGTCTAGTTTAGAAACAGAAATCACTTTGGCAATAGTTTTCCTTATCTCTCCAGTAAGGATCTAAACTGGTATTCAGGGAACAAGCCTACTTTTTAAGAAATATCCAGTTTGTGAAACTGCATCAGGCCAGCCTTCAAAACTACATCTGGAGGAAAAGGCTTTCGATTGGCTAGGATGCACCACTTGCAACATCTATTCCAAAGGAGTTTAAAACATTGTCTGCCTTGAAAAAAAAATCACATTGTACTCATCTAAGCAATGAAGCCATGTGTAAATGCTATAGGGACAATGGTTAACATACCATCACATTGATCAGTGCCAGTGAATTGTGATTATATTGTAATGTCTTACTACTGATTGCTTATGTTTAATTATATAATTTTCTCAATTGTACAATATAACTAATTCAACTAATTTGACTTCTGTATTGTTGTATGCTCTGTTCTTTTAGCCTAGGTCATGGCTAAAAACGGTCAGTGGACCATCTCACTTACCCCATAAACAAATAGTAACTAAGTAAATAAATAAATAAATATATGTATATGCAAGTAGGCCAGAAATGTTTTTAACAACTAGCAAGTACAGCATATGCTTTGGTAATAGATATAGTTCAGGAAAAGATGACTTAAGCCATATTCCCAGCTTGTTGGTCTCGGCTGCCTCAGTTTGATTCCCTTTAGGACCAGTGATGCTCAGCTCAACTCTTATTGCAGTTAAGCTTTTACAGCTGCCAAATGTGATGATTTTACTTTTATTTAAGATAATCTTTCACCCAAGAATGTCAAACCAGTAGTAACTTAAATCCTTGTGTATCTTAGGAGTGACAATTTATTGATCATTATGGGACTCCCATAAAGTCATATCATCTATATAAAAGATACAATGAACATTATACAGTCTGAATAAGAATATATTCATAAATGATAACATTAGTTGGGCCCCTAACATTAAACCTTGAGGAGTCCAGTTCTAGTCCCAATTCCTGATGAAAAAGTATGCAGTTAAGTTGCTCTTAAAATGGCTTTTCAATTTCACTGTGAACAGCCGCAGAAAAGCTAGATTCTCTACTGTCTGATCTGATATCTTAGACAGGGTAAAAACAGCATCACAAGTTACAAATACTTCACAAACAAAAATATCACCACAATAAAGTAGTTTTCTGTCAGACTAGTTCATTTTGAAGAAAAAAGCCAAATATATCTTTCTGTTTACACACTGCAAGGCTCATCACCAAGTCAGTTAATAGAAAACAGACCAGGAAGCCAGGACACCTGACAGGCACATACCTTTCAACCTTTCATCTTCAAAATGTAGAACACTACCTCAGGTAATGTGGAATAAATGTGCGAAATGTGGAACACTTGCTAACAGCTTGCTAACAATTTAACTAGGAAGCTAATACTATTGTTATATGTTTTACTTTGCACTTATAAACTGTCATTTTGATGAATTAATTTGATTTAACATGGATAGTAGTTTGCATACCTCTCAACTGTCCCTGATTTTGACTCAAATGTTAACTCTGTCCCTCTTAATCCCTCCTAAAACTAGTGACTTTTGGAGGAAAGGTGGTGAATTACACTTAAAGAATAATGACAATAATTAAGAGTTATAAACTTATTTTACTTCAGTAAATGTGTTTTAATTCCTATGCTCTGATTCTGTCAATGTTTCAAGTTAATAGCACTAATATTTTAAAAGTGTCCCTCATTGTCCCTAATTTTTTTCTTGACTTGTCCCTGATTCTGTTGAAATTTGTCCCCAATTGGTTGAGAGGTCTGGTAGTTTGTCAAATTCTTAACAATGAGTGTGCAACAGACCATTCAATGTGGAATTGTAAGAAGAATCAACTCTTTCAGATTTAAAATATGAGTAAACAGGACATACAACCAATCCAGCTGGGGAAAAAAAAAAAAAAAACAAGAAAAACCTAGCCAAGCTAGAGTTTGCACTTTGTGATTCCTTGAAACCTCTTGTAAAAGAGGATTATGGGATATATGTAAATGACATCTTAAGGACACCAGGTGTTTCAGCTATGTGGTGTTCTGAATGCCCATGACTTATTTCGTTTTAAGTGGATTAATGGACAAATTCAGGCCAATAAAGTCAAACCCCACTAGCTGTGGACATGCATGTTTCAGTCTTGTTATGACATCATCAGCACAACATATGTGGACTGTTATGGGTATTCAGAACTGCCATATAGCTGAAACACCTGGTGTCCTTAAGGGTCCAGTTGCATATAGGTTCATAGGTTGGTACTGGGCTATCTGCCCGAAGGCATATATTAGCCCAGCCACATTGTGCAGTATTCACCGCCCCTTTAGTAGTTCCCTAGACCCTTGTACTAGCAGCTAGTACCCTTGGCCCCTATCTAGTAGTGCTGTTGGTGTGATCCCTGGTGTGAACCTTCTGTTACCCATCCACTCATCAAGGTTCCTCTTGAAGAGTGATAGTGAGGGGCTCTGTCTTATGTAGATCGGGACCCTGTTCCATAGTAAGGAAAGTCTCTGTGAAGGGAATCTATCCCTCCAGCATGTTCTATTCATTGTTGTGTTGAGGTTTATATCCCTAGAGCGTATAGCTTGAGTAGATTTGGTTTTGCTAGGATGGAGCATGTTCAACAATTCTGGGTTGGACATGGCTCTGTACATTAGATCGCCTCTGAGAAAGCGGTATGCAACAGAGAACAGTCTTAGCTTTTTCAATAGTGCTGCATAGGGCAACTGTTTGAGGCCCGTAATCCTCTTGGTTAGGTACTGTTGTGGTCTCTCCAGCTGCTGGAGATGTCTAGCCAGGTACATTCCAATTGGTGCATTGTACTCAATAATGGGTCTGATGAGGGAAGACTAGAGGGGCACCATTACATCCTTAGATCTTGATGCGAACCCTTTCGTGATCAGATGGGTCACATAGAAGGATTTTCTAACCACTTTGGCAACATGGTTATCAAAGGAAAGCTGACTATCTACTTGGGTCCCTAGATCCTTATTTCTTCTTCAGATTTCAGGGGATTACCTCCTATGTTGTAGTTTGCGTGTACTCTGTTTTTTCCAAAGGGGATTACTACACATTTTTTTGCATTTAGCTTGAGACCATGGCTTTGACACCATGCATCAGTCTCATTTAGGCCCTTCTGGAGGATCTCCATGTCAGCCGGAGACTCTATTATAGCACCCAGTTTGCAGTCATCCGCAAACTTAGTCAGCCACAGCCCTTCTGTTCTTGCCTGTACTTCTGAGAAGTATATGCCAAACAGGAGGGGCCCCAGGACAGAGCCCTGAGGCATACCACTCGTTACTGGTCTGGATTCGGACATAGATCCCGCTACTCTTACTTTATGGGATCGGTCTGAGAGCCAGTTTGCGATCCATCTTGCGACGTAAGGGTTTATGCCCAGGCTGGTGAGCTTATCAATAGTACCTGAATGGGGAATGGTGTCAAATGCTTTAGCAAGGTCAAGGTAAGCCGTGTGTACCTCCTTCCCTTATCTATAGCCTGAGTAACTGTCTCAAAGAAATCCACCAGGTTCAGGAGGCATGATCTACCTTTGACGAAGCCGAACTGTGTGGGGTCCAGCGACTGGAAGTACCCCAATCTCTCCATTTATGAGTTCCATAATGATTAGCTCCATAGCATTACAGATCAGACTGGTCAGGCTTATTGGTCGGTAGTCCCCAGGGTCAGTTGTGGCCCCACCCTTGTGTAGCGGGACCACCATTGCCGTGCGCCATTCTATGGGCACATATCCTGTGGGGAGGCTGAGACTGAACAGGGTATTAAGATGCGGGGTTAATACTTTTGGATTCCTTTCTTTTTTTATATATCCCATAATCCTCTTTTACAAGAGGTTTCAAGGAATCACATAGAGCAAACTCTAGCTTGGCTAGTTTTTTTTTACAGTAAGATTCAAAATATGGAACCTTCCTCATAATGAGGTACACTTGAAATATGGCTCAGCACTGTCTGTATGGTACTCAGTGTTCACCATTTTTTTATAAGGGTGACAGCTGGGGCACTGGAACTCAGAAAATAAATTTATTTTTTAATATTAGTCTGCAGTGGTGGTGCTGCGGTAGCGTTGTCGCCTCACAGTAAGACGTTGTCTTGTTCGATTCTCAGCTAGAGCGTCTTCTGTGTGGAGACATACGTGAATGGGCGTACCTTCGTTGAAGGTTGTGCGTCAGAGCTGGCAACTCGGCACGTAAAAATCTACTGCTAATCATTAGCGGTCCGGAGTTCCGCTGTGGCGACCCCTAACCGAGAAAATCCGAAAGACACAACAAAATAAAATATAAATATTGCAAGAAGCTGTCCACAAAATATTGCAGGATTAAAGTTTGGGAAATACTGGAATAATGTATACCCTGGTTTCCACAGAGCTGGGAACCTTCTCCTTCTGCTATGCCAAAACAAAATCTAATAGCTAAGTACAGTAAAGGCGAAAATAAACTCACTACAGGAACATTTGAATTGAAATCTAATAATAATAAAAAAAACATGTGCAAATTCACAAGCAAAAAAAAAAAAAGTTGGGACATTGACAGTTTAAATGGACTCAATACTGTCAGCGGCAGGTACTGAGTGGTAGCTCGGATATGAGGAATTCCATGCCTGGGAAGTCTGGTAGTAATCATCAGAAGCTGCGATCCGATAATTAATACCGTAAAAAGACCAATGAAGGAAATGACAGCGTGAGAACAGTAAGTTTTAGTCGGAGAGGTATGCAGGACGGACGGGAGTGGGGCTGGTGCGTTTTCTAACAGCTTCCCCAGCCGATGTATATTTCGTCTTGTAACTGGTGGCAGTTCTTTCACTTAAACTAAATCTGCTGAAAATGTAAATCAAAATCTAAGGACAACGATGGCAAGTCAGCAGGATAGGAGCAATGGCTCTGTTTTTTCGGTGACAGAGCTGTCTGGTCTTAACTCTGGTAGCACTGAAGTCAAAGAGGAGTTCGAGAAAAAGCTTACGCTAATTAAAGGTAATAAATGGGTAAAACACTTAACCGCTGTTTTAAATTATTATTAAATTTTACAAATGTATTTATTACTGCTAAATTTTCAACAGTAGAGTATTAGCAGTACATTGCCAGTTCATCCAAATGTACAATAGCAGATACTTGCATTTTGGTAAGATTAGTATTAGTATGACCACCATTTGGTGATAGTTCAGTTGTAGTTAAGTATTCGTAAGCATAGATAGCAAATCGCTGTTGCAAAATTGCACTAAGCAAAACATTGCAGTTTTCCTGTTCAGAGTTTTATTATTTGTGCAGAATCATTCTTGATTAATTAAAATAGGAGATCTATTTACACAGTTCCCAGTGCGTTTTGCTGAGAGAGTTGTACCCTGAATTCCAGTGTGTGAACATACTTCTGAACTTCTTTGTTCAAGAATTCTGGACAAAGTCAAAATAACTGTGGTGGGCGTTGCCAAATACCAAATTCAGGGACAGATTTTAAATACTGATTTTATAAACTTGAAAGATTACTAGTAGAACAAGTTTTGCATTAGCGTGCTTTTTTTTTGAAACTCAAATAGCAGTCATTATTTATTAACTGCAATCCTCAATGGCTTGCCAAAAAACATACATTTTACCAGGAGCAGGCCAAAACTATGAAGCAGAAATATGGACATTCTGAGAACTTCTGAACGGTGGAGAGGTATGGTGGTGTCATGGTCGTGAAATGGAGGGTAGTGGTTACCTTAAGAAGTTGTACCTCCCAACTAAAGTATAATTTCTTAATATTAGTTGTAGTGAATGAAATTTTAAGTATGTGCACATGCATGTGTATATGCAACTGTGTCTGTGTGTAATATGCTTTTAATTTCATTCTACCTGGTTTCCTTCTCTGTGGTTATTTCTTGCCACTGGCTTCAGGACAGAATATGGTTTGTATTTCTTGATAGGTTACAGTAAGGAGTTGGTACATCTGTCTGCACATGTTTGTTTAAATGTATGCAGTTGTATACTTTTATTTTTTAAATATTTGTCTTATTCTTTTGGTTGAATATTTTTGTGGCCACAACACCTTCTGATCTGCTTTTGTCACCAAAGCAGCATTTTTGTGTCATGGGTAAAAAGGTATAACAAGAATGTATTTTTCTCACATAGCAGGCCTTTTTGTGCATCATATAAATGTAACAAGCCTCTTTGGTACTTGGCTCTTAAAAAAAGAAGTTTACAGAAACTGCCATTTTGTCTTGGCTGTAGAAGCTAAATTCAGAATTGTAAATAGGCATGCTCATGTAGTTGGTATAATGAGTGTTCTGCAGTGTGAGGGAAAATATATATATTTTTAAGAGGAAGAATTCCTATACTAATATCACTTGACTAACTTTTTACATTTTTCATATTGGCTGAAGTAGCATATGCCATGTTTTTCCATAATGGAGTTTCCTTATTGTTGGAGTTTCTGGCCTGCATGATGCAGATTGTAGATTGATATATTTAAAGCTTGACCTGCATAATGCAGATTGTAAATTGATATATTTAAAACTTTTCGTGTGTATTTCTAAGTGTGTGTGTGTGTGTGTGTGTGTGTGTGTGTGTGTGTGTGTGTGTGTGTGTATACGTGCGCAATCCCGCGTGTGCAATGTTTTCTCAAAAGTAAACGAGCTTGGACATTTCTGGATAAATTTGTATATGGTAAAAAATTTTGGTGATCAAAAACAGGCAGTTGGTGGCAGTGATTGTGGACTATAATGTTATGATGCTCTGATGCCATCTTTGCTTGTGAGTCAGTAATGGAAGTTAAATATATTATCAGCTGGAATCCCTAAAAAATACGTTTTTTTTTGCTTTTTATGTTAACCTTAATGTTATGAAGAATATTTTGGAATATATGAAAAAGAGAACATTGAATACCATATGCAAAACAAATTACATACAAGAAAAAGTAGCTAAATATTTAATGTCAAAATGAATGAAACTCAACGTCTGAATAATTCTGCAAGGATTAAGAAAAAAATCTGTATGTTGCATGTATTTAATCATGAATACTCTACTGCATGTTGGCATTCTGCTTTCAATCTGCAAACAATATTGCACTTTTGGGCACTTTTGGTGGCTGTATCCATAAGTGCAAAACTGGCAGAATGAATATATTGTCACTTTAGAACAATCTGAAGGAATAAGAATAACAATTGACCCCCGAGTACTCTGCAGGTGGCAGGCAGAATGAAAGTGGTTTTGACCAATATGGCCACACTAATCTTAACTCACTGATAGTTCTCTCGCTTACCAATATTTTGTAAATGTGAAATGTTGAAGAACTATAAATCTGCACTAGCCTTTACAGTATCATTTCATATTTATTGTTCCTCTCCATAATTCAGCTTTTTATTTTTGTATAATTCTGTTGAGAAAGTTTCTCAGACTGTTGAAAAACAGAACTATGTCTTGAAATAGTTTCTTCATTTCTCTAGTGTTGTAGGGAGTTGGTTATTTTTCTCCTCTTCAGATTCTGTTGGCAGTAGACTTTGATATATACTATTTATATTTAAAAGAGATTGTATTACACTGGATAAAAACAGGATATTCATGAAGTATATTTCATTTTTGTTCCTTTATATTTTGAGTTGTAGATGTTGGATGTTAGTGTTTAAACTAAATAAGGATGTTAGTGTTTAAACTAAATAAGGAAGAGCACTGAACAAATTTCATAAACAAGTCTGTGCTTTTTATATGAAAATAATTAAAAGATTCACTGCTTCCTGTTTGCAAGCTCCAGGGTGGTAGAGGTTTAAAGTCCTTACTGTAGCCTTTGCAACTCAAGTTTGAATATTGGCTTGGGTGCTTGATGGAGCTGGGAGGGGTATAGTCTGTTGCTTGTAATAGCCCTTCGGAGGAATGGGCAGGCCAACAACCCGAGTATGCTTGCAGTCCTCCGAGCTGCCAACAGGCAGTGGTCTTCATTAAGCTAGACTGAGCAAGTGTACAGGAGTGTGCATTTGGAGATGCTGGAAGGTGTTGTGGCCCCCACAGTGATGTAGGTCTTATGTCCCTCTATCCGGGGGGAGGGGGAATAGGCTGATTAATTAAAAAATGGCATCATTGCTGGGATGCCACTGAGGGCATAAGCAATCCTTGTGGCTAAGGAAATGACACCCCTCCCCTCAGATGCCTCTCACTCTAATGGATTTGTAGTTGATCTCTGTCACTGGGGAATGAATGTTGACTGGTGTAAGGGCAAAAAGCATACAGGAAAAAAAACACTACCCCATACTTGATCTATGAGGAAGCAGAGTAGTGGAAGTTAATGTTTCTTATTTTGTAATGGGTTTCTCAGTAAATTAAAACGGTGACAAATTGGGGTACCTGTGCTGTTTAATGGTAAAATGATAAAAGAGTAAAATGGTTTAGGTTGTTTGTTTACTGTTGGGTAGGGGGCACAATACATTTTTAAGAAACCAGCTGTTAGGATACTTTATTAATATTTAACTTTTTTTGGTATTTTGATAAGTTGGAAGCTTTGCCTGAATAATTGCCCATGTTTGTTTGTGTCTTTCGGCTTTTCCCGGTTAGGGGTCGCCACAGCGGAACTCCGGTCTGCTAATGATTGGCAGTAGATTTTTATGTACTGGCTTACCGGGCCTAATGCACAACCTTCAACGAAGGAACGCCCATTCATGCATGTCACCACACAGAAGATGCTCTAACTGAGAATCGAACGGGCAACGTCTAACTGTGAGGCGACAACGCTACTGCAGCACCACCACCACGAGATCTATGTGAATTTCCTTAAATGTTGACAATAATAACTGAGATGATGAACCGTGCACTATTTGACAATATATACTTCTGAACAAGATTTAAAGACTGTGAGGACAACTTTGAATGTTGAAGATGATATGTTAGATTTTATTTATATTTTGTCAATCGGGGTAGTTCTAATAGAGTACTGGCCTCTTTTCAGGGGAGACCCAAGGTGGTACTTGTACTACTATGGGAAATTTGGCCAGGGCATCAGGAAACTTCCCCAGCACTTTTCAATAGCTTACATGAAATTTTACATGCACTGGAGCTGCCAACAACTCAAGCAGATGGGACCTCAATTTAACTTCCCATCTAAAGGGAGAATGTATTTAAAGTATTTGCTCATTTGTTTATTTGCAAAGTAGTATTTTTTTTGATAGTCTTCTGTAATGATGGAAAATCTCAAAAGCTGCATTAAGTAAAAAAGTCTTTGATACTCATTTAAATCTGTTTTTTTGGAGGTGGCCCCCATTCTTGTAGACCTTTGATGGGACACCGCCAATTGTCCACATTGTGTATTAATTCCCTATAGAGGGAATCTTTGGTGGACCCCAGTAAACTATCAAACTTCATGTTGTGCTGTATAGTTCTCCTACTACCTCCCCAAGGTTGGTCATGACTTTGGATTATGGTAAGGGTAAGCTTGCTGCAACGCCATTCTCCCTTGATGAGAGAGCAGGTGACTTATTCCCACACCGCCTTGCCTGGCCTTCTGACCAGCACCACTAAAAATTTCCGAAATGTGAACAATGGAAGCAGATACCCTTCCTTTCTGCAAACAGGCCAGAACCCTGTTAATTCTATTGAGTGTGAAGAGGTTAAGCCAGAACACAGAATTCTGTATAACTGAAGGAGCCTAGGAAAAAAAAATAAATAGAAGGGAAATACTGACGATCTAGTGGTAACCAAATTTGTATTACTTGTGCCTCAGGAGCTTTGTGCAAACAGGCCAGAACCCTGTCAATTCTTCTGCATTTGAAGAGGTTAAGCCAAAACACAGAAGTCTGTATAACTGAAGGAGCCTAGAAAAAAAAAATAAATAAATAGAAGGGAAATGCTGGCGATCTGGCGGTAACCAAATTTTTGTTACTTGTGCGTCAGGAGCATAGATATGTGAGAGATGGGTCTGAATCCCTCACCACTTTGTCCCAGTTATGATACACGGTATAGACTGGTGGTTGACTAGATTGTATCCATTAAGTCAAGAAATGGATACCTTACTGAGAAACGTATGGTTCGGGACCTCCTTTGAGTGTTACAATGTGTAGTTTTTAAAGTGAGGTTCTTTGGCCTGGTGCTTCATCCAGTGCTGTTTCCTTTAGGTGTAAGATGTTTGACTTTTGATATGGGGTGCCAAATAATTTCTTCACAGGTAGTGCTAAAATAGGATCCACTCTGAATGGGATGTTGGAGGAAGTGGTTGAACTTCACTGGACAAAAATTTGTAGCTGGATAATAACATTGTCTGCGGCCATGGAAATTGAGAAGTGATATGCACTTCACTTGAGGCTTTGCATACCAGTTTTCTTTAATGTGCACATATAGATGTCCTGAAGATAGTTTGTGGGGAAGGAGGCTTATATTGATTGAAAGCTCCCTAGTTTGTAGTTTCAGTCAAAGTATCTTCTGCTGTCAGGACTGTTGGCTGTACTATTTCTGTATTCTTTCTTTCTTTCATTCTTTCTTTCTTAGAGAAATGAGATTGTTATGCCTTTATGTTGACCATTTAGTAGAACTCTTCCAGATAATTCATTTTATGAGACTGCTTCTGGAAAAAAGAAATATAAAGTTTATTAAAATTATCCAGAAATGAGTTGCCAGAAGTTTGAATGGGCTGTTGGATATGCCTCATAGTGGGGTACAGCTGCATTTCATAATGAGTAGTTGAGATGTAACAGATTTAACTGTGTAGAGTATGGACCTCTGTTTGTTTTCTTTTATGTTATAATTTATGTGAAGTTGTATTGCAATTTAAAATTTGAGGCCTTAATAAAGATATTTTAAAATTACAAAAAATGTGTGGTAGTGACAGCTGCATAATACCTTCCAAGATTATGGAACAAGCTTTCCACTACTCTCAGGGGAAAATCATTTGTTTTCATTTCTTTACAAATAATAATTGTAAATATTTTATTCTTATTGTTAATTTGATATTCAAAAATATTTACATTAGTTTAGCTCTATATTGAAATATAGTTTTGTGTGTATGTAGAAAAATCTCTTTTTAACAGTTGTGATTTTCACTTATGAATTTCATCTGTTTGAAGTAGTTTGTAATGTAGCATTATAGACTTGAAGTTTTGTGTGCATATATAGTGTATGTACATATGTGTATGTGTGTATATTAGATATATAGATTATATATATATATATATATATATATATATATATATATATATATATATATATACACATATGTGTGTGTGTGTGTGTATATATATATATATATATATATATATATATATATATATATATATATATATATATATATATGTGTGTGTGTGTATATATATATATATATATATATATATATATATATATATATATATATATATATATATGTATATATATATGTACATATTGTATGTTGGGTACATGGGAAACAGAACATGACAGGACTATTTGCATCAGGCTATGCCATTCAAGCTTCTTAAGCTACTCTGTTATAACATTTGATGCAGTGAGCCTGTTTCCACATCCCAAAAATGACACCATCAGACTGAAAGAGACACATGAAAGAAAACCGTTGTTATTCTAACGACTAACAGTATTCTTTTTTTCATATTTCAAAACAAAATCTGGGGTGTCACAGTGCATGATGGTGTCATATGTCTTCCATGATTGTGCTAAGTTGTGAAGTTAAGTGAAGTTATATTTTCAGTGATTAAAAAATGCACTATAATGTCAGTGACTGAGTTTGTGAAGGTGGTATCTGTGTGACAGTGGCCAAAAAAGTGGAAATGTTAGTTGAATTATTGACGATGGAAGAAGTGAGAAGTAAGATAACCACTGCAGCTGCATTCTGATGATGTTAAAAATGAATTCATTTGAAAGTTAATGTGACAACTGAGAGTTTTGAAGAAGCAAATTGGATTTGTGGCCCATATTTGAATTACTGTGTGGATAGCTAAAGAGACTAGAATTGCTTGAAGTGGACAGACATTATTATGTTTTTACACAACCATCACCTGTCAGTAATGCCCGTTAAGATGAGAAATCTGGATGGTCAGGTAGAATATTTGCAGCAGAAGTTTGTTGTAATGGAGAATAAGGCTCAAAGGAAGAATGTGAGGAAATTTACAGTGGTAAACCTAGAATGATTTTTTATCTGCAGACTAATATTAGTTTCACACTCCTTACCTCAATTTTATTTATTCCAAAACATCATATCTAATGACTGTCAAACACTGTACATGAACTGTTTGCATACTAGAGGTTTTATGCTTGGAATTTTCTTCCTGGGTCTCTGCTGAAAATGAACTTTGCTCAGTTGGGCTTTCTCCCATCAAACAGAGAAATAATCAATCCTGAAAGGTAAGGGAGGCTGATTTGATTATATGGGATTAGTAAATCCAGCTGAGTTTCTGTCTTGGTGGAGGAGTTGGAGAAGGAGTGGGAGTAGAAATAAGAGGCAACTAGAAAGGAAAGGGTATATCTGAAGAAAGCTTCTGGGCTGACAATATGAGAAATTTCAGTGTATTTTAAGGACACAAGTTGCACTTGAGATGGGTACTCTGGAGTAGTGGTACTGCTCCGTTGGCTCTAAATTAGTAGAAGTAAGTAAAATCTAGGCTTTTCTTTAGAATTATTGAAATTAATGACTGCATAAGTTTGAAGGGGACCTCATAAAATGATATGTTAACAAATGTTATGACAGCCTACTCATTATTGAAGGTTGTTTTTAAATATTTTTTTCTACAGAGAAGTAGTGTAACTATTGGATATTTATAGGTTATGTGAAAGATAGCATGTGAGTTATTTTTCATCTAGGTCATTAATGTAGCCATGAAGGTTACTGAAGCATGCCATTAGAGTTCATTTGTGTTTCAGAATCGTACGTTAATTTTATTCTGTGATTTATTATCAAGATAATAAGAAATAATGCTGTATGATGTAGTTGCACTGATACAATAAGAATGGATAATAGGGTAATATTTTGTAATCTTTTTCTAGGTAACTGGTATATTATTTCTACGTTGTGAAAAGAATGGTATTTCAAATGCCAAAGTTAGTTTCTTCTTTTTGTGTGTTTTTTGGACTATATATGATTTGTAATATTTATTGTCATGTGCAATAGCCAGTAAATGAGATTTTTCAAAAGGTAAGTTGGGGTGAATGCTCCAGTATTGATCAGTTTTATATGGACGTATGTATGTTTGGGGAGGTTCTGTAACATACAAGCAGAGCTGACTTCCATTGAGTCCTGCTGTGATAAAGAGCATACTTCTTTCTAGTATGAGATACAGCAGTACCTGCAGATACCACTGTTGAGATTCTACAAGCTTTCTGTTGTACCTGCTACCTGTAGAGGTCATGTGGTGTTTACTGCATAATTTTAAGTATCTGATGTAATGCAGGAGTCTAGGAATATGGAAAGCATCAATCACAGTTAATACAGAAGAATTGCTCAGCATTTCGTAGTGGAGCATCATTATGATGCTTGCAGATGCCTTGTGTAACCCTTGTGGTAATGGGTGGCCATCAAGTACAGAAACTCTAGCATGGAAAAATATCCTGTGTTTTATCTCAAATCTCTTTTATAGCAAAATATGAGCCCCTTCTCAGATGTTTGTCATTAGGATCATTGCCACAGTAACCTTCACTATACGGGTTATAGCCTGCCAAGGATATAACATTCAGTCCACCAGCCAGCTTCCAAAGCTTCAGGGCACCTTTTCTGCACTCAAACCATTAGTCACTTCCAGTGGGCTCCTCTTGTGGGCTCTGTGGGATCTATGCTGATCTAGCGCTTTACATTCCTGTGTTTCCTTTGGGGAAGAAAATCTTCCATGTCTAATTTTTCATGTCATAAAGTTAACTTTTTCTGTTAAAATATTAAATTTGAACTAGGAAAAAAGTGCTTTTGTTGACTGTCGCATGACATTTAGTAACTTTTTACTTTTGTAGAAAAAAGTTGTTTAAACTAATTTAAAACTACTTTTTCCCTGAAAAAAAGTTATTTTACTTCTGATGGCTGTAGTAAGTGTTTGTTTAAAGTGCTTTTTACTGCATTTCTTGTGGAGAAAAGTTTTTTTTTCATTACTTACCTAAGTTAACCAACTACTGCTTCCAGGCTTCCCCGGTACTCCTGCATGTTTATGGAAAAATCTACCAGTTCCTCAATTTTTCCTTCCAGCCATAAAAGGAAGAAAATTAATAAACATCCTTGGCAGCCACCGCAGACTGCTAAAATGCCTCAGCTGCAGATGGGCATCTATGCTGTGGCCATTTCTTTAGACCATTCATCTTTTTTCTTGGCTCCATCATGTGTAGTCTCTGTGGCCATCATGGACTAAGAGTTAGACACATACTGTGCAACTGTTGAAGTACCATTGGGGGGTTAAGGGAGAGCCACGCTTGTCAGTCTCAGAAGAAGGGGCGGGGAATACTCCTCTGCCTAGCCAGAATGTTGTTGTTGTTGTTTGTCTTTCGGCCTTTCCCGGTTAGGGGTCGCCACAGCGGAACTCCGGTCCGCTAATGATTGGCAATTGATTTTTATGGTGTCGTTGCCAGCCCAACCTTCAACGAAGGCACACCTATTCAACGCATGTCTTTCGAATGCCCACTCGACCGCAGGGAGGACATGCAGACTCCACACAGAAGGCACTCCCAACCCAAGCCAAGAATCGAACGGGAGAACCTCTTGCTGTGAGGCAACAACGCTACCGCTGCACCACTGCGGAAGTCTCTGCCTATGCTGTGCTTATTTCTAGAAAAGTTTTTCTTGACAAAAGTGGGTCTGATCCTTCAGAATATCCTGTCAAAAAGTTCGACATATTTCTTCATCACTTTGGACAGGAGTGATTTATTGGACATAGCTCATGGTTTAGTTCAGAGTCTTGATCCTTCCACTTTAGCTGTTTCTGGTAAAAGAAAAGGAAATTCTTCATTTTCTAAAAAGTTCAAGTTTTTTAGTCAAAAATGGTTGTGAAGGGATAGATTCTATTTTACCTTCTCAGGTTTCTGATTTATATTCTGAGGGGAGTGTTGCTTCTGCCAGTCCCTGTGAAGGAAATCTTTCTCTGAAATTATTTCCAGAATTAATCTGTTGATTTCAGTGGGAACATAATGATACTCCACTGTCTCTGAAGAAGGATTGTATTATAATTTATTATAACTGTATTTTCCCAAACCTACTCCAGTTTCTCCTGTTCTTTCGGCAGTGAAGGATGTTTTACAGCTTGTAACTTGCCTGGCAGTCAACTTGCTGCCCCCAAGGAAGAGGACTTTGCTGGTGTTCACTGCATAATTTAAATATCTAATATAATCCCGGGGTCTAGCACTTTGCAAAGCAGCAATCCCAGGAATGCAGAAGAACTGCTGAGCATTTAGTTGTGGAATGCATTCAGATGCATTGTATAAGCCTTGTGGTATGGTATGGCCATCAAGTACATAAACTGTAGCATAGACAAACATTCACTGTTTTATCTAAAATCTTTGTTTATCAAAATGTTCTTAGTTTTCCAAATCTACAGTAGTATGAATAGTAATAGAGAGTTTTTTTGGAAGCACTTGATTTGATGTTGCAGCTTCACACCGTTGAAATACCATCCATCCATTTTCAAATTGGTTTGCCCTTGTGAGGGTCATAGTGGTAGCAAACTGAGCAAGGAATACTAGGCGTTCCTGTCACTAACAGTCCGTATCTTGTCTTGTGAAATCATTGGGTGTTCCCCAGGCAAGCCAGGAGATATAATCTTTGTAGCATGTCCTAGGTCTGCCCTAGGACATCCTCCAAGTAGGATGTTCCTTTGACGCCTCTTTCACACTTAGGTTGTATTCTCATTAGATGCCAGACCACTTTGCCTGTCTTGTTTCAACCTGTGGAAGTACCAAGTACAGTTGTAAATTCTTCTGAATTGTGGAGTGCCTCACTCTGGGATGGAAAAGGGAATCTGGCAGCTCCACAAAGGAACTTCACTTCTTTCAACTGAATCTGTGATCTTTTCTTTGCGCTCATTATTCAGAAGCTAAGAGGTGATGATGAGCTACAGACTGACTAATAAATTGAGAGCCTTATCCTACAATTCAGATCTCACTTCACCACCACAGTTCAGTACAATATGTACAGTACTAGTGCCAGTGTAATGATATACATGTCAGTCTCCTGATCCTCTTCTACTTTTCCTTCATAAAAATAGATAGTAAAGCTCCACTACTTGAGGTAATTGCTTCCCTTATATCTGCAGGAGGCAGCCACTGTTTTCTGGGAGAGAACAATGACCTCTGATTTGGAGGTTCTAATTTTCAATCCACCCTCTTTATAGTAAGCAGTGAACTGCTGACATGTATACAGGGGCCAGATGAAGTCAGGAGTGCAGTACTGTCTGGAAGGATGCAGCACTCGGACTTCCAAACTGGATGTTCTTCAGATTATACTGATGAACTGCTCTACCTTTGCCAGTATCCTTGCAAGAACAAAGAGTTAATCCATGAGTAAAAATGTCCTAGACTAAGTCTACATTGCTCCTCCTGAATTAGATGTTTAGCTTTGAGATGAAGTTCCCAGCATCCCTGCATTGGTTTACTCAGATGTTAAGGAGTGTTATCCATCTTTAAATGGAACAGACTGTCTTTTGCCCACTTTACCATTCCAGTCTGAATGATTCTACCAGTTGCTTCCATTCATTCCACCATGGGAGCAAGAGCCGGGTTTCAGCAGTCCAGAAGAGAACCCTAATGCTCATTATTTTCTTTACCAGTAAGATCTGTCCGCCCATTTTTTGCCACACAGTAGGGACAGCCAGGTGAGTGGGAGTGGCCCAGTCCACAAATCCTACATAATGTCCTAGCTGCTCCCCTGACAGTTTGCTTGCTTCTTTGTGTCCTTCTGCCAAGGAAAGGCATGTGCATTACAGTGTTTGCCTAGTTATGTGGTGCACCCCTCGCAGTATGTACTTGCTAGGCTTCTTGCTGAGGGTGATAAACCTGCACTCCTGCAGGTGTAAACAATGCAGCAGCCTGAGCTGCCATACCCCCTCCCTCCCAAGGATGTGTTTGTCAGTGGTGTCAGCCACAGCCACTCACTCCCATCCTTCCCTGCTGGGTTCTTGAGGTGCCTCTTCGGGTGCAACACAAATTGAGGCACAGTCAAGGCTTCACCTATCTAAGCCATAGGGCTGGGGCCCTTCTGTCCGCCCCCACCACTTTTTTAATGGAAGCCACCATTTCGGAATGTTAGACCAGAGCTTCTGTCTCCATCTCTCTTGCAGAACTGAAAAGATGCATTTCTGTGACACAGCAGTATTATCCTGCATTTCTTTTGGCATTTTTAACTTGGTTGCATTCAGTCCTAGAACCTTGGCACTTTGTAACTGTTTAATTGTCATAATGACCCCATGGGAATAAACTGGCCTTCTTTTACCAGTTGCTTCTGACACAGTCTCTTTAAAAATGATGGCATATCTCACAGGCTCAGGAGTTCCTCAGAGTGTTCTTTCCACCTCCTGACAGTATTCAGTTCAAGCCAAGCATTTCTTCACCCTTACTGACGCTTGTATGAGCTTTATCACCCTCCTACCCAGGTCACTGGAAGTTTTGCCAGAACATCTTTCGAGACTAACCAAAACTTATTCTCCATGGTCTTTTCAAATGCCATACTGTTCCTTGGTTTCAGCAATTGTCACATCTGCCATCTTCCTAACCTGTCAGTACATTTCAGAGTGCCCCACTGCCTGATTGACTGAGGTGTTGGATAGTGTCCATTTGCCCACCCTTTATAATATGATAGAAGCTCATGAACTCATCCCACACAGAAGCATTTGCTAGATGTTCCTAGGTCACTCACTCTACATGTTTGGGTTTTCAGCATCTGTTTTGCCACTGTACCAGCTGTCTGTTCCATCTCACCACCAAATGGTGATTATTTCACAGCTCAGCACTTCTCTTGCTGTGAGTGTCCAGACCATATGGCCTTGAATCTGATGTCATGAGTAAAAATATAAGCATCTTTGTGTTCAGATGGCGTGATTTGCCCACTTTACCATTCCAGTCTGAATGATTGTACCAGTTGCTTCCATTCATTCCACCATGGGAGCAAGAGCCGGGTTTCAGCAGTCCAGAAACTGACTAGCAGAGAGGTCCGGTAACGTTTCACCATTCAGGTTTAGATCACTAAGCCATTCAATCCATTCATGCTCCTTTGGTTATTATGACCTCCCTATGTATTGTCTCAGTGAAATAAGTCCAGCCACAGGAATGGGAGGCTTCTAGGTGTTTATAGTCGGTTTTTAATCTTGCTTTCTCAATGTTATCAACTTAAAAAGTAGATGGTTATACTTTACAATTGTATATATCCCTGCCCACTTGCAACAATCTGAAGTAAAACCTGGTAGGATGCAGGCATGTACATTCCATGTAGGTCATAAATTCCATAGTAATATTTATTATTTTTGTTACAAATTGTTACTTTCCTCAGTATAGAAGTGCTACACATCAGTGCTATAATGAAGACTTTTGCAGGTCCATGTGAGCAAGGACACAAAATCCCTGTGCCCTTATTCAGTCTGTCATTACTTTTTTCTAAATAATTATCTAATTCTGATTGTAGAAGAACTAGCTTTGCAGCAAACCACAGACAGCAAAAGAGGAACTCCCTACAAATACTTGTTCTGTTTTAAATCCTAGGCAATAGTCCCTGCCTCATGCCATAGTCTTGGCATTCCTTTGACCTTCTTCTCGTAGTGCTTGCTTCTGGACTTCATTTCAGAGCCTGTTCTGTAGATGCAGGTGGTGGAAGGTTTTTCACTTGTTTGAGATTTAGCTGCAACAATGGTTTCATTTTGCAATCGGTATCAATTACCTGAGGTCTAGTCTTCTGACCCTTACCATCTCCTTTTTGTGTGACCAGTCCGTAGCTGACATGGCTCCGGCTTCTTGCCTGTTCCCCAACTGTCCTCTGTCATTCTCTACCTTCCTCATTGGATTTGCCCTTTGCAGCCAAAACAAAACTGCCTATGTGTTAAAAGGTCTTACTGCAACAGGACTGCAAAGACAAACACCGGGAGAGAGGAAAAGTAAAAGGAAATGGAGCATGCTTGCAGGCTGTGTGGGACATGAAGACATGGGTGATTGACATTGTATATAGGCTCCCAGGTGCAGCCTGAGAAATGCCAGTAGGTTTAGAATAATGAAATGAACAACTAGGGTCATATACAACTTCAGCTTGCCAAAATACAGTGGGGCGTTCTGGCTTCAAGTATTGGTGAGTAGAATGAGCTGGAAGAATCCTATACCTAGGCTAGATTTGAGCAGAATATCACAGAGGTTGCTAGGAAAGAAAGAGAATGTTGATCACAAAGTCACACAGAGCTCAGGAGTGGGAAGAACTCCACTAACAAAAAGTGACCTACTATTCTGTGGTTCATTCTAATAGTGTGTGTGAAAGAGAGAGATTTGTAGGGAGCAGCACTGAAGTATACAATTAGTAGCTGGACTGCAGAAGGGTAGCAGCCATATCTTCTGACTGCATAGGAGACTAAGCAAGGTACATGGGCTAGGAAGAGTAATGGAAGTGTATAAAAGGGGGATCTGAGGCAGGGCTAATGAGATAAAGAACATTAGGAGGAGAAGAAGGAAACCTATGTAGCCAAAGAAGGATATTAAGGGAGTTCCCAACAAAGAAGGAGAGGGGTATGGGCTGTACAAAATAGCTGGAGGAGGGGAGGGTTCTTGGAAGAGTAGCTATTTGAAGGACCATTAAACCGGTAGAGGAAGAAAAACAGAAACTGAGGCAAAACATTGAAAGAGGTTGAACTGCTTTGGCTGCTTTAGGTTTTGGATGTTCACTTTACCCAAATTATCAATTTAGTTTGTGAAATAGCAGAGCAAGCTCCCACTGAACATCGTTTCCCCATTTTTGCTTCTGCAGTCATTTTTTCTGGTGTGCATTAGCATTCTTACAGGCCATCTGACTGCTTGTAGAGTCCAACTCCTCATGAAAATACCAAGATCTCCCTGTTTAGCCCATGTTTATTGAGTGTATCATTCATATAAAGACACACAGCCGATCAGTTAGCATCTACAAAGTTTATCAGATCTTGCCACCAGGAAACCAGTAAAAAATTAAGTGCAATTCAAAAGCTGTGTAAAAGGTTGATTCATTTTATTAGATATTTCAGGTAGTATACCATCACCATCACAATAAATACTATCTATCCAAAGCATGACAAACAGCCCTGTTGAGACTTTATTTTTGGGGTTAAGTTTAACTCATCAGAAACTGTCTGGGTGTACTGTTTCAGTCAAAAGAAATGCCTGCAAACAGTGTGTGACACATGCTTCACAGACATTTGATATCCACAGAACTCATGTGGGCCCCAGTTATTCTGTTTTCTTCATCAATATATAATGTGGGGCTTAATTTGCTTATTGATTAAAAGACATTTAAGCAACTTTCTTACTGCCTTCTTGTCAGTTATGACCTGGCCATGAAATATTCTGGTTGTTTGATTTGATCTGCAAGTTATTCACGGTTTCATTTGTTACGTAGGTCCATTTACAGTAACGTTTCCTGGGCAACTCCAGAATAGCATTCCTCTGTGGAATAAAGTGATTTGATTAATCATCTCTATGTAATTCTGTACTGTTCATCAGCTGATGTAGCTTCATTAGAAGTATTGGTTCTGATGACGTTATTAGCTGCAGACTTCGTTATTTTTTGCCTGGTTAAAACTCAAGTGTTATTTTTATGTCTAATTATGGGATCATTGGGGCACAATTGCATGCTTTGCATTTGTGCTTTGGTCACCAAAAAAAAGGCAGAATGTGTTCATAAGATATAAGTTTATCAAGTCCTGAAAGACTATCAGTTAAAACTTAAAATGTAACAGGTCTGAGACATGTCAGACATTACATCTCTCATGTTGTATATCAAGAGGCAGGGAGGTGCATGATCGCATTCCCTTTTCAATCTAGCCATGACTGCCTGACAAAGACAGAGAGGGAACACTGTGCACTCAGATGACATAAAGGCAATCATTAATGTTAAGTTGTCTATGTCGCCTTCATTCTTGCTGGATGGGTTCAGAGCCGATCCTCGGCTCCGACTCGGCAATCTACTAAAGCTCAAGAGCTATTTACTGGCTCGAGGCCCTCCCTATATCCCACAATGCTAGGCGTCAGATCCCCAGATCTCGTTTGCCGCTTCAGCTACGAGGTTGCGATTTACTTGGCTCCAGGTCGTATTAATCTTTTTTCATATATTTAAAGTTAACTTTAGTTTTTCTTTATAATCTTTTCTTATATTTATAACTTCCCGGTTAGTGAACTCTCTGTTTACTCCCTAATATCCCCTCTTAGAAACTCATTTTAGTTAGAGAGTCCCCCTTATTTTCTCAGTGGCTAATCTCCCCTCCCTTTCCTTGTGTTATAGGGTAGTGTTAGCTCTTTTACTTTAGTACAGTTGTAGACTTGTATGTATATATTTATATATAGTGAACTGTGTAATTGTTTAATATTGTAGCTTAACTAGTACATGTGTGTGTGTGTTGTTCTGTGTGTTTAAGCACTAGTGACTTTTTTTTTCTTTGGTATCCATCATGTCTAAGGATACCAAAGTTTCAGGTTTTAAGAAGTGTGACTCGTGCTGTCAGAAGATGTCTCTGACAGACGGTCACACTTCTTGCGTTTATTGCTTGGGCCCCCTACACCTGCAGGACTCCTGCTCGGTCTGTCATGCCTTCAGCCCGAGAGTCCTGCAGGAGCGAAGGAACAAGCTCATACTGAGAGGCTTACTTAAGGCGGAAGGATCCCCGACCAAGCCTTCGTCGGGTAAATCCTCTAAGCCCGCCAAGCTGTCGGCTCCCAGTTCGGAGCCGTCGCCTGGTGGAGCACCTACCTTCTCGTCGGCTCCGGCTGGAGCTGACACCTCTAGATCTCAGTCGGCTCTGACTTTACTATCGGAACCGTCTTCGAGCCGAAAACGTTCTAGGTCCCCTTCCCTAGAATCGGTTCGCTCAGCTTCGAGGTCACCATTACTCCAATCTGATAAAAGCCATAGGTCCCACTCATCTCGGTCTTCCAGGCTATCTGGTCATGACCTAGAGAGGGTGGTTAGCAGACTCAAGTCGCAGGCCCTGGCCAAAATTTTAACCAGCCCATCTCAACAGACTGTGGCTGTCTCGGTATCTACAGCAGTTCCTCCTCTGACTCCCTCCTTGTGTTCGGAGCCGCTTGGTAACGTCGGAACCAATACCACACCTTTCGGCTCCTTCATCTGCTCCGATCTCTTCCTTGGTTCCATCCTTGGAGGGATCTGCGCGCCGAGACTCCCTCGTCGGCTCCGAGGGGGTGAGTGGCATCGGACCCTTGTCCGACCCCATTCTCCCTCTCGGAGCATCGGTGCAGGTGAGCTCAGCCCCGACATCAGCCTCTGAGCCGTCCTTCTTGGTGCCGACAGGGATTCTCATCTCCTCTGAGCGGGGACCTTCTGCTCTGCCTGACAGAGGCACCTTCGAGGTCATGAGGAGTGTGCTGACTCCTGAGTCGGCCCCTCGATCAGCCCCTTCGGCTCCTCCCCCATGGTGCCTGCATCGGTCTCTGTCCACCCTCCTGACCCCAAGCGTGGAGAGCAAACACTCCAGGTCACCCCATTGGGCGTATCTTCCTCTTCCGAGGCCTCCCCGATCCTTTGGAGGAGCACCCCCGGAAGAGAAAATGTAAGAGGAAACATGTCGACTCTCCCGATTCAGTCACAGAGGATTCGGAAGTGTCCCGAGAATCGGCTCCGAGCCCATCCAGCAAGAAAGAAGGTGAGAAGAAGACAACTAACATGGAACGTTATGGTAGGTACATAACTTCTTATTCCCTCATATCAGAACACAGTGGTGGGTCAAGTACACAGGTTGAAGGCAGATCCACATGACTGAATGTTACACAGAGATGTCATCTCTCAGCTTGTACGTTGGTAGGATGTCAGAGATAAACCCGACTGCATCTCCAAACAGACAGCTAAAAAGGTTCTGTTTAAGGACGGCCAACAAATAGTCTTGACAATAGATGTTCTCTCAATTAAATGGACAGGTCTCTTCCTATATGCATTTCCTCTCATCCCCCCCACCACTCTCAAAGGTGATCCGTAAGCCAAGGAAGTTGAGGCCAAAGTTGCTGTTGATAGTGCCCTTTTTACCCAGGCAACATTGGTTCTCCCGCCTCAAATAGATGTCCAGAGAAACATCATGCCTTGCCATTCATAGTGGAGGTTCTGTCTCAGAAGTGTGTGTGTGTGTGTGTGTGTGTGTGTGTGTGTGTGTGTGTGGGGGTTCGAACACCCTTACCTGGAAACATTGCAGCTCACAACATGGATTATCTTACTCTTTTCGCCTTCAGGCAACAATTCACAGAGGGCTTACTAAATATCCATAAAGAAGCTAAAAAGCCAGTCACTAGGAAATCCTAGTTTTCTGAATGATGATGAGAGGTTTTCCTTCTGATGCTATAGAAGGAATCAGGATCTTAACACTGAGCTGATGTCCATAATGCTCCAGTTCTTAACGGAATTGTACATTGCATGACTAGCCTATGCCTCCATTGAAGTACACCTGTAGACATCTCAGGCAGCCTGTTGAAGGATCCACCCTTGGCATATTTTCTGTCAAACATTTTCCTAAAAAAGAATTGCACTTAAGGCCACTAAGAAGAAGACGTGCGCCTCCTTGGAAATTAAATTATGACTGACCCAGTCACCTTTTGAACCTGCAGACATAACACCTATCAAGTACTTAGAAAACTGCCCTGCTGACAAGCTGACCTCAGCTGTGAGGGCATCAGAAATCCAAGGCCTGCTATACAGAGAAGTTTTCCACAAATTTCTCTTCTCACTCCTATGAAATTTGAAGTCACACTGAATGACTAAAGCGTACCATTTAACTTTATCTTAAAACATATCTGTCATGACATTGTACCAGAGTGTTTTTTTTTTTTTTTTTAAGAATATTGTTTTAATAAAATGTTAAACATTCAATAACAGTAGCTGTTCACGACAACATAACCAAAAAAAAAAAAAAAAAACGGCATGAAATCTGAACATTTGAATTGATGTGGGGTTCACCACTATATTTATACAAATCAAAAGCAACTTCACAGTAAGATCCATTTGCATTAGCAATTACAAAAGACTACCCTTTGCAAATAAGGCACAAAACATGCATTATCAAATGTAGGCAGTGAGATCAAACATTGACTTGACTCTGTTTTGTTATATTATAAAAAAAGTGTGCCATATTGTATAACTGCAAAGTATGTTTGCATTCTTGCTTTGTTTATAGTGTACGTTGTGGATTTCTGTGAATTGTGTTTTCATGTCTCTTGCAAATGATCAGATAGAACCTCTGCGAGGTAAAAATTATTAAAATGTGTGCTCTGGAAAAAAAAAAAGAAAGAAAAAAATCTCTCCTGTATTCCTAAGGTAGTGAAGAAATGTGCCCTCATTCAAGTCATTGTACTACTTTTTTTTTTGCAGCTCTATTAAACAGGGAAGAAAGAATACTATACTTCTGTGATGTGCATAGACAACTAGATATTTGTACAGAAGTACAGATAGCAGAAGTTCTGATCAGTTTTGTCTTTTAACCCAGAAGAAAGGGGGAAGCCAATATCAAAACAAACCACACACACACACACACCTAGGCTGCTGTAGCACAAGTTTCTAAGGGAAAAAACTGCAGCCTGGGCTCCAAAGCTTTTCAATACTTCATGCTGCTCCCCAAGAGTGCTCCTCTTGGGCTTAATAAGATTGATGGTCATTTGTTTCTTTCAATTTCTCAGCAGATAACTCGCCACTGGGGAGTTCCTTCCACACACATTTTACATTTTTACTATTTGTACTGGGTCTGTTTAAGAATGCCAGTATTTTGAGCTGTTTTTCTGTTTTGTCTAGACTGTCGCATTACCACGGTCTGACAGTGTGTTTTTATATTTTTATTAGTGTTCGTGATATTTCTTGAATTTTTGGGACAGAAGTGTACTATCACTAAAATTACTGTTTTTTTGTTGGGGGGTGGTGGTGCATATTGGGGAAAGTTTGTGTGTGCAGTGCTTGTGAACACCTTCATGGAAACTTACCTTACGACAGACTTCTTCCAGGTTTCTTTCTTGGCAGGCAATGGATCAACCTACTGGTCCCTCTGTTGTTTCTCCTGCTGTACCTAACAAAAATAAAACTGCTAGGGAGGCTGCCATCTCAGCGGGCTCAATCAATGCCTCAGCCAGTGGTGGGTGACTGTAGCGTTAGTTGTCTTTTAGACAACTCTGTGTTCCTCTGGTCTAGACTATTCAGCTACTGTGTTCTGGGGTTTAGTCGCATCCTGTGTGTCTGTTCAAGTGACCTTAGAGGACATGGGAGAGACACTTGCATTGGTCGCAGGAGTTTTACTGGGGAGTGCTTCCATATGTAGTCTAGGTAACAGACCCCTCTTTCTTGGGTTGAAGTGCCATCCTTTAATCAATCTACTTCTAGGGATGTCCCTCAGAAAAAGAAACAAAAACTTAAGCATACATGTGTGCTGACAGTTTTCCTGTTGATAATAATGAGTTTATTACTTTGCCCAGGTTTTTATTGCAGCTTTGAAGCCTTTGGTACAAGGTAAAGCTTATTTTTTTACACAAAAATAGTTTTGGTTGCTGAGGATTCTGATAAGGATATGGTGTTTTCTTCTCTTGTCCCAGACTCTTTTGAGGAAAGTGTTTCCGTGGTCTTCATTGTTGAAAAAATTAGCAGAATGAATTTATGCTAGTGGGAAAAGTAGAGATTCTCGATATGTTGCAAGTGGATTTTATTTATTTATTTTTATTTATTTGACATTTTGTTGACCGAGTTACTCTGACTGGGCTGAAGCCCCTTTTCAGCGGAGGCCTGGGGAGTAAAGTTCCACAACTGGTTACAGACAAATAGTATAGTAAGTACAAAGATACAGAACATCAGAAAAGTACACTGGTACAAAAAGAATAATCTAAAGATCATCTACTCTAAGGTGTGTAGTAAATTACAGAGATACACTAAACACAGTTGTAGGTATACCAAATATTTACATGAAACATTCTATACAGTCCTATACAACTGAAATCGAGCAGTACAACCCCTGTAGGTGTGGGATTGGTTAAGAGTGAGAGAGGAGCTGTAACAAGGACGGGACTGGAGGAATAGGACGTTACTTTACATAGGAACTTAGGGAGGAGATAGGTGGGGATTAGTAGTTGGTTATGAAGTGGTGAGGAGTTGAGGTTTAGCTTGGGAGTAGACGAGAGAAAAAGAGGGTTTGGGTGTGAGAAGGTTATGAGGTAAGGAGCACACTAGGAGGGTAGTTACAGAGTTAGTTCTAAAGGAGACTATGGGACTAAGGAGGTGATTACAGTGACAGATCCAAGAACTGTTCAGATAGTTTTTTGATAGCAACCTTTAATTTTTGTGGGTAGATAATATTCCTGAGTTCTAAAGGAAGTTTGTTACAAGCTGGAGCAGGAAAGTAGCTGTACAGTTGTTACCCCATTTTGCTTTTGGGTTTGTAGATTTGGAGGAGGTTTTGGTCAGTGGTATAGAGAGAGACAAGAGAAGCAATACCTGAGCAGGAGGTTGGCTGGTACAGTAAGGTATGTATGATCTGAAGTTGGGTTAGGAGTAGTTGGTAAGGAAATTCTAGCCAGTTTAGTCTTTTGAGGACAAGACGGTGGTGGGAGTTATATGCTTGACCTGTGGCAAATCTTCCACTTTGTACTCCTATTCCTCTTCTTCTGCCAGTCTTGGAGGATGATTCTGACTTTTGGCTGCAGTCAACTTTACAGTCAGTCTTTAGTCCCTAAAGGTGCAGAAAAACTTTATAAGGTGCCTCAGTCTAACAAGCATTTGTTTTTCTCGTCTCCAGACTGACCCAGCTGTTATTTACAGGTTCATAGGTGTTTTCTAGGCTAGTGACCAAAAGGGCATTTTTAAGCCTAGCCATGCATCCCAAATCTCTGACAAGTTCTGGTACCCTTGATAAATGCAAATAGGGGCTTGGGAGATGAACCATTTACAAGCAGGGGCCCAGGAGATGAACCATTTACAGAATGCCTGTGTCCATTAGAGACATAGATGCCAAACCGGGAATGAATTTACTGTTCCCCATTCAGTTGTCCAAGTTGCACTTGAATTGAGTTAGGGAGGAAGTCTGCTTCACATGGATGGGAAACCTTTTCCAGAGAAGGGGTAGTCTCTGGAATAAATACCTGTCTCTCCAGCAGGTCCTTTTTATATCACAGGCGATGTTTAAGTCTTTAGAATGGGTAATTCTGGTGCTGTTTTTTTTGTGGATCTGCAACAGGTCCATTAGGCTGGGGTCTGTCAGTACCCTGTATGCCAGGCATAGATCTCCCTTCAACATCCTGTAGAAGAGCAAATACAGTATAGGACCTTGAGGCGGTCAGCATAGGACATTTTACTTATGCCCTGTATTCTATTAGTGAGGAACTGATGTGGATGTTCCAATTATTGGATATGTCTGATTAGGTATGAGGGGGAACTGTACTCAATGATAGATCTGATGAATGATGACTACAGTGAAACAATGACTTCCTTGCACCTAGATGCTATACCTTTGTTTATAAGTTGCATAACATAGAATGATTTCCTCACTACTGTAGGCTTGTTGTGGTTAAGGGCAAGATTACTATCTGTGTGTGTCCCCAAGTCCCTGACTACTGGGTCAACTCGTAGGGATCTGTTGTCAATATTGTAGTTACCAGGGGTGGATGACTTCCCAAAGTACATTGTTATGCACTTCTTGGCATTTAGTTTTAGTCCATGACTCCGACACCAGTTTTTTGTGTGTCAGCCATTCCTGGACAACATTTGTGTTGGTGAGGGATTCTGTGACCACTCCTAATTTGCAGTTATCTAATTTAGTCAGCCAGAGGCCGTTGACATTGGCCTTGACTTCAGAGAAGTAAATGTCAAAAAGGAGCAGTCCCAGGACCGATCCCTGAGAGACTCCACATATGATTGGCCTCTTTGTAGAGGTGGACTCTGCAATTCTAACTTGCTTGGTCCCCTCTGTGAGCCAGCCAGCTGTCCACCAGGTAACATAAGGGTCTATATCTAACCCCTTGAGTTTGTCAGCAATGCCCGAGTTGGGCATTGTGTCAAATGCCTTGGCCAGGTCAAGGTAGGTAGTGTGAACCATTTTGCTCTCATCCATTGCTTTGGTGACCTTCTCAAAGAAGTCCACCAGGTTGAGCAGACATGACCTGCCCTTGACTATACCAAATTGGGTTGGGTCCAGTGTATGGAGGGTTTCTATGTCATTGTTGATCCTTTCCATGATCATTCTTTCTATGGCTTTGCATGTGAGATTAGTGTGACTTATGGGTATGTAGTTTCCAGGGTCTGTACATGGCCCACCTTTTTGCAGAAGGATGACTGTTCCTGTTCTTCATTCGTGAGGCACAAAGCCGATTTGGAGGCTACAGTTAAATAGCAATTTTTGACGGCCCGAAAGGTCATGTTTCATGCGATTTAAAAGGCATCCTGAGATAATATCTGGGGCCATTGATGCAGTGTTCTTGGCCTTAGGGAGAGCACTAAGGACCTGTTTTTTAGTAATAGCAGGGGAGAGTTATAGTTGATGGTATTTCTTCAGGGTAGATTGAGGAGGAGAGAGAGGGGTAAAGCTTGAGCTGAATTTGTCAAGACAGTAGGTTTGCTGTATCTTCTGGCTCAGCATCGGTGGCTCCATTAACAATGAGCTCCGCACACAATTGTGAATTGCCTTTGAGTTTGCAGACACCGCTAAAGAATGCCTTGTGGCTGTCCTTAGCCTGGAGGGCCAAATTTACATTGGATTAGGCTTTTGTAGACTTTTATTTGTCCTACTTAATTTGCAAGTGCTTTTATCCTGCTGGCTGCTGCACCTCCTAATTTTTGCCATATTTTTTTCCTTATTACAGCCTATTGATGTTATTCCACCAGGGTGGCTTGTTTTTTTGAGTTAATTCTGTACTTCTTCCTGATGGGTACTTCTGCATCTATGCAGCTATTAACATGCATGTATAGGGTCACTTTGAACAGTTCCGTGTAGGCAGCAGTGTTCTCAATGCTTATGGGGGCTTAAAATTTTGCCAGGTTATTGCTTAATAGCAGGAAGTTAGCCTTAGAATAGTTCCTGAATAGTCCATGGTTAGCTGGGGTTCCTAGTATTATTGTTACATCAACAGAGACCATTTTGTGGCCTTACTTTACCAGAGAAGATATTACTCAAGGGGGTGTGCAGCACTCTCCCATGTTAGTGAGGACCAGATCCAGTATATTTGCACCCCTGGTTGGTGTATTGACAGTCTGGTTCAGGGAGTTTGTGTTTACAAAATCCAGTAATCTCTTTGCCTGTATATTTGGTATCGTATATGATACCCAGTTAGTATTTGGATAATTACAGTTGCCCATGAATAAGGTATTCATTTGGATGGTGGGTGTTTCCAGTAAGTTTAAATACATGTTAAAGTTTCTTGGGTCATAGAGGGAGATGTATGGCTTGCAAGAAGTGGTATGGGATTTTGCTTATATGATCTGAATGTGAGAAAGCTCAAATGCATTGTCCTATTTGACCAGCCTTGAGATATATTTATTTTTGATGTAAATCGAGACACCTCCACCTTTAGTCCCTGTCTGTATAATAGTTGTTCTAAATTTGTGGAACTCATTATAGCCTTACACTGCAGGTGTGCTGTCAGCAGCTTTAAACCATTTCTCAGTGACCACAACAATGTCGGCATTCTCTAGGGTGAGGAGAGTTTGTAGGGAGTGGAGTTTTGTTTGGACTCCTAGCACTGAGCAGTAAAACTTTTAGGTTTTCTTGATTTTTGATTTGCTGTGTTGAAAGTACTTTCATTTTGGCATTGTCTTTATCATAGTGCCTTTTTTTAGGCAATGTTTTAGCTAATATTCAAAAGCCTAGAGGGAAGAGGTGCAGACCATCCAAGTCAAAGCAGTGACTCTGTTGACTAACTCCTTCCATGCTGACAAATATTGCACCCCCTTAAAATAACACCAGAAACTAAGCCAATTATTAAAGTCTGTCATCTTCTGTTCGTATTATGGCATAATTCTTGGAGAAGATAAAATCCTGTTCAGGGCCAGACTCTTACCAGCCTGTTTTGCATATTCTGAGAGCTCCATAATGTCTCTCTTCATATGTTCTAGGTGGGACGTCTCAGGTCATTTACACCCACATGGGCTATCACTGAATCATACTGGTACTTGTGGTACAAAGACCTGAGTACGTGCATAATGTGGCGAATCCTGGCCCCTGATAAGCAACTGACCGTGGCTTTCATCTTATTCAGCCTGATGAGGGGGAGGGACATCAGTGTGTCTCACAACAGTGTCTCCAATGAGCAGAATTTTGGATTCTGTGGTGGGCGTAGAAGTAGAGACTCCATGAGATGTGGCTGTATGTGTTGATGTGGGTGTTGTTTTGAAAGAGTACATTCGGGGCTGCTGTGGGCATTTGTTACATGTGGTTCATCTAGGAGGTCTTTGGCATTTAGAATGGCTGTATTTAAGTGCCTCAACATATGTGGGTCTTTTGTCTGCTTTGAATTGTGTGTGATTGGTTGCAGTGTGTGTACTACTGACAACCTGGTTGACATTAGGAGTACTTTTATGTGAGAGCTTTGCCTCCAGTGACACTGTGTAAATATGTCTCTCACATACCGTACCAGTTTGTTTAAAAATTAACTGGTTGTCCGTAAACATAAGGTAATTTCTAAATTGCCTCAAGATGCCCATATCCACCAAGCTGGTAATGGGAGATGGTGGAAAAGTTCATATCCAAAGCAAGAGACCTTTTTTATTGATGAGACAGAGTGAGAATATAATTTTATTTTGTATTTCTTCTCTTGCTGCTAACAAGTATTTGGTCAGTGCTAATCCTGGTCAATGCTAACCCTTCTCTTTTGAGCAAGGATGGGAAAGCATTTGACAAATTTGGGAAGATATTTTTTTTTTCTTCATCTTCTCTAGCCTTTTGAAGTTTGAGCTATCGGGCACATATATTGAAGAATATGCTGGCTTGTATTGACAGTTTGAGGAACATTTCTGCCAGTTTTCCTTTAGACAAGTCATCTCTGAATTTTTTTACTATTACCCTTTCTCAAATGTCTAAATATTCTTTAAAGCGTTTGTATGATTGTAATGACTGTGTCCAGTACTGTGACTTCTGCTATTTTTATGTGATGTCTTGCTTGGGTTCATAATCAGAGGTTCTCTAAGAAAGTCAAATCTGATATTAAATCCTCCTTTGGGTAAGGAGGTTTTGTTTGATCCCTCTGTTATACAGGCAGTTTGATGAAAGAGGCAAATTGATTCAGAGAGTTACTAATCTTGTCAGCCCTCCTCTTAATTCTGCAAAAATATATGGATCATTTTTTTCAAAAAAAGCAAATTAAACCATCCTAACAGGCTTCTGGAAAACAGGGTTTTAAGAAAAATTAAGACAAAAAAAGAATATAATGAATAGACCATGGCTAATATAAAAAATAGTAAAAGTTTAATGAAGTAAGCGCTTTTGCGATAAATGACAAATCGCTTCCTCAGACTCTCTTACTATTTTAAAATTTTTGATATCAGCCGTGGTCACTTCATTATATTCTTTTTTGTCTTATGTTTTGAGGTGAATATCAATTGTTAATCCAGTCAAAGAACCATTTTTGCAACTTTTTAAGAAAAAATTGTCAGAAAGGGTCAGATAAAAAAAAACAGGGACCCTTCCAGGAAAAAAAGGACACTCCTCCCCTTTAGAATGACTATTTCAGCATTCCCCCAACATTTCTCCCTGCCACTTCCTCAAATGTGCCCCAGAGACTGGTTCTCAACCCCCCCCCCTTTGGCTTCAGATTGCATCAGAAAAATGGGCTCTTTAGAGTTGTTTTGGAGGTTTACAAATGACAGCAGGAAAAACCTACCACCTTCTTGGGGTATTTCTTCTCACCCTCCAAACCACACAGCTCTGTATTACATGTTTTGTTATCTACAGCTCCTCCAAGGGTGTTCCTCTGGTTTTAAAACATGCTTGCCTAGGGGGTCATAGAACCGGTTCCCATAGAAGAGATGGGGAAGTTTCTATTCAAGAATATTTCTAGTGCCAGAGAGGGATGCCTTCTGGAGACCAATTCTTGACCTCTTCTTTCTCAGCTTGTTTGGGAAAGTTCCAAACTTCAAAATGTGGACTTTACAAAGCTTTTTACCTTTCATTCCTCATCTGTGTATTTTGGTTAATCTAGACTTGTAAAAAGCTTGCCGTCATATTCCATTGCCAATGATGTCTGAAGTCTCCTCAGATTTTCTGTGTCTGGATCACATTATCAGTTTTTTGTATTACCTATTTTATCTAGAGCTCCAGGAGTGTTTACACAGCATCTAGCTCCTGTGATCGCTCATTGATAACTACATGATGTTCACATATTCCCTTATTTAGAAGACTTGCTTATCTTTGCAGTCTTTTTCCATGTGTAAGGTGTTCCTCACATGGGTTACAGATCTCCTTCTTTCCCTGTGTTTTCCTATCAGTAGTCAAAAACCATCCTTAATTCATTCTCACAGGATAGTTTTTCTGGGGTGTCTTAATTCTTTCCAGCAAAAGACATTCATAACTGAAGTGAGTTTCTTCAACCAGTCTCAGACTTCAGCCAGAGAGGATTTTAGGGCTTGTGGCATCCATAATTCACATGGTTCTACTTGCCAAGTTACAAGAGTAAAATCCAGTGTTTCTTGAAAATTATCTGAGCTCAACATTCTCACCCACTGAAATTTCAAATTCCAGTCTTGGGTTTTGTGAAGAAAGCACTTTTTTGGTGTAGAAATCAAATTTCCCTGAATCCAGCTCTCCCATTTTCTCTTCCTGTTCAGTCTGTGGCAACATATGCATCAGATTTTGCATGGGGTGCTGTATTAATTGGAGCAAAACAGATAAGTCAAAGCACATAAACACGAATCAAGACATTAGCTGCTATCCATGCTATAGAATCTCTTCATCTGTGGCAAGCATGATTCTACAGTTGATTACAGACAAGACCAAAGTGGTGTGGTACTGGTATTATCCTCTGTGCAGGCTGTCCAGGATACTTTAAGAGCTGCAATTCAACATTGTTCTTGCTCTCCAATCTTCCTAAATACCATCAGAGCAAAATGTAGTTGCAGACCATCTGAGCAGAACTAGGACAGACCCTCACAAATGGAAATTGAAATAAGGGTGTCTTCCGGGATTTGATCTAGTTGTGGGGAGCACCTCAAATAGATCTAGTCAGCTCATTTTAAAACAGATTACTGAATAAATACTGCTCCAGAACTCCTTGCAGACAAGCCTGACAAACGGGCATTTTTTCCATTCCATTGGTCAGCAATGTTCCTTTATGTATTTCCATCCTTTTTGCTGATATGCTAGGTCATTCTGAAGATTCAGAAGAATTCTTCAAAGATTATTGGAGTGACTCCGTTATGACCCAGGCAACATTGGCTCTCATATTAATGGAAATGGCCAAGGACAATTTAACACAAGCTTCCTCACAGATTGTTTTTACACACAAATTAAGAGGATTTTGATATACCCCATTTTGAAGCAACTTCAGCTGTCTGTCTGGATGATTAAGTTTTAATAACTTTTAGACATCTGGTTTGTGAGGACATGCAGCAGGTATTAAAGGAGGCAAGAAAGTCTGCTACCAGGAAATCTCATGTTTCTAAATGGAAGAGATTTACTAGCTGGTGCAATAACCAGGGCCTGTTCAGTGATTCTGTACACTGTTTCTTCAATATTTGTGCGAGTTACTTTCTTCTGACCTTGCTGGCTTTTCTTATTCCTCTGTCTTTCGATCTTTTCAGCTGGAAAAGTTAAGTATGTCTCCCTTTGCACCATCTTTATCAGGCTGATTTACGATTTATCATTTGGAAGACTGGGTTGTTTATTGCTCTGTCATCTAGAAGACTGTGTTGTTTATTGCTCTGTCATCTAGAAGAAGAGTATCTGAGTTTCAGACTCTCGTGGTGAGTGAAACCTATGTGGTCTTCCATAGAGATAGTGCTACTTTAAGAACAAATTCCACATTCATGCCAAAAGTAGTTTGTTTACTTCGAATCAAAGCATTAATCTCACTGTTTTTCTTTCTGAACCTAAAACAAATCAGGGAAAAAGGTTTATTCGTACTCTGGGAATGCATAAGTAACTCTGGTATTATCTTGACAGAAGCGAGTCCTTTAGGAAAGCTGGACAGTTGTTTATCTCGAATAATGGGACAGAGAGAGCAATGTGTCAGAACAGACTTTCAAAATTGTTGTCACTTTCTGATGTCCTTCAAGGATGCATCTGCAGTCCTTACAAAGTTGTCCTGTCGTCAGGCAGCCCTTCGGTCGGCCGGATTCCAAAGTCTGGGTCTGGCCTCGGCTGGTGTCGCACTTCACCCGACGTCATAGCTGCAGTTATTCGGGTATAAAGGCATCAGCCGACGCCATTTTCCTCAGTCTTTCTTGCCGCATGGCGCCCGAAGCAGAAGCTGTTCGCAAGTGCCGGTCGGTCAGATCCAGAGATTACTACTACCGAATACTACTTCGAAGACTTCTAAAAAGCTAAGTACCCCGTTGGGGACTCTTTCTTGCCTCAGCCGATGTCAGAGAAAGTGAATAACTGTTTATCTTGTGGGAAACAAATACCTCATAAAGATTTCCACTCCTACTGTATACATTGTTTAGGCCCAGACCACGACGTAGCAGCTTGTCTAGCCTGCGCTTCTTTTAACCGACGGACGCTTAGACGTCGGTCGGAGTTTGCTGAACAAATTTTCGGCTCTGATTTTGCCTACATTATGCCGTCGGATCCTCCGACAACGCAAATTTCCATAAAATGAAAAGAAAAGGACCGACACTCGCGGTCCGCGGTTTCGGCCGAAACCGCGATTAAGCAAACCGCGAGTGTCTCGGTTTCGGCCGAAACCGAGCAAGCGGTTCTTTCTCCAGCTGAAACCATGCCTTCTACCGAGGCCCCCTCTAACCTGGTAGAATCTGCTTCTGAAATCCAGCCTTCTGTTGCGGTTTCTCAGGAATTATCAGACACAATTCCCCTGGATATTTCAACCCCTGCACGTGGAGCTGCTAGGCCTCCTGCAGCCATGTCTATCAAGGCCTTTGCCAGGGCTAAAGCAGCCAAAGCTTCCAAAGCTGTGCCTGCCAAACCCCCCACACACAGGCCCAGCACTAGCTCTCATATGTTATCTTTGGCTGAGGATTTAATTTCTTTAATTCGTGGATCCCAGCCTCATCCAGACAGGTCCTCTCCCACCTCCAGAAAAGAGACCTAGAGCAGAGCCCCCTGAACCAGTATCCACTGATGGTTCCTCTGATGAATCAGAACATACAGACCTTCCTGAGGCTTCTTATTCTCCTTACGAAGACTCTGATGCTGAAGAGTCCATTCCTTCAGCCTCTCCACCTGAGGAATTTTCCTTTGGGGAAACCTTGCATGCTATGAGGGAACAATTTCAGTGGCAGGGCCAAGATTTCTCAGACTCCAGAAAAAGGCTTAGAACCTTTCTACATTTGCCACAACATAGGCCTTTAGCTATACCTCCAGTTCTTTCTGTTGTAGATGATGCATTTAATGATGCTTGCACTGCTCCTGATTCATTACCTCCAGCTCCTGCTAAGCCCGATAGGTTCTACAGGGTCCCGGACACTCATCACCATTTATACAAGGCTCCTTTTGCAGATCCAGAGACCATCGCCCAGGGCCCTAAAGCTGTAGCTGCTACTTCTACTAAAAACCCCCTCCCCTCTGAAAGGGAATCCAGGTCCTTAGAGAGATGGGGTAAAAAAGTTTACACTTCTGCTACCTTGTCAGCTAGGGCTTTAAACTGCCAATTTCATATGATTCAATATCAAGAGTTTATGCTTGACCAGTTAACTAAAAAGCTTTCCTCTGAAGAATCTTTAGATAAAAAATATGTTCAGGAAATGGTACATAACATACAGCAGGTTAGTAACCATTCTTTAAAATGTGGCTATGATGCACTGGAGGCTTCCTTTAGATCAGCAATGACTGGCACAGTTATCAGGAGACATGCATGGTTGAAAGAACAGGCATTACCAGACCATGTCAAATCAAAGCTTTTGGATGCACCCATGGACAAGGTCAATTTATTTGGTTCCCCTGCTCAGCAGGTGCTAAAAAAGATGGAAGAGCAGGCGAAATCTGTACAAACGGTGAAAGATTTCTTATAGGTTCAACCTCCAAGGTTTAGCAGGAACTGGCCCTCCAAGAATTGGTCCTTTCCGGACTCCTCTAAGCCTCAGAGAGGCAGGAATAGGCGTTCAAGAGGCAGAAACCAATCCAGAGGTGCCTACAGGGGACGCCAGTGGCAAGGTAACAACCAGCGAGGCATGGATGCAACCACTACCTCTACAACAACTCAATCACAGTGACTTGACAGTGGCACCGCCTACCAGGGAACAACTAGAAGCACCCTTAGGCGGAAAACTAACCTTATTCTCAAAAAACTGGCATTGCATCACAAGGGAAAAATGGATTTTGCAAACTATAGACCAAGGTTACAGGTTCCATTTCCATACTCTACCAGGGAAGAGAGGAATGCCAAACCTACCACCTACTCAAAGGACAGAAGCTCTAAAACAAATATCTCAGCTATTAAGAATGAGAGCTGTGGAAAAGGTACCATCTATGGAGCAAGGAAAGGGATTTTACTCCAGACTCTTCCTGGTACCAAGAAAAGAAAACAAATGGAGACCCATTCTAGACCTGTCTGCTTTAAACACATTCCTTATTGTTCCAAAATTCAAAATGCTGACCCTACAGCAGCTTCTTCCCATGCTGGGCAAGGAGTCTTGGGTAACTCTCTCTCGAAGAGGCAGGGCATACCTGCCGCCCCATAAGACCAATTTGCAGAAGATACCTCAGATTTCTTGCAGGATCAGAGCATTATCAATTTACAACAAAGCAAGCTAGCAGAAGACTTACAAGAACAAATTTACACCCTGCAAGCCTTGGGGGATATACAGTCAATATAAAAAGTCAAGGCTGATTCCATCCCAAAGAATAACCACATCAAAACAAATGGCATTCCTAACTGCAGAAAAGAAAGAGCAACTACCTCTTTACTTCTTGGCATTAACAAAGCAGAACCACCTAACTGCAAGAAAAGTACTGCAAGCTCTAGGCTTTATGGCATCCTGCATAATTCTGTTCCCTCATGCCAGACTGCATATGAGAAAGCTACAGTGGTACCTAAGGAATTTGTGGTCCCAACACAAGCACAGCCTAGAAACCAAAATCCCAATAATCCCATGCCTGAAACAAGAGTTCCTATGGTGGGCTCAGGCCTGTCAATCAAACACAGGATTGCCCTTCTGCAACAGCCAACCAAGCCAAACCATCACGACAGATGCCTCAGACCTCGGTTGGGGGGCACACATGCAGGGCAAGTGCATACAAGGCTTATGGACTCAAGACCAGCTGCGCCTACACATAAATCTAAAGGAAATGCTGGCAATGAAATTGGCAATCCAGTCATTCAGACCATTTCTCCAAGAAGGTCAGTTGATGATGAGGACAGACAACACCACAGTTATGTGGTACATCAACAAACAGGGAGGCACCCATTCATATCCTCTATGCCGGCTGGCACTGGACCTATGGAATGTGGCCCTGAGCTACAACATTCAGTTACAAGCATTTTTTGTACCGGGAAAAGAAAACATTCTAGCAGACATATTAAGCAGAACAACCACAGATGCCCACAAATGGATGCTTCATCCGGACATCTTCAAAGCCATCACAAGGGAATGGGGATTACCACAAATAGACTTGTTTGCATCCCCATTCAATCACCAGCTAAAGAAATTCTGCACAAGGACGTACCACCCACTTGCTTGGAAGGTGGACTCCTATCTTTCAGTTGGAAAAACCTGACAGCATCGCATTTCCACCACTTCCTTTGATGCACAAGGTGCTTCTGAAGATCAAAGAGGACCGTCCAAGGATCATTCTGATAGCTCCAGACTGGTCAAGACAACATTGGTACCCATTGCTGAGGAGCATGTCTCGGGATCAAATATGGACACTACCCCTGATCCCATTACTGTTAACACAGAACAACTACAACATCCTGCATCCAAACCTGAAAACTCTGCAGCTAACTGCCTGGAACATTACATAACAGCAATTAACCCAAATTTATCCCAAAGGGTTAAAGACATAATCCTGGAGGCTCAGACCTTCAACAAGAAAGAATTATGCAGCAAAATGGAAAAGATATCTCATTTGGAGTACTGCAAAGGAGAAGATGTGACTCTGGTAAACATGGCCAACATCTTGGAGTACTTGGCAGAGCTCTTCCACACAGGCCTGTCCTATTCTTCCATCAAGATATATGCATCAGCTATTTCAGCACAATACAGCTTGGATCCTCCTGTCTTCTCTCATCCCCTGCTCAGACAGTTTCTGAGAGGAATTAAAAATGTAAAACCTCCCAGGAAACCACCATTGCCAGCATGGGACTTGAACTTTGTGCTAGAAAAATTGACACTTCCTCCTTTCGAGCCAGCAGCAACAGCAGAATTACAATACTTATCCTGGAAGACTGCTTTCCTGCTGGCAATAACTTCAGCAAGAAGGGTCTCTGAACTACAGGCATTAATGGCAGTGCAACCCTTCCTGATCTTCCATCAAGATAGAGTGTCCATGAGAACAAATCCTACATTTATGCCTAAGGTGGTATCCAGAGTGTCATTAAATCAGGCTATCCACCTACCTACATTCTTCCCAAACCCACAAAACAGGGAGAAAGACTTTTGCATACCTTGGATGTACACAGACAGTTACGCTACTACCTGGACAGGACTAAGTCCAATAGAAAAACTGACCAGCTTCTGGTAGCATATGCCACAGGAAAGGAAGGAAAACCAATTTCAAAACAGACAATCTCCAAATGGATAGGAAATTGCATTAGATTTTGCTACTCCTACCATGGAAAGAAAACTCCAGAGAACATCAGGCCTCACTCCACAAGGGCTACAGCCACTACCACAGCTTTCTTACGAGGAGTAGCTACCAAGGACATTATAGAGGCTGCTACTTGGACCTCCGTGCATACATTTGCCAAGCATTACAATTTACCTTTATACTCTAGATCCCGAGCAGGTTTTGCCACTGCTGTTTTGCAAGGGATCCTAGCTACACCATAATCTCTACTCTTTCCTCCTCCCCTTGTTTAGCTATGGTATTCTACCCATTTGTAAGGACTGCAGATGCATCCTTGAAGGACATAGTACAGTTTTGTACCTACCATAAATGTAGATGTCTGATAGGAATGCATCTGCAGTCAGGATTACCCACCCACCTTCCCCTCTGAGGTACTCCTAGGGTATTTGCCAGCCTTCAGCTAGCTTGGGGGGGGTCTATTATGGTGTATTTGTTTGTATATAAGTACATACATGCTTATTTTTTGTGTTTGCTCTCTACTATTTGGAATCATTGACATTTATCCAAATTTAGCCTTCCAAGAGGGCACCTGGCATCTGGGGCAAGAAACACTGAGGAAAATGGCGTCGGCTGATGCCTTTATACCCGAATAACTGCAGCTATGACGTCGGGTGAAGTGCGACACCAGCCGAGGCCAGACCCAGACTTTGGAATCCGGCCGACCGAAGGGCTGCCTGACGACAGGACAACCCATTTGTAAGGACTGCAGATGCATTCCTATCGGACATCTACATTTATGGTAGGTACAAAACTGTACTTTACTTTTTCTTATTCCCACCACTGGTAAATCACTTCCAGGTTTGGGTGGGAAGTTGGCAAAATGGTTAAGGTGTATACCTTGTTAGACACAAAGTGCAGGGTTTGATTCTTGCATGGAGTAACTGACTAGGCTTAAAATGCCCCACAAGGGCAGTTAGCCTAGTACTAATTTATTAACCTACGAACCTAGCTATGATAAAGGCATATTATACTAGAGCCTTGTCTTATTTGATAGCCTATTGAAAAAGGGTGGACTTCAGAAGCATTCTGTAGGCAGCTAAACTGGTCCTAACAAAGTCTGTTCTTGACTTGGGAAAGGAATCCATTCTCCTGGAGCTCCAGGATCCGAATCCTGCTTCTTATTAGGTTGGATAAGCTATGGTAATTTACTCATTTGGCTAAAGGCTACTGCAGAAGTTATTTCTGATGAACATAATACAGTTGTACAGGTTGCACTTACCGTAATGGTAAATGATCAGTGAAATCACTAGCTGCAACCTTCCTCCATCCTCCTTTTTGTTTTATGTATATAGTTGTCTTTTCAGATAAAGTTATGTGTTCTTAATTTTTCTTTTTTGTTAGGATAGTAACCACTTTCCTTTTAGGGGACGAGAAAGTCCTGAAGAGTTTTGGCACCCAGTTTACTGCAATCCTAGACCACCTTGTTCTGTAGAGAGAATCACTGTATCCCACTTGACTGCTGCACTCTTTCCCTCCCAGGTAAATTCCTTCATTTCTTTATTAATTATGGTCCACAACTTCTTCTCTGGTTGATAAAAAATATATATATATACCTGACTTTTGTGTATGGTATTACAGAGATTAGAAACATTTTCACTACTTGTACTTTACTGTCCATATTCATAGTCAAGAGCTTCCAACTTCTCAAGTTTTGTGTTCTGTTTATGTTTAGTCCCTTATTTATCCTTGGCTGCCGTAATAGAATCTTTTTAAATCCAAACACCTAAGTACTCCATTTTATTATGCCCCCATAAATGTGCATATTGCTGAACCGAAGTTATTCAAAAAACATAAATGTGTCACATATATTAATGGTTAGCGAATGGATTTATTTAAATTCAGTTTGGCTGGATGGTGGCATTGTGCTGAAGAAGGCTTGTGTTTATAGGTGCATAGGTGTATACTAGGTTAACAACCACTGCCCCCTTTATAAGCCTAGCCATACATCCCAAATGTATCCTACAAGTGTTAGCCTTAGAGGTTATGTTAAGGGATATATGTAAGCCAAGGTATGATTTACAGACTACTGCTGTTCATTAGAGACACTGGTTCTAGACCTGGGATGAATTCCAGAGTTTCCATCCAATGGTCCAGGTTATGCTTGGATGGGGTTAGGAAAGAACTCAGCTACACATGGATGTGAAAATTGTTCCAGCAGAGAGGAATTCTTTGAGACACATACCTGTCACTTCAGCATGTCCTGTTTATGTCTCAAACAAAGTTTCAAATCCCTAGATTGAGTAGTTCTGATGCTGTTGGTTTTATGGATGTGCAAAAGGTCCGTTAGAGCAGTATCCAAGGATGCCTTGTATGCTAGGCACAAATCGCCTCTCAGCAGTGTGTAGGAAACCAAGTAAAGAGAGAGGGCTTTGAGGTGATCTGCACAGAACATGTTGTGTACACCTTGTATTCTTTTTGTGTGGAACCTCTGTGGACATTCCAGTTGTTGCATGTGCAGGTTGTGTCTAGACTAGCTGTTATGCAGCTTGTGATGTCAACTCTTATTTTTAAAATTTGCCTGTCTCACCCACTAACTGGTATATTAAGTGGTCTTATAAAGATCACAAAAAAAAAAAAATCAGTCATTTAAAAAATTGTTTAAGCTTTAACAATGTGAATATCCAAAAATGTAGGAATTCTTCTCAAAGACTTTCCTCCTCTCAAAACGATGAGTCATTCTTAAACATTAATAGTAATTAATTAGTTAATGGGTACTACTAGTGGACAAATGCAGCTCTTAAATGTTTTATCCCATGCATGGGTCCCCTCAAATGATTCCAATTATTCTCATAGGGGTAATGTAGAATTATTGACCATGGATTAGGTAAGGCCAATATATAACCAAATGGGATAGGTTATTTTGATAACAAAAAGGGAAATTGTCTCCGCTTAAAATGGCCTGCAAGGGCAACTAGCATAGCACTTATTTGTGAACATATGAACCTATTATGTTCTGAGATGATGAGGTCCATCATTGTCAGCCATTAGGACTGATGCCATCAGAACTTGGATAGCCTGATATCTGACACTTTTCCACATTGCTGTCACTCCCCCTTGTTGATAACTGCACTGCAGACAGACTAATTTCATTATTTTATTTGTTTTCTTGACTTGATTATTCCCACTCGATCAGTAGCCTCTTTTTAGGGGAGACCCAAAGTGGCTTTCATACTGAATAGAAGAAGTCCAGCAAAGGCATTGGGGAAATTCCTCCTAAATTGACTTTTTTAGTGGAGAAGGGAGTTTGGTTTTGCACTAACATGGGAGAGACCAGTGTGTTGGAGAATAATGCTGAACAGGCAGTAATCTGTGATGAGATAAATCAGTGGAATTAACAACTGCAGTTGCTACTATTTTGGTGGATGGTGGGCTGGCTAATGTAGCACTAATGCATAGGAAGAACAGAAAGATGCCACTGAGATATCATGAAGTGATTTCCCCATGCATGAAAGTAGCTTGAGTGTTAACTCTGGTTGAGAAATAAGTTGTTTTGAGTATACCTATTAGAGATGCAGAGTCTGCAGATGCATGAGACATTATTGGCAGGAGGATGTGTCAAGGGAACCACATGAATGAGAAGTTCTAAAGGTTAATGACAGTGATAAACAAGAACCGATTACTCATTCCTGTGATGCAGTTGTCGAGAAATGTGTAAACAAAAGTGCAGCAGTGTGTAGACATAAAACAGAAGCCAGTCTTGAGAATAAGAAGGAAGGCTGTTGCATTAAACAGGCTCATGATTTGGGATAAATTAGCCATACCCATGGGTAATAAAGCTCCAGAAAGTCATTCCCCAGAGTCATTTAGGATATGGAAGATTTTGTGAATTAAGTTTTGAGACTTTTCAGTCAGAAAAATATATGGTGTTAAGAGAAGAGAAAAAAAATTTTTTTACCCATACAAAGGGTATGTTTTCACAAGCATGAATGGGATGAATACGATCAGAGTAACACCATAATTTCAAACTGATGAAATTACAGTGACTGAAAGGTCTTGTGTTTGAATACTGAAGATGTGCATAGAGTTTTAGACAAAAGAGACTTGGAGTGGGTTGTAGGTACTGTTTGTGACTTTTACTGTTGTTAATAATAGACATATTTCACAAGTAAAATTATGAATGGAAAAAAATAAAACATTAAGATGCGGACCACTGAGGATATGGCACTTCTGCAGAGAATAAAGACTAAATAAGTGAATCTGACAAGAGGAGATGTACTCGGTGTGATGAAAAGGAGCATTATTTAATAAAATGTACAATGAAGTGTATAACTTGCTTGAAATAATGACAGCTGTGGTTTGACTGTAATGTGGAGGAGGAATAGTGATGGGAGAATAAAGAGGTAAGAAATGAAGTAGATGATGTGCCTTTTATTTCTAAAAGTGAAGTAATGTCCTGGGGGAAATTAACAGTATTTTTTGTGAATAAAGCCCACTCAAAAAGTGAAAGAAATGTTGCAGAGTATGAAAAGTTAAAACTGAGTAATCAAAATGTTTAAAGTACTGTACAGAAGTGTGACTAAGTGGGTGAGGTTATAAAATATCATTCATTGACATGTTTCACATAGGAAACAGGAAAATAAGGATGGGTTAAAAACATACAAAAACAGAAAGGAAAGGAAATCATTCCCTTATCATCTTTGAAGGTAAATGTTATTTAAAGAGAATTAAAGATGTTTATATAGTATAGTAATGATGTAGTTATTTGAAAGAGGATTGCTTACGTTTGCTGGATGTAAGATAATTAAACAAAAGTCTGAAGTTACAGTTTCAAAACAATTTGGAAGTGATTTGCTTTGGAGCATAAGGAAAGATGAATCCCATGGGATTCATATGGGAAAGATACAATGGTATCTGAAATCTCTCTGGTCCTAGCATCACCACCCAATAACTTTTCAGATTTCACTCTTGGGATTTGTAAAAAGGGAGATCATGTGATGGAAAAAGTAAAATTTATCAGAATTCATGTTTCCCATTTCCCCCTCTTGCTCCATTGCAGTCAATCAAACAGATGCATCAGACTTTGCTTGGGGTGTAAAAAAGTGCAGGTTCTTTCCAACAAAAAAAAGACAGACTCAAACACATAAATATAAAAGTGATGCTAGATATTTTATAAATACTCCTCTTTCTGAATAGTCTGTGGTCCCAACAACCTTTGTAGTGTTTACAGACAACACCACATTAATGTAGTACATAAACAAGTCAGGGGAATCCAGATCTTATTCCATGTTAGCATGGGATATAGCTTTACAGCACAGTGTCTCTCTGCAGGCATCTTGCATTCCACCAGAGGAGAGCTGAGTAGCAGACAAGCTGAGCAGGAGTAGGACAGACCCTCACCAATGGAAACTGAATCGGGGGTGGGGGTTCCATGATTTGATACATTTGTGGAAAACACCAAAGATAGACCTTTTTGTCTCCCCTCTAAAGAACCAACAGAAAAAATTCTGTTCTAGGACTCTTTGCAAGAAGACCTGGAAGACGGATGCCTTTTCTTTACCTTGGACAGGAATGTGCTTGTGTGTTTTTCCACTGCTTTCCAGGGTATTTCTGCAACTTCAGAAGCAATCCTCAAAGATAATTTTAGTGACTCCCTTCTGGCTTAGGCAAGAGTGGTTTTCCGTTATTTTGGAAATAGCCTGGGACAGTTACCACAAGCTTCCTCACAGGCTGGATTTACATACACACAAGATCATGGATGTTTGATAATCCTTACCCCAAACAACTGCAACTGAGCCTGGATAATAGGATATTAATATCTTTTAGGATCCTGTTTTCTGTGGATGCGTAGCAGGTAAATGGAGGCAAGAATGCATGCTACTGGAAGAGTATATATTACCAAATGGAGAAGGTTTTCTGGTTGATGCCAGCAAAAGAATCTGCAACTTTTCAGGGATAGTGTTGTCTGTTTTTATAGTATTTGTCTGCATTACTATCCTGTGGTCTGTCTTACTCCTCCAAGGTTCATTTGTAAGATGATGTCCTTCAAGGATGCATCTGCAGTCATCACATATGGGTTGTCCTGCCTTGGGCAGCCCTTCGGTCGGCTGGATTCCAAAGTCTGGGTCCGGCGTCGGCTGATGTCGCATTTTCCCCGACGTCAGAGCGCCTGAGGTATAAAAGCATCCGCCGACACCATCTTCCTCAGTCTTTCTTGCCACATGGTGCCCGAAGCGCAGTTCGCAAGTGCCGGTCGGCCAGCTCCTGTAATTCAGCTACCGAAGACTTCAAAAAGCTAAGTACCCCGTTGGGGACTCTTTCTTGCCTCAGCTGATGTCAGATAAAGTTAATAATTGTTTGACTTGTGGGAAACAAATACCTCATAAGGATTTCCACTCTTACTGCCTCCCCTGCCTAGGCCCAGACCACGACGTCTCGGCCTGTTCAGCCTGTGCTTCCTTCAACCGACGCACTCTTAGATGTCGGGCGGAGTTTGCAGAGGAATTCTTTGGGGCTAGTTTCTCATATAAGATGCCGTCGGAGACTCCGACTTTGCATTTAGTTAAAAAACGGAGGGACAAGGACCGACACACGCGGACCGCGGTTTTGGCTGAAACCACGGCAAGGCCTACAGCGAGTGTCTCGGTCTCGGCTGAAACCAAGTCCTTGGTACTTCCAATTTCAGAAACCGCTCAACCGACCACCTCGGTCCCGGAGGCCCCAGCCGAGTCGGTTATTGAATTACCAACAGAAACTGGTGTCCTGGAACCTTCCGACACCATTCCTTTAGACAAATCTACACCAGCACGTGGTGCAGCCAGGCCTCCTGCATCCATGTCCATTAAGGCTTTCTCCAGGGCTAAAGCTGCTAAACTTTCAAAAGCTTTGCCTCCCAAGGTTATCCCTCAGGGACCCTCTACTGGATCACAAATTCTAAGCTTAGCAGAGGATCTTATCTCCTTAATTAGGGGCTGTCAACCTCATCCGGACAGGGGCTCCCAACCTCCTCCAGACAAAAGGCCCAGGGTTGATCCCTCTGATCCACACTCCTCAGATGAGGCCTCTGATGGCTCTACTCTCTCGGACCACCAGGAGGAGGCTTATTCAGCCTACGAGGATTCTGATGCAGAGGAATCTATTCCCTCGGCCTCCCCTCCTGAAGAGTTTTCCTTTGGGGAGACACTACACACCATGAGAGAGCATTTCCAATGGCAGGGCCAGGAATTCTCTGATTCCAGGAAAAGATTAAGGACCTTTTTACATTTACCTCAGCATAGGCCTTTAGCTATTCCTCCTGTTTTGAATGTCATTGATGATGTGTATTCTGACTCTAGCACAACCCCTGATTCTCTTCCTCCGGCTCCTGCCAAACCCGATAGGTACTACAGGGCCCCGGACTCGCATCTTTACCTTTACAAGGCCCACTCTGCAGATCCAGAAACTATTTCCCAGGGCCCAAAAGGGGTTGCAGCTGCCACTGCTAAAAATCCTCTCCCCTCTGAAAGGGAGTCCAGAGCTTTAGAGAGATGGGGCAAAAAAGTATATACTTCTGCTACTCTTTCTATGAGGGCATTAAATTGTCAATTTCATATGATACAGTACCAAGAGTATTTGTTAGATGAATTGCATAAAAAGCTATCTTCACCTGACCCCCTAGACCGCAAGTCACTTCAGGATCTGGTACATAACTCTCAGCAGGTTAGCAACCATTTCTTGCAATGTGGTTATGATGCATTGGAAGCTTCATGTAGGTCAGCTATGACTGGCGCAGTCATACGTAGGCATGCTTGGCTGAAGGAACAATCTCTGCCAGACCATGTTAATGCAAAGCTGCTGGATGCCCCACTGGAAAAGCAAAAGTTATTTGACTCCACGGCTCAGGAGGTCCTAAAGAAATTTGAAGAAAATGCAAAATCAGTACAAACAGTCAAAGATTTTCTCCAAGTACAACCGCCTAGATTCAGCAGGAATTGGCCTTCCAAGAATTGGTCCTTTCCAGACACAGAGAGATTTCAGAGAGGCAAGAACAGGCTTGCCAGAGGTAGAGGGCAAGCTAGAGGCTCCTACAGAGGACATCAATGGCAGCCTCCCAACCAGAGAGGTAATGCAGGACCTTCAACTGCTGCACAAGGACAGGCTCAATGACTTTGCTTTGACACCGCCAACCAGGGCTCAATTGGAAGCACCCTTGGGCGGAAAGCTTTCTTTATTTTCAGAAAAATGGCACAGTATTACAAGGGACAAATTAGACAAAGGATACAGGTTTCATTTCCACACATTACCAAAAAGAAAGGGCATGCCAGACCTGCCACAGAATCAAAGGGCAGAGGCTTTGAAACAAATTTCCAGCTTAATGCAAATGAAAGCTATAGAAAAAGTTCCTCTCTCAGAACAAGGCCAAGGATTTTATTCCAGACTATTCCTTGTTCCAAGAAAAGAAAAACAATGGAGGCCTATTCTCAACTTGTCCGCACTGAACACTTACCTCATTGTACCAAAGTTCAAAATGCTGACTCTACAGCAGCTCCTTCCCATGCTGGGCAAGGGGTCTTGGCTGGTAACTCTAGACCTCAAGGAGGCATACCTGCATGTCCCTATCAGACAAAGTTGCAGAAGACACCTCAGATTTCTTGCAGGGTCAGAGCATTATCAATTCTCAGCATTGCCCTTTGGCTTATCTACTGCGCCCAGAGTATTCACGAAATGCCTGGCATCAGTAATTGCACACTGCAGACTTCAGGGGATGCAAATATACCCATATCTGGACGACTGCCTAATACAAGCGGACAGCAAGCAAACTTTGGTAAAACACTTGAATTATGCCATTCACCTACTTCAGGCCTTGGGATATACAGTCAACTTTCACAAATCAAGACTTGTTCCATCCCAAAGAATAACCTTTCTGGGTGCAGATCTAGATACAACCACCCAAATGACCTTCCTTACAAAAGAAAAACAAAGTCAACTACCAGATTACTTCAAAAATCTGACAAGACAAGCCCATCTGACTGCAAGGAAAATCCTGCAAGCCCTGGGTTACATGGCTTCTTGCATACTTCTGATTCCGCAAGCAAGCCTACATATGAGGAAACTACAATGGTACCTAAGGAGTTTATGGACTCAGCACAGTCACAGCCTGGAAACTTTGATACCACTCATTCCATGCCTTCAAAAGGAATTTCTGTGGTGGGCTCAAGCAAGCCAGTCAAACAGGGGTCTGCCTTTCAGCAAACCAATAGCCAGCCAAACCATTACAACAGACGCTTCAGACCACGGATGGGGAGCGCACATGGAGGGAAGATGCATTCAAGGTCTATGGACACAAAAAGAGCTACTCATGCACATAAATCAAAAGGAAATGCTGGCAGTGATACATGCAGTCAAAGCCTTCAAACCCTTTCTACATCATGGCCATCTGTTAATAAGGACAGACAACACCACGGTTATGTGGTACATAAACAAGCAAGGAGGCACCCATTCCTATCCTCTTTGCAGGCTGGCAATGAATCTATGGGAACTTTCCCTGAAACTCAATATACAGCTACAATCCCAGTTTGTTCCAGGAAAAGACAATATACTGGCGGACAGCTTAAGCAGAAACATAATGGATGCACACGAATGGATGCTGCACCCAGACATCTTTCTACAGATAACACAATCATGGGGGAGACCGGACTTAGATCTTTTTGCCTCCCCCCACAATCATCAACTGAAGAAATTCTGCTCAAGGACATACCACCCACAAGCATGGAAAGTGGACGCCCTCTTTTTCAGCTGGAGAACTCTAACAGTGTATGCATTTCCACCTCTCCCATTAATGACCAAGGTTTTACTAAAGATCAGGACAGAGCAGCCAAAGGTGATTCTGATAGCTCCGGACTGGCCAAGACAGCACTGGTATCCACTATTAAAGAGCATGTCACATACGAAACCATGGCCTCTTCCTCTATGGCCACTGTTACTGTCACAACACAATTACAAGACTCTGCATCCCAACCTGAAAACCTTGCAACTAACAGCCTGGAAAATACCTTGACTCCTCCTCAGGACAAGCTATCCCAGAGAGTGAAAGATATTATTATGGAAGCTCGCTGGCCTTCCACAAGAAAGGCATATTCAGCAAAATGGAAAAGATTTCACATTTGGAACACCACAAAGGGCCTAAATGCGACAGTGATGAGCATGGCACATATCCTGGAATACTTGGCAGAAATGTTCCACAATGGTCTGTCTTACTCTTCCATTAAAATACATGCTTCAGCAATTTCAGCAGAGTACAATACAGATCCACCTGTCTTCTCTCATCCTCTCCTAAGACAGTTTCTAAGAGGAATCAAAAACATCAATCCTCCAAGGAAACCACCTCTACCTACTTGGGACCTTAACTTCATGTTGGAAAAACTAACACTGTCTCCCTTTGAACCAGCAGCATCTGCAGAACTACAGTTCCTGTCTTGGAAGACTGCTTTCCTTCTGGCCATAACCTCAGCAAGAAGAGTATCTGAGTTACAGGCCCTTATGGCAGTACAGCCTTTTCTTATTTTTCATCAGGACAGAGTTTCACTAAGAACCAATCCTACATTTATGCCAAAGGTGGTATCCAGGGTTTCATTAAATCAAGCTATTCATTTGCCTACCTTCTTCCCAAATCCACAAAACAAAGGGGAGAAACATCTGCACACTCTGGACATGCACAGGCAGTTGCGCTACTACTTGGACAGAACTAAAGGTTACAGAAAAACTGACCAGCTGTTGGTAGCATATGCTGCTGGTACACAAGGAAAAGCAATTTCCAAACAATTTCAAAATGGATAGGGAATTGCATTCGTTTCTGTTACTCCTTTCATGGAAAAACTGTGCCAACTAACATTAGACCTCATTCCACGAGAGCCACAGCCACCTCCACAGCCTTCTTAAGAGGGGTGGCTACCAAGGACATTTTAGAAGCTGCTACATGGAGCTCCGTGCATACATTTGCCAAGCATTACAATTTACCTTTATATTCCAGATCCAGAGCAGGCTTTGCTACGGCAGTCCTGCAAGGCATTTTAGCTACACCATCCTTTTCATAGTTCCTCCACCCCCAGATTGGCTATGGTATTCTACCCATATGTGATGACTGCAGATGCATCCTTGAAGGACATAGTACAGTTTTGTACCTACCATAAATGTAGATGTCCGATAGGTATGCATCTGCAGTCAGGTTTACCCTCCCTCCTTCCCCTCTGTGGTATTACTTGGGTACTTACCCCTCTAATAGCTAGCTGGGGGGATCTATTATGGTGTATTTGTTTTTTATATTATTGTGCATGTTTGGATTTTTAAATGCATCTCTCCAAATTTAGCCTTCCTTAGAGGGCACCTGGCATCTGGGGCAAGAAAAACTGAGGAAGATGGTGTCGGCGGATGCTTTTATACCCCAGGCGCTCTGACGTCAGGGAAAATGCGACATCAGCCGACGCCGGACCCAGACTTTGGAATCCGGCCGACCGAAGGGCTGCCCGAGGCAGGACAACCCATATGTGATGACTGCAGATGCATACCTATCGGACATCTACATTTATGGTAGGTATAAAACTGTACTTTTCTGCATGTCTGCCCATGGATCCCCCTCTTTCAATGCAGACTCGAAAGAAAATGTTTTTGAAAGGGGATCTGCATAAGAAGCCTCCCAAAAAAACAATGTCTCTTCCTTGGGATTTTAACTTTGTGTTGTAGAAGCTAATACTTGCTCCATTTTAATCAGCTCATTAGGCTGATTTGAGGTTCTTAACACGGATAACAGTTTTTACTCATTACTCTGACTTCTTCAAGAAGAGTTTACAAGTTCCAAGCTCTTGTGCTGGTTCTACCTTCTTATTTTGTACAGAGGTAGGATTTTTTTGAGAACTAATCCTTCCTTTATGCCTAAAGTGATATCCGAGTTTACTTTAAGCCAATCTGTCCATCTCCCTGTCTTCTTTCCAGAGCTTAAAAATGAAGAGAAAGTGTACTTTTTACCTTTGATGTCAGCAGACAACTCTACAGTCAATCACCATTGCTGACAACTCCTCTGAACACATCTCTACCACTTGGGCATCCTTTAACTCAGTTGAAACCTGTCTGTCTAAAAACCTGCTTATTCTAAAACTAAAGAAAACAAAACTCTTACTTTACTTACCCAAAAATGTTAACTACCTTAAACATACCTTCTCTATTCAGTCTCTCAATAATACTCCCATCGAAGTTGAATCGAGCACAAAAGTCTTAGATGTCATCATAGATGATCAACTAAAGTTTGACTTACATTTAGAAGACTCATCTAAAACTCAGCCTCCTATACAGAAATAAAAAGTTTCTCACTAACAAAGCAAAAGTAACCCTCTCTCATGCGTAGCTCCTACCTAGTCTATTGTATAGCTCTCAAATCCTGACAAATCTCAGCTACTCTCTCTTTACGAAATTAGAATCGGCCTACAACAAAGCCACTAGATTTGCAGCGCACCAAACATCTAAATCCTATCACTGTCTCTCACTAAAATACTTTTACCACACCAGCTTCTCCTCTCTCAGCTCCTGATTATTCACTCCATTCTATATCAGTCTTCCTACTGCCCCAGCTTATCTCCTCTCATCTTTCATTATGCTCCCACCAGATCTCTACACAGCTTGGACCAAGACCTTCTACAGATCTGTAAACCCAAAACCAAAATGGGATGCAACCTCTATAGTTACCATCCTACCATTTTTTGGAAAAGGCTTCCATTTAGAAATTAGGTCCCTCAATAAACTTAAACAATTCAAAGCATCTACCAAGGAATATTTAAAAAAGCACTGGTGCTGTTACTATACTCATCCCTCCTAATCTTCCCTGCTATCCCTAAAACAGTGCTCTATCTGCCCACTACGTTGTTTTGCTTCACTGACCTCTACTGTTTGTAAACCTCTTAGCTCTTCCCAGCCTTCTTTACCTCTCTTGTACCCAGGGTTGCCAGATTTCCAACCAGCCAAAGTCTTTCACAGCAAGTGAAGAGCAAAAAAAAAAAAAGGTCTTTAATATGGAACAGAGTTCCACATTAAAGAACAGTAGCTCTGCACTAAACACGGAGCTTCTAGTGTTTAATGCATTGCAGTTCCGCATTCAACACAAGAAGCTCCGTGTTTAGTGATTTTTGATTGGCCTGTATGCCAGGTATATGGGCCAATCAAAAAAAAAAAAAAAAATAAAAAACAAAGCGGAGGCTGGCCGGGATTTAAACCGGGAGGGCGGGACTCTGGATCAGGCTGCTGATCTCGGGACAGTCCCGCCCAAATAGGGACGTCTGGCAACACCCTGCTTGTACCTGTCATTTATATTATGAACGGTAACCTCCTTATACTACTATTAAAAAGTACGCATCGCTCATCTCTCTCCCTCATTCATAATATACAGTAACAGCAATGATACAAGGATTTATTTTCTTCCTGCTTCATTTGTCAAAATTGTAATACATTGTTATACTGCTCTTTTTATGTACATGTACAAACCACGGTGGTGCAGCAGTTAGCATTGTCGCCTCACAGCAAGAGGGTCCTCCGGTTCGATTCTCGGCTGGAGCGCCTTCTGTGCAGAGACTGCATGTTCTCCCCAAGGTTGAATGAATTTAAGGACATGCAGGTAGGTACGTGTGTGTGTGTGGGTGTGCCTTCTTTGAAGGTTGGGTGCCGGGCTGGCAACTCGACACCGTAAAAATTCACTGCCAATCATTAGCAGACCGGAGTTCTGCGGTGGCAACCCCTAACTGGGAAAAGCTGAAAGACAGAAGACTAAATATTTTTCAATTCTTTTGTCACTTGCTAATGTTTAACCTTTTATTGTAATGTTTGTGGAGCTTTTCTCCCCAGACCTCTGCTGAAAACGGGCTATTTCAACTCGGTCAAACAATCCCGGTCAACAAATGTAAAATAAATAAAATAAATAATAAAAAATGAAGTACCATCTTGCCAAAACAAAACAAAATCTCTTAGAATTTCTGATCAGTTGTTCATTTCTTGTGAAGGTAAGAAGGGACAACCTGTGTCAAAACAGACTATTTGCAAGTGGTTGTCTCATGCTATTATTACCTTTTGTTATTCCTTCCACAACAAAACTATTCCAGGCAGGGTCAAGGCACATTCTGCTAGGCCCTTGACTTCATCTATGGCTGTTTGGAAAGCACTGGACTGTGACGTATGCAACTTTGTCCTCTCTGCATACTTTTACAAAGTACTATAAACTAGATTCCTTCTCCAAGTCTAGGACAGGCTTTGCTAGGACCATTCTTCAGGGACCCCTGGACCCTACTCCTTCCACCTCCCAATTATTTTAAGCTGAAGTAGCTAGCAGAGATTATGATGGTGATTGTAGTATAGTTGTGTAAGTAAACATATCATAACAGTGGATGTTCAAATTATCAGTGCTGCAGCAGCAACTCTCTCCCTCTATCCCCTTTATTTTATATGTTTTGCAAGGGTGTGGGCCTGTATTTTTTTTTCTTTTTCTAGCGATGTCCTTTCTGGAGTTAGCCTTCCCCTTCTCGGTTAGCTTGAAAGCTGTGAAGGCTCTGGCACCCATATTTCAGTTTTAGTCAGCTTGGTTTGGGCTGACTAATGGTTTGGGTGCATGCAAGGTTCCTGAAGGTTTGGTAGCTAAACGGCTGTTTATATTCTATGCAGGATATAACCCATATTGCTTAGGCTACTACAGCAGTGATCATTCGAACATCTACAGTTATGTATATAATAAATGAAAATGAGGTGTGTATTGAAAATATAATGTTTTCTATGTAGGGAGAGTAAGGTTGAAGTTATTATAGCTTTAAATGTTACAGAACTGTAGATGTGTTTATAAATTAAACATCCTTATTATTTTTCACAAGTAAAGTGGGATCTTCAACATCCCCTTTGCCACTTTCATCTCAGGGCAGATGGGACCTCAAATTAACATCTCCTCCAACTCCCCTGTCTGGATTTCTCTTGTGCTAAGTTCTTGCATCAGAAAAATGGCCCCAGGCTACTGTTTGTGATTTTAGCTGTTCTTGACTAAGCGATGTATTTATTTTTTTCATTTTTGACATCTGTTCTATGACTTTTTATAATTTTCTGACTGAATGACAGCCTTTACAGAAATGTGTACTCTTTTATAAAAGCATCTTACCAATGGAAGTGTTAGTCACCACCAAAGAAATATTACTTCTAAAAGTAAGCTTGAGTTTTTGGCAAATGCATTTTCACAATAAGCAGCAAAAGACTCGCTAAAGGGAGAGAGAGATGATGATGAAGAAATGAAACTCGGTATAGCAGACCAGCAAGTTCAGGCTGGCAAACAAGAAAACAATGGAACTTGGATAGAGAGGAGCACATTGCCCTAGGCTCTTTCCTCCAAGAGAGCAATTGTGGAGTGCAGGAGTAAGTAAGTGCAAGCAGAAGCTGAACAGACCAATTAAAAACATAAAAGAATGCTGCTTCTTGTTGGTGCTTAATGGACTGAATACGTTTCTTGATACTTTTGACAAGTAACATAAAGTCTGGGGTTGCTGGGTGGCAACCTTTTCTCTTTGACAGTCCCACCTCCATCTTTGACCTTTTTTTTTTCTTTTTTCCTATACATTTTAATAGACGTTATGGGCATGTCCGATAATAGAGCTTTTTTTTTTCACAGACTGCCCTTAAATTTCCGGATGGATGCTACCCAGGGTAAACCTTTTTTGCTTCTGTTCCATAGACCCTTAATTATTTATCTGAAATCTTTAATTCATGTTTTAGTTACTTCTCCTTCAAAGTTTGCAATTTCTAACTTTCATTTTGGTTTAGATTTCGCTTCCATGGCATCTTTGAAGGCCTGTATAACTTTCTTAGGCAGGACTTTTCCAACTCAGGTCTTCATGTCAGGTATGCTATCCCCCAGGATAATTATTTTATGCTCAAAAAGCTTAACCTTTCACCATTTGAACCTGCATCCTCAGCTGGGTTTTTGTCCTGGAGAACTCTCTTCCTGGTAATAATTACATAATCTATTAGAAATATGGGCTGTTTCTGTCAGCCCTGTATGTCCAATTGCATATCTTGTGTACTTACACTGTCTTATACAGGCTACTAGTTGTAGTCTCATTTTCTGTTTAAGTATTCTCTGAAATGTTTGTTCTTTAGATTTTTCTGTGTGGAGCTTTTCTCTGTGGGCCTCCGCTGAAAAAGGACATGTCCATTTGGACTATCCTGGTAAACAAATGTAAAATAAATACATAAATTGTTGTGTCCCTAGTTAAGTTGAAACTGGACAAGAAAGTTACCAAGCACGCCATTTCCAGATGGGATAGCCAGTTGCATTTCTCAGTTTCTTTTTTGTTACAAAAAACATGGAAAAGCGACACCTGCAAACTCTTCCTGCATCCCAAGTCCAGTCTGCTAGAGCATTGTTGACCTCCACAGCATTTTATTCCATAGTATCACTTTAGATGACATTTGTGCAGCAGAAGCTTAGTCTTGTCTTCAAAATGCAGCCCGTCTTTCCAGCTTTGCACTCTTGTACAGTTGTGTCCTCGTTACTTATGCAGTGCTGATGGCAGCACTTACAGTAGAATTTTTCTTTTACCTTCCTTAGTTGCTTAGATTGGTCTTGGTAACTGTGATGGCTAACAGTTCTACATTCTTTTCAAACTCTTTCCATATCTGTGGGTAGAGATCCCAGTCCAACTATTGTAAAACCTAGTAAAATTACATTGACAAGTAAATTAGAAGATTTCCAAAAAAATATATTGCTCCCAAAATAAGATTTGGTAGTTGTTTCAAGGCACTGAAATGTAAAGTCAGGTTGCCATGTCTTACCCTGATTAGAAACATGTACTTGATTACTTTAATATGATATAAAATGGTTTCTCTATTGACACCTTACTGCGCAACTGAAATATGCATCCTGTTCTGGGCACTACCTTTCATACTCGTGTCAGGAATTACCTTGCTGATCATGTCTGGGCACAATGTTTTCTCCATGGGATATGACATTATACCTGAATTCTTAATTAAGGGTGTTAAACATGCATTTACTGGCACATTCCTTAAACTGGTTAACTTAAGTTTAGCAACTAATTTTGTCTGTGAGGAGTGACACACTGCATTGATGATTCCCCTTTGTATGTGTGGCCTTACAACTGACCTGGGTAATTACAAACTTATTAATCTTGCATGTCTCATCTGGAAAATCATGTAATGTATTATAACTGACCTCATACACTGTAGGCCATGGCAATACAGTACACATGGTGTGTCTTGATCTGTCTAAAGACATCAACACCATTCACATGCTGGCATAAAACAGAAGCTAAATATTTCTAAAAATCAGCCTATATGTGATAAGCTGGGGTAGTAAACTAGCTGAAAGACAGAACCTACACAGTGGGAGGTGCTTTATAAGATATTATAAAAATAAACAGAAGTTCCATCAAGACTCAGTGTTGGAAAAACTCCTTTTTGGCATTTATTTCTCAGATCTACAAGCAACGAATCACGACTGCTGACCTACAAAGTTTGCAGACAGCTACAAACCGGGGGGTTGTTGTTGTTAAGTCATACTTTGACATCCTGACCCTCCAGAGTGAACTCTCCCTAGTAAACTCTTGGTGTACTAAAATGGGTTCAAACTAAATGCTAAAAAGCATAAAATCATCACTTTTGGTAGACAGTTCTCCCCTCAGTATTATACAGACAGCATACCACTGCAAAATGAATGGGACCTAGGAACTTGAGTTGATAACTCTCTCCCTTTTGACCATTGTGTGTCAACAGTTGCTATTTCCAAAGAAATGTCATCAAGGTCTAAAGAGGTACTCCCTCCCTTATACTCAACATTGGTCAGAGCAGTTATCGAGTACAGTACCCAACTTTGGAATACATCTCTCTAAACATATCAGAAAATTAGAAAAAAAAAAAACAAAGGTTATTAACCAGAAAGATCCGAGTCCCTGAGCTACCAAGAGAGGCTGGAAGTTCTATCATTTTTATCAATGTCTTGGTGACTTTTAGGGGGAGATCTCTGTTTCACTTATTGTACCATTAGAGCCCCAGTTATACTGGACCTCCTGTATCTCTACAAGTCGAGTTATTGCCATAAGTATTAGAACCAAAGACCCAAGTCTTCATCAACAGGTAAGTAAAGCATGGTGAAGGAACAGGTTTATAACCAAACATCTCCCAAACCTCTGGAATGAAGCTCCCCCGCATGTTAAGCAGTGAGACTCCTCATCTTCCATTAAACATAACCTAGATGGATGGGTATCCATAGGTTTACTCCAGAATTGACTAGTGTGGTGCTCCTGGAGAAAAGAGCTGCAGCATGAGGAAAGGTACTAGCAAGGTGTGAATGTCCGTAAGACTCAAGCTACTTTGGAATATCCGTTGTAATCTGTATGAAAAAATTGGGGCTAAAACTGCTCCATATAAATGTCTGTATTGTATTTAATAAACTGCAGTCTCTTAAGGAGGCATATGTACTCTGGCTAAAAAGAATGCCTTAAATACTGAAGTGACACCCTCCTCTGCAATCAGATGTTTAGATCTGACTGAGGTCACAGTGAGGTAGTACTGTCTAACTGACTTTCAGTAACTGATAGATGGGAGGCCTTCATTATTAATGTTTGAATGGGATTGACAGATCCTCAGAGTTGGTTGTATGGATCTCCTGCCCGATTTACTTATAAACTGGTTAATGACAATATTTGTTTAGTGTCTGACTGCTCACATCAGGGGTAACACGGTTATCTTGGCCGACCATAAATTAGATTGAAATATGCCTCTTGTTAACCTGGCTGAGTTTGTAACTGATCATTTTTTTACCAATGTTCTCCCTGATAAACAACCTTAAATAAATAAATAAACTGTATGGACTACCACAAATCTGCTATTAACCTGCAAGGGTAGATTATTACTTGAGGAGGGGCGAGCACTATGAACATTCTTTTATATTCCTATAATGTAAAATTTGGAATTTGTTTTTTGTGGTCTTACAGTCTAGTAAAATTTTGAGGCAAGAGATAACCCAAGATCATATTTGTATGTAACTTTTACTTTTAAGTCTTATAGCATCCTTTGATTGTTTAATGGAGTGCTATTGAGCAGAGGTATTGCATATTTGATGCTGTATCGTAATTCCTCACTGACTAGAATTATTGATCAATCAACACCATATTAAAGTGTCGGTATTAAATGTTCTGACATCTACTAAATGAGTACATAACTAAAATGGTTGTAATTAATCCAAACAGACACACTGCAAACTATGCCCTAGAGATAGCCTCAAAATCATTGTACAAGATTACAAGGAACTCTTAAATGACATCAAAGTGTATATTGGGAATTCTTAATCAAAATGAGCACTGACAACCAGAGAGTAAATATAGTCAGTAATCCACAAAAATGCTGCCCAAATAGGAAACTTCTGCCCTGCACTTTTTATTAAAACACTGTAAAAATAAACACAATAAGTGCTTTTATCTTTTTTCAGAAAGTGCAATTAAATTTTTCTGTATCTCTTACCCTTGCCATAATTTCTGCATGAGTTAAAATATAAGAGAGAACTGTTTATAATCATTTAAAACCCTGTAATGAGTACATTAGAGGTTGTCTTGGACCTAATAGCATCATTAAGGGAGGAGATACAGAAAATCAACTTTGCATTAAGGAGTATAATTGACATGTTAAATTAAATGCCTTGGTAGCACCAGGTCTCAATGAAACTGTTAACTTTAAAATTACATTTAAACAGAGAGCATTAAGCCACTAGAAATGGCTTGTAGGTGTCATGTAAGTAATTTAAATATTTAGTTCTTTGGCTTTTGACATAATCTGAAGAAGCCTTGCCAAATATTAAAACTTTACTGTATTCCTTTTGTGGTATTTTAATAAAGTGAAATGTAAAGACTTACTTTGACAGTATTGTTTTGTAGCTTATTGGGGAATGCAAATTAGTCTTTTTGAGGAATGCTCTAAACCATAAAGAAAAAAGTTATGTAATCACCATAACGTTCCATCAAAAATGCAACAACCCCAAATACCTCAGATCTTGTTTGCTGATTTTAGTAGAAAAGAAATATCTGCAGTTAAATAGAAAGAGATTACATTTGCAGCTCAACATAAAGGACAGTCATGTCCTGTAACTACCCATTCTTTTAGAAGTTTAGCTAGGATGGGAGATGGTGGGTGGGGAGTTGAGGAAGAATGAACTTGGGCAACACAGATTAATTCCAATGCCCTGAACCAGCTTGTTCTTACCCCCACTAGAGGTAGCAACATCCTTGATCTGGTAATTATTAACATGGGTGACCGTTGCTCTACACCAATAGTCAACCCCTCCCTGGCTAGATCCGACCACAAACTAATCACCTTGGAAATCCACATCCCTCCCACCCCACAAAGGTAACCACCATGAAAAAATTCTCCAAAGCTAACTTTGGGCTTCTAAAAGTAGAGGTGGCTAACTTCACGGCACTCAGGCAAATGGAGAATAGTTGAACGCCATATCATACACCAATGCACTGTATGAACACATACACAAATGCATGGATCTTGCCATACCCAATAAAACCAAGACGCTCTCCTCCAAAAAAAGGAAGCCAATTTGGTGGTTCCCTGCCATAAACAAAACTCTACAACAGGAGGAGGAAACTGATGCCGAATAAAGTGAAGTCCCAGGACTGGAAAAACTCCATTATCAGCCTCAACAAAAAGTTGAGATCCCTCTTCAAATCCTCTAATTCTAGCTATGAAAACAGAATTGCAGCAGATAGTGAAGACAACCACAAGGCCCTCTATAGTTATGTAAAGAATGTCCATGACAATACCCAGATTTGCTCTGAGCTACTGCACAATGATACCTTCTATACCAAGCCAACAGATAATGCCAATATACTGACCGACAGAGTCAGTGCCAACTTTACCCCTCTCCCCCCACCAAAGGACCAATCCCAGTAGATTGCCAGGCACCCAGTATTACTGCTGCACAGGTTAAAACAGCACTGTCCAAGGCCAAGAATACAGCTTCTGTGGGACCTGACAATATCCCTGGCTGTGTTCTAAATGAACTACTGAGTGAACTGGCACCTCACTTGTGTGCCCTGTTCAATCACAGCCTCACCTCAGGCTTTGTCCCTAACGAATGGCGAACTGATACAGTCATCCCTCACCACAAAGGAGGAGTGACTACAGACCTTGGGAACTATTGCCCCATTACCCTGAAGAGTCTGATATGCAAAGCTGTGGAATGCTTCATCATGGACCTAATAAACAAGGATATAGGGAATCTCCAAACTCTGGATCCCACACAGTTTTGTTTTGTGAAGGGTAGATCATGCCTGCTCAACCTAGTCGACTTCTTTGAGTCAGTCACCAGAGCTGTGGATGAAGGCAAGATGGTTCATACAGCCTACCTTGATCCGGCCAAGGCCTTTGATACCATTCCCCACTCAGGAATCATAGAAAAACTCACTAAACTAGGCATCAACCCCCTATATCATTAGGTGGGTTGCAAACTGGCTCACAGAACCCCCAATGTGAAAGTGGCTGACTCTGTCAGACTGCTGACCAGTCACAAGTGGAGCCCCACAGGTTTCTGTCCTGGGTCCTCTCCTGTTTGGTATCTACTTCTCTGAAATCCAGGCCAACACGAAGGGACTCTGGCTGACAAAGTTCACAGACGATTGCAAGTTGGGAGCTATTATTCATTTCCCAAGTGATGCTGACATCCTACAGAAAGGCCTCACTGAGACCAACGAATGGTGCCAGAACCATGGCCTTAAGCTCAATGCCAAAAAATGTGTCATCATCCCCTTTGGATAAAACCTGGTTCCCATGAATTACCACATTGATGATAGCCCACTGAACACAGAAAGCCTTATGAGAGATCTGGGAACACAGGTTGACAGTAATCTCTGTTTTGACCACCACATTGCCACTGTGGTCAGAAAGTCCTTCTGTGTGGCACATCTCATTACTAAGGGTTTTGCATCCAGGAAGAAAGAGGTCATTGTCTCCCTCTACTCTTCCCTCATTAGGCCAATCATCGAGTACAATGCCCCATTTGGCATGTACCTTACTAGACACCTGCAACAACTGGAAAGGCTGCAAAAGTACCTCACAAAGAGGATCCATGGCCTTGCACACTTGTCCTATATGGACAGACTAAAAAAAAAATCCAACTATTCTCTGTCTCATATCGTCTATGTAGAGGCGATCTCTGCTTGACTTACAAAGCCATGTCTGACCTAGCTCTGTTAGAAATGCTACAGCTAAAGAAATCCCAATCCATCTGCACCAAACACTCCAGAGACTTCAACCTCATTACCACAATCAACAGAACAAGCTGGTGGGGCAGGTTCATAACCCAGAGAGTGTCCATGCTATGGAATAGACTTCCCATACATGTCAAACAGAGCACCTCACTGGCCCTCTTCAAGAGAAATCTTGATGACTGGATGGGAAATAGAAAATTCACCCCTGGGATCACTCCAGTAGCTCTACTCGACAGAGGCACAGGGAACTAAGGTCGGGTGGGACGGTGTAAGGGTAATCTTATGGGCAAGGCTCGTAAAGGCTCCAGGGCCATTAGCCTAGTACACACCTATGAACCTGTGATGATTTTTTTTTTGTTAGCAACATCTTTATCTGATGTAAATTTTCATTCTGTCCTCAACTGATGGGACATAGTCCCCAGCTACCTAAAATCCAAGGTGGACTGAAGGAAGGATATTCCTGAGCACCACTGAACCAAATGAAGCTCCTCTTCTGGAGCCCAGATCCAATTTGTAACAAGTAATAAAAGTATGGGGAGTAGTCCAAGTTGCTGCTGTGCATATATTATCCATGGACATTCTGGATTGAAATACTGAATAGGTGGCCATGGATCTAGTTGAATGGGCTTATAGCGGTTTTGGTAGAGTAATGCCCAATTTGTTATAATTAAATGAAATACAATCAGTTAGCCACCTAGGTACTGTAACTTGTGCGACGGGACTTCCCAATTTTGCCTCTGCAAATGAAACAAACAATTGGTCAGTTTTTCTGACATCTTTTGTTCTGTGTAGGTAAAAATGTAATTGTCTGTGGACATCAGTAGATGCAGCATGTATTCACCTTTGTTAGCACATTTAGGAAAGAATACTGGTAATTCAGTGGATTGATTGATATTACATTCTGGCACCACCTTAGAAAAAAAGGATGCCTTAGTTTGTAATGTAACCCTATCCCTGTGAAAAATTAAGTATGGTGGTTTAGAGGACAAGGCTTGACTCTCAACAATTTTTCTGGCAGAGGTAATTGCTGCCAGAAAATTGTCTCCCAAGAATGATATTTAAGGTCACATGTAGCTGCTGGTTTGAAGGGGGACTGAGTAAGTGCCTGCAGTACCAGATCCAGGTCCCATGGGGGGGGGGGGGGCAGGATCTCTAAAAGGGGGTTTCGGAAGAGTGCCTTTTATGAAAGCTTTGCTCAATTTATGAGATGTAACAGAAGAACCATCAAAACCAATGTGAAAATTTGATATGGCTGCTAACTAAACTTTAATGGTTGATGAACTAGCTCCTTCTTTAAAAAGAAGGGTAAAAAATTCAAGGATGCTGTGACACCCGTGCACTAGCCCAGCAATCAAGGAGCCTCAGTCCCCATCACTAACACCAGTGAGGGGCGTCCATATAGGGAAAGGATAATAAATGCACACACAGTAAAGTACAATTTCCCTTAAAAGCACACAAAGATCACAGTCAGTCTGGGGCTGGTTTCTCCCTTTCTCTCCAGGTCCCCAATAAGACTCCCCACTGGCACAGCTATAGGGTCCAGATCTCAGCCTAGTGGGCAAGCTAAAACCTCCAGCACCCTATCTGTCCAACCAGTGCTTTGTGTCCCTGCCCAAGTAGCTGACACATACACACTTGGAGATAAGAGTTTATACAACCACACAGACACCCCTGGGGAAGGCTGACACAGGTTCTCCAGTTGTGCCCCTTTTACCCACACTATATGGTAGAAATCACTGCCACCACCCAACTAATATTTATCAGCTACTCAAAGGTCCTTATGAAAGGGTATCCAAATAAGTCTTGACTGTTTGGTTGCACTTACCATTTGGATAATGATATTGAACTGTATTATTGGAGTCACTTGGTGCAGTATCACTATATACATGCAATGTACTCTTAGAGCTTAAATTATCTCTACACAAAACAGCCCCAGTTGAAAGTTTTAAAAATAAATAATAAAAAAATGCAAGACAATACTTCTTACTACACAGTGCCAGTCAAGAGTTCAGAGATCACAGAGAAATACTTAAAATAGTACAGTGGAAAAGTTGGGTCTATATCAGAATCCCGAAAGACAGAAACCGTGAATACAAATACGTCGATGCATAACGAGTGGTCTACCATAAGAGCAAACCATATACTGAGCGAAAACCAAAACACCGAATGGATTTCCCTAACCAACAGCGCCATGGAGGCATACCTAAACTAACTATATAAAAGTAATACAACACACTTTTGCAAGGGGGGGGGGGCTACACCCCCTGAACTCCCTCCACACCACCATACTTAAATATACCAACTCTGAGATTGCACTACAGTGAGGAAAAGGGTATATTCCTGTATCCCCAGGATTGTGCCGCTGGCCAAACAAATCTGTTCAGTGTTTTGCTTTTCACTCAATACGTGGCTTGCTCGTATGGTAGATCGCTCTTTGTTTCGACATACTGGTATTCGCGGTTTCTGTCTTTCGTGCTTCTAATATAGACCCGAAAAGTTGTGACATCACAAAGAAACAAACTATCTTCCTATTCCCTAGCTATATCTAAGAGAAAACACAGTTCTAAAATCCTACTTCATCTAGACACAGGCATTGCTGAGTTGGATGTTCTCAAGACAAATGCTCAAATGCTCTCATTCTTTCTGTCCTTAAATTGATAACACAGTACCACTGATTCATTTCAGATTACATCATTTCTTTCTGGTTCCCAGGCTAACAGACTCTGAGGTTAATAGTCCTTTTGATCTTGCAGCTGGTCAGGAACCAGAGCAATAAAAGAAATTATACATGCAAATTCTAGCCATTAACTCTGGCCTCAAGACAATAGCCAGAATTCCTTCATCCAGGCATGTCAACTCCAAGCCCTGAGATCAATGATACAGTCATGAAATGCTTGACTTATCAGTTTCCTTATAGCAGAGTGCACTGTTACATTTTTTTCAGTTCAACATCCACTACAGTCTTTTCATATTTAAGAGAACAAGCCTGTGGCTTATATTAATATTTACAAATGACAGAATTATCTACAAAATTCTGGCAAGGCTGGCAGCCTTCACCTATCTTCAGAGATGCTATGTATCTGGGCTGAAAAAGGTTCAGTATTATTTTGATGGGCCCAGTATTAAAACCTTTTCCATTTGGTGGAATAGAGTTTCCTGGTAGAAGGTTTATGGGAAGATGCAAGTATCTGATGAACAGGTGAAGAGAGCATTGGGTGTCTGGCTATTAATGGAATTGGAGAAGGCAGTCAGTCAGCCTGAGTTCGGTTATGTTTGGATGAATCATGCCTGTCAGGTGAGACAGGCGGTCTGGAGTCGGATCCATGATCCAAGGCTGGTGAAGCAAGTAAGGCCAAAGGAAGGGGAGACAAAGTTTTCAAGGCCAGTAAGGTGCAATGAGGATGACTTTGCTCTTCAACCTGGCAGCTTTCTGTAGGCATTTTAGGATTAGTGGAATGGGAGAATGAACGTAGAGTAGATGGGGGGGCAAACATGAAGTAGAGCATCCCTTGAAGATTCCCTCTGTGGGGGTATTAGGGCAGAGTAGCTGCTGCATTTGTTGGGGGAGGAGGAAAAAATACTGCAGCATTGTTGAGGGACCATTTGTGAGGTAGAAGAATGCATCTGCTCAGTTTGTGTGCTAACCCATTGAATTTCCCCGGAATGCACATTGCTGTGAAAAAGTGGCTGGATGAAATCGCCCATTGACACACTCTTGAGAGCTTCTCGAGATAAAGGATAAGATCTAGTCCCTCCTTGTTTGTTGATGTACCAAACTACTGACGTGTTGTCTGCTTGAATTGCAGTTATCCCCAAAGGGTGAGTATCCTGGCGGGCTTGCAATGCTAAAAGTACTGCTCTCATCTCTAGGACATTGATATGCAAGTTGGCATTTTCGGGGGATCACATAACTTTAATTGTCTTCCCCAGGAAATGTCCCCCCCACCCCAGCTAGGAATGTCCATGATCAGTATGGGCTTGGGCTGAGGGGGAGTGAATGGTTTGCCTTGTTGAACGTGATCTGATTGAATCCACTACCCGAGATCTCTCTTGTATATCTGAGTGATTCGTGTCTGAGTTGACATGGGTTGGGAAAGAATCGGCCATTGCGTTGCTACCATCCATTGGAGGATCCTCAAGTAAAATCTGGCTAAAGGTACTAGGGTTATCGCTGTTGCGATTGACCCTAGAGTCTGAAGGACTAGACAGACTGAAATCTTTGTACTGCAGATTATCTTCCTGACCTGCAGTCTTATGGTCTGAACTCTTGATGGTGTTAGCAAGCTTATGGTTGACTTTTGTGTGGAGAATTGCTCCTATAAATTCTAGAGTCTGAGTTGGTTCCTGTTGAAATTTTTTTAGTTTATGGTTATCCCGTGAAGAGAGCAAGTCGGGAGAACCTGGTCTCTTGCCCTTATCAATTGATGCCTGGTCTGAGCGGTAATGGGCCAGTCATCTAAATATGGAAACACCTGGAATCCTTGCTGTCTCAGGTGAGCTGCTGCAAATATCATGCACTTGGTTAACACTCTAGGGGCTGTGGTGAGACCAAAGGGCAGAGCTGTGAACTGGTAAAGACTGGCTCCCAGCCAGAAATGTAAATACCTTCTGGATCATCTCTTCATGTTTATATGGTAGTACATACCATGAAGGCCTATCCAGCACATCCACTTGTCCTTGCCCACGATGGAAGTATGGACTGAACAGTGACCATTCGAAACTTGGTTCGTTGAACCAACTTGTTTAAGTTGCTGAGTTCCAGATTTGGTCTCCAGGCCCTTGTTTTCTTTTATACCAAAGAGAACCTTGAGTAATTTTCAGATCCTATCTGGTCTGGTGGGACCTGATAACTCTTTTTTTTTTTTCTAGCAGCTTTTAAATTTGAATTGCTGCTTGTTCCGTCTGACTGGGTTGAACATCGGGGAAGGTTCTTGACTATAGAGGAGGAAGGGAAAAGGGAATTGTATAATGTCCGGATAAAATTTTCTGCACCCACTTATCTTTTGTTAAGTCTAGCCAGGCTCTCTGGTCCAGATATAAATTCCCCCCCCCCCCGACTGCCTCCAGAGGAAGGCATTCGGGTCTTCTTTCAAGAGTGCTGGTAGGGTCTGTCTGAGAAAGGTTCTGTGGATCCCTCGTTATGTGGGCCACCTCTGTCGCAGGGGGTGCCGTTGTCCATTAGTGTTCCCTTCTGTGCCTCTGGGGAACTTGCTCCTGGAAAGGACCCTGAGATTTCTCGAACAGCATCTTTTGATTACCTCGTTGATTCCTAGAAAAGGATCTTTGAGGGGTCGAAAAACACATGCCTACGGCAAACATGATCTTTCCATCCTTCTCCCACCTGGATAGTGTGTCCTTCACCTTGGGACCAAACAAAGGCATTCCATTAAAGGGAACATTGACGAATGAAGACTTGAAGACCTCCACAAAGTGACTTAAGTGCATCCAGGCATGCCTCCTAAAGGAAATGCCTGAACCTGCTGCCCTTGAAGTTCCTTCGGCTACATGCAAAACCAGCCTCATGGAATTATTGGAAACTGAGAAGCCACAGATGATTGAACTTCTTCAGAAATGGATCCTGAGAGGGTATTTGACAGCTTCTTGATCAAATCCCTCTGAAATGTGCCAAATAATTCAGAGATGAGTGAAGGTTACTGAAGCACAGACATGCTTCCCTAACCTAGTCACTGCCCAAGACTCCCTGTTGGGGTGATGAACAGTGGAACTCTCTGTGGCAGGTTGATTTTTAGTGGCTGCCACTATGAACATGGCATCACCAGGCATCCCTTTTCCCCAAAACTGCTTGTCTACAGGTGGTGCCATAATCTTAGCTGGTGTCTGAGGTGTAGTGTCCCCTTCTGTGCCTAACAGCATCTTTTGATTACCTCGTTGATTCCTAGAAAAGGATCTTTGAGGGGTCGAAAAACACATGCCTACGGCATGCCTACGGATCTTTCCATGTCCGCACGAGATCAACGTAATGAGCTCATCGGCAGACAGAGTCGCCCAGGAGGTAGACAGTCTAGTACCAAAGGCCTCTAGGACTACAGACTCCTCAGATGAAGGGTTGATGGACATCCAGCCACACTTCTGCTTAAGGATTTTGAGATGTCTCCAAATGAGACATCTTCAGGAGGTGACAGTGGGGACCTTTCACTTTCATCAAAATCTTCTGTGATAAGAGTCCTCTGGCGAGTCCATGTACTTCCTCTTGCATGTCTTCTTCTTAGAGACCTCCTCAATGGGATGCTCTGGAGGGTTATCAGAAGAAGAGATCAAGATTCCCTGAGGTGGAGTTGGAATCCTTAGAAAAGGAAAGGAGCAAACTACATAGGAAAAATGAGAATTGTGGGAATAATATATGCAGAGAAGGAAATTGGTTTAAAAGACAAAATTTAATGAGCCATATGATGCTTAACTGACAATGACTGGATAGATTATAAGTGATTGTATAATGTTTGCAAATACAGTTGTTTCAATGGTGTTTGTAATGTATAATGTTTGCAACTAAAGTGGTGTCACTGTTTTGTTTTTCATTTATATAAATGTAGAATTGCCTATGTCATATGTGATAATTTAATGAAGATGTTTATTGAACAAAAAAAAAAAAAGATTCCCGGAGGGGAAGCCTGGGGTCTTGGTACTGGCTATCCCTGTAAAAAGACTTGTTGAGGCTCTGAACGCAGAGACATTTGGATTGAAGAGGGGGTTGGATCCATCTGTTCTGCCGAGACAGAGAAAACTCTCTTCACAGCCTCAAAGGCTGATCTCCTCAGAGAAAGGGTAGACCTCGGATCCAAAAGGCAAGTTTCTGGACCTCTGTCCTCCCTTGCACTGAGGGCAAAATTCCAGAGGTGTAAGCCGGAGCCGAACTATCCAATGCCGAGGCTTTGATAGCTTCAGAGTTGACTGCAACAACTCGGATCTGACAGGAAGGCTTTAGTTCCAAGAGTTCTTTGGATCCAAAAGGATCAGAGCACTGAGAGATCTGAGGATTGGATAATCTTCAGATCCGATCCAGATGGGTCTGGACAGCTAGAATTCAGAGACTCTGAGACTGCTGAAGAAGTCAAAGGAGGAACTGGTAGAGTGGGTTTAACTGCAGAGCAGACTTCCTGACCCATAGGCTAGGAGCCAAAGGGAGACCCATCTGACTCTGTGCCGAGAGAATCTTCCTCACTAGCCTTTCCACATCTTCTTCTGTAAGACTCCTGGAAGAACAAGCAGACAGGACTGAAGGGGACCTAGGCCTATCCAAAAAAGGGGAAGTTACCCTAGAGGGTACTGGATCCAAAGAAGGTGAATACCTGGTCCTTGACAATAAACAAGGGTAGAAGGACTAGTTACAGTGGGTCCAATGAGGATAGTTCCGGATCAGAGGTAGTTGTATCAGACAGGTTTTGCTTCTTAGGACTCGAAAATGTTGGATCATACAGTTTTAGTTTGTTTGGATCCGAGGACTTTTGAATCTGACAATTTTGGCTTTTTTGGATCTGATGATAAAGTCAGACCTCTTTAAGACCTTTCTGCAGATGACTACAAAGCCAAGGATGAAGAAGAAGACTTCGAAGAGCCCAATTTAAGCTGTTTTGCCTTTAATTTAGGAGACTTGTCACCAGATATAGCCTCTCCGAAAGAAATTGGTAAAGAGTTGTTTCAAAATTAACTTCTTTTTACACTCAGCCAGAGTCCTGGGGTTGAAGCCATGACATATCGACCAGTCCTCCTGCAAATGAACAGACCCTAAACAATACACACACATAATGTGTGAGCATCTGATAACAGAAGCTTATGCCCACACTTTGTACACTTATTAAACCCCACAGGCCCTTTTTCCACCATATTTCCAAACAATACTAGAAATGATAGAATAACAGAATAGAAATAGAAACTCTGTAACTATGAGATTAAAATGTTTTTTCTAACCAAGGAAAGGATATCCTCTGAAGAGAAAGGAAAAGAAGAAACTACCAATAATGGTAGATAAGATGTACAATTAATCTAGAAAAGTCAGAGGAAGAAAATATTAACATTATCCCAGAAGTACAGAAAGTATGAAGATGGTTTAAGGAAGATTAATTGCTAATAAGAGATTTTTATGAAGAAAAAATAGAAATATTTAACTTGTCTTGGAAATGCTCTAGAGTAACTGGCAAGCCATGTCTTTCACTGAAAGCAGTAAATGAGATATGAGGTGTTTGAGGTTGGTGCATTATGGGTGAGGGAGAAGCGCGAGAGTTTTTGGTTGCCATGAGCTTTAGCAATGGCCAAGTCAGATCCGAGGGATCGGATCTGAACCCATCAGTTGAGGATAGAATGAAAGGTGACATCATATCTAAAAGTATGCTGATTTTCTGTGGATAAAAGCAGAAACCTTCACAACTCTTATTATCCTTATACTAAAACAATTATACTTAATACTTTAAATATCACTTTTGAATTCTCATCTTTGCTTGCACTGATTAGTATAGTACTCCCAGTAATAGAACATGTCAGGAGCTTCAGATATGAAAACTCAAAAGGCAGCAAGTTAAACAAACTACATTCTTACCAGAGTGCCTCCTGGTGCAGATGATATCCTCAAAAGAAAAACATTGTTAAGATTTGGCAGATAAATTCCAGGCAGTTTGAAGTGTAATATTCCTTAATAGGAGCTTTAGGGAATGAATGTTTCCCTCCCAGTGGAACAAACAGATGCAAACATTCACCACTCTGGTTTTATGTTTGGGCTGGGGGATCAATGAGCATGTAAGCAAATTTTTAATTTCCTTACTTATCCCAGACATTACAAGAGGCATTGTGTTTAAACAATTAATAAACTGCATGAATCAGATCTTCTAATGAGTAATAATTGTGGCTTTTGCACTAGTCAGTAAATGTGGTTACCTTAAGGTTGTCAGACTTCTTAAAGTTATCTGACATTTTTAATAACTATCTGGTTATCAGACTGGTATTGCAGGGTTCATAGGTTAGTACTAGGCTAATTGCCCCTTGTGGGCCATTTTAAGCCTAGCCAATTGGCCCACGTAAGAATCAAACCCTGCACCTTGTGTTTGCCAGGTAAACACCTTAACCATTATGCCATCCTCCCATCCTCCCAGTTCAACTTCATATGGTAAATTGGCTTGTCAGTTATTTTGTTACTGTTAAGACACTTTTTGATACTGAGTTTTGCTTATGGGCTCTCTTCATTTATGCTGGTCCTTTTCATACACTAGAACTGACAGACTGATAGTTTTGGCACCTTTTTATTCATGGCCACAACAACTCTTGCTAGCTCAAGTTCCTCCCCTATCCTATCAGCCCTTGCTGTCCTGTGAATCCCAGAACTTATCCTTGCCATCATGAGCTTCAATGACTTCATGCTTTGCTCAAGCCATTGAGAGGGATTTTCTGCTGTATTTTAGTTTAGAAGAGTCCAATTTCCACTTATTTGTGCATTCCATTGTTAGGTAAAAAATTAAGACCTATGTCGTCTACCTTCTTTGTCGGTTCCGACCTTTATGTCTAGTTTGTATCCCCCTCACGTCCTCCCCATCCTTTGTATTAAAAAAATAATAGTAATTGTATTTCTTTACACCTACTTTCTAGATAGTGTCCTGATCTACACAAGAGTAATAGGGCCTCAAGCCACAATTACTACTGTTCCTAGTGCTATTTTGGCTTTAGGAGTCTTTTTATGTGAATGGCTTCAACTCCTACTTTGTCAGCACATTTGCTAACTCCATTCTCAACCATTCTGGGGCTATTGTCGATGGTATTGGTATTTGACCTTTAGGTGCAGAAGTCTTCCTTCCTTAGCCCTAAAATGGTGGGTCGGTGCTGCTGGCCACCCTTTGGAATTGACATTGATGCAGTCAATACTGATGATTTTAGGCCTAAGTACACATGGCTCTGTTTAAACAAGGGAAAAAAGGAGTTATAGGTTCATAGGTTCATACTAGGCTATCTGCCCTAGGGCATTTATAAGCCTAGCCCAGAGTTTTGTGACTTTCGCCACCCCTTTAGTTTGAAGGATACTATGCCCATTATTCAGCTGTGCCTCTGTCAAGCAGTGACACTGAGGTGATCCCTGGGGTATACCTGCGATCTCCCATCCATTGGTCAAGATTTCTCTTGAACAAAGCCAGCGAGGTGCTCTGCCTCACATGTACCGGGATTTTGTTCCACAGCATAGGGAGTCTCTGGGTGATGAATCTGTCCCTCCAGCACGTCCTATTTATGACCATGTCAAGGTTCAAGTCTCGTGCTCTTGTAGATCGGATGGATTTAGATTTTTTGAGGTGAAGCATGTTCATTAATTCCGGGTTGGACATGGCCTTGTATGTCAGGCACAGGTCACCTCTGAGCAGGCGGTAAGCGACTGAGTAGAGCTGGAGCTCCTTCAGTCGGGCAGCATAGGACATATTTTTGAGACCCTTTATCCTTTTGGTGAGGAATTTATGGGGCCTTTCCAATTGCTGCAGGTGTCGGGTCAGATACATTCCAAATGGGGCGTTATACTCAATCATCGGTCTGATGAGTGATGAGTACAGGGGAATGATGACCTCCCTTGACCTAGATGTGAATCCCTTCATGATCAGGTGGGCAATGTAGAAGGTCTTCCTAACTACTTTGGCAACGTGGGTGTAGTTACTGTCAACCTGGGTCCCCAGGTCCCTGATAACCTCTTCTGTGCTTAGTGGATTGCCACCTATATGGTAGCTGGGGGTAACCTTGTTTTTCCCGAAGGGTATGACTATGCATTTTTTAGCGTTTAACTTTAGGCCATGGCTTTGGCACCAGTTATCCGTTTCTATGAGACCCTTCTGAAGGATATCTGTGTCTGATGTGTTTTCAACTATGGCGCCCAGTTTGCAGTCATCTGCAAACTTTGTCAGCCATAATCCTCCTTGCTTGCCTGTACTTCTGAAAAGTAGATGCCGAACAAGAGTGGGCCCAGGACCGAGCCCTGTGGGACACCGCTTGTGACAGGCTTGGAATCAGACATGGCGCCAGCAACTCTGACCCTGTGGGTTCTGTCACTTAGCCAGTTTGCAACCCATCTTGTGACGTATGGGTTTACATTTAAGCTGGTGAGTTTTTCTATGATGCCCAAGTGGGGTATTGTGTCGAATGCCTTTGCCAGGTCAAGGTAGGCTGTGTGGACTGCCTTGCCCTCATCAATGGCCTTGGTGACTGTTTTGAAAAAGTCAACCAAGTTTAAGAGGCATGATCTGCCCTTGACAAAGCCAAATTGGGTTTGATCCAATGTCTGCAGGTCCCCTATGTCTTTAGTTATGAGTTCCATTATGATCCTCTCCATAGCTTTGCAGACCAGGCTTGTCAAGCTGATGGGACGGTAGTTTCCAGGGTCGGTGGAGGCACCGCCTTTATGTAGTGGGACCACAGTTGCTGTACGCCACTCCTTGGGTACGTATCCTGAGGTGAGGCTAAGATTAAACAGCTGCCCTAATTGCGGGTTTAATTCCTCAATGAGTTCGTGGAGCACACAACCGGGGACACCATCAGGTCCCATGGATGCTGTGTTTTCTGCCTTGGAGAGCTGTTCTCACCTGAGCATTTGAGATGTTTGTGAGGCTACAATCCTCTGGTATAGATATTTCTCCTTTTGGGGAGAATTTGCACTGAACCTAAAACAATTAATATGAAAACTCAAAAGGCAGCAAGTTAAACAAACTACATTCTTACCAGAGTGCCTCCTGGTGCAGATGATATCCTCAAAAGAAAAACATTGTTAAGATTTGGCAGATAAATTCCAGGCAGTTTGAAGTGTAATATTCCTTAATAGGAGCTTTAGGGAATGAATGTTTCCCTCCCAGTGGAACAAACAGATGCAAACATTCACCACTCTGGTTTTATGTTTGGGCTGGGGGATCAATGAGCATGTAAGCAAATTTTTAATTTCCTTACTTATCCCAGACATTACAAGAGGCATTGTGTTTAAACAATTAATAAACTGCAAGAATCAGATCTTCTAATGAGTAATAATTGTGGCTTTTGCACTAGTCAGTAAATGTGGTTACCTTAAGGTTGTCAGACTTCTTAAAGTTATCTGACATTTTTAATAACTATCTGCTTATCAGACTGGTATTGCAGGGTTCATAGGTTAGTACTAGGCTAATTGCCCCTTGTGGGCCATTTTAAGCCTAGCCAATTGGCCCACGTGAGAATCAAACCCTGCACCTTGTGTTTGCCAGGTAAACACCTTAACCATTATGCCATCCTCCCATCCTCCCAGTTCAACTTCATTTGGTAAATTGGCTTGTCAGTTATTTTGTTACTGTTAGACACTTTTTGATACTGAGTTTTGCTTATGGGCTCTCTTCATTTATGCTGGTCCTTTTCATACACTAGAACTGACAGACTGATAGTTTTGGCACCTTTTTATTCATGGCCACAACAACTCTTGCTAGCTCAAGTTCCTCCCCTATCCTATCAGCCCTTGCTGTCCTGTGAATCCCAGAACTTATCCTTGCCATCATGAGCTTCAATGACTTCATGCTTTGCTCAAGCCATTGAGAGGGATTTTCTGCTGTATTTTAGTTTAGAAGAGTCCAATTTCCACTTATTTGTGCATTCCATTGTTAGGTAAAAAATTAAGACCTATGTCGTCTACCTTCTTTGTCGGTTCCGACCTTTATGTCTAGTTTGTATCCCCCTCACGTCCTCCCCATCCTTTGTATTAAAAAAATAATAGTAATTGTATTTCTTTACACCTACTTTCTAGATAGTGTCCTGATCTACACAAGAATAATAGGGCCCCAAGCCACAATTACTACTGTTCCTAGTGCTATTTTGGCTTTAGGAGTCTTTTTATGTGAATGGCTTCAACTCCTACTTTGTCAGCACATTTGCTAACTCCATTCTCAACCATTCTGGGGCTATTGTCGATGGTATTGGTATTTGACCTTTAGGTGCAGAAGTCTTCCTTCCTTAGCCCTAAAATGGTGGGTCGGTGCTGCTGGCCACCCTTTGGAATTGACATTGATGCAGTCAATACTGATGATTTTAGGCCTAAGTACACATGGCTCTGTTCAAACAAGGGAAAAAAGGAGTTATAGGTTCATAGGTTCATACTAGGCTATCTGCCCTAGGGCATTTATAAGCCTAGCCCAGAGTTTTGTGACTTTCGCCACCCCTTTAGTTGGAAGGATACTATGCCCATTATTCAGCTGTGCCTCTGTCAAGCAGTGACACTGAGGTGATCCCTGGGGTATACCTGCGATCTCCCATCCATTGGTCAAGATTTCTCTTGAACAAAGCCAGCGAGGTGCTCTGCCTCACATGTACCGGGATTTTGTTCCACAGCATAGGGAGTCTCTGGGTGATGAATCTGTCCCTCCAGCACGTCCTATTTATGACCATGTCAAGGTTTAAGTCTCGTGCTCTTGTAGATCGGATGGATTTAGATTTTTTGAGGTGAAGCATGTTCATTAATTCCGGGTTGGACATGGCCTTGTATGTCAGGCACAGGTCACCTCTGAGCAGTGTGGCGACTGAGTAGAGCTGGAGCTCCTTCAGTCGGGCAGCATAGGACATATTTTTGAGACCCTTTATCCTTTTGGTGAGGAATTTATGGGGCCTTTCCAATTGCTGCAGGTGTCGGGTCAGATACATTCCAAATGGGGCGTTATACTCAATCATCGGTCTGATGAGTGATGAGTACAGGGGAATGATGACCTCCCTTGACCTAGATGTGAATCCCTTCATGATCAGGTGGGCAATGTAGAAGGTCTTCCTAACTACTTTGGCAACGTGGGTGTCAAATGAAAGGTTACTGTCAACCTGGGTCCCCAGGTCCCTGATAACCTCTTCTGTGCTTAGTGGATTGCCACCTATATGGTAGCTGGGGGTAACCTTGTTTTTCCCGAAGGGTATGACTATGCATTTTTTAGCGTTTAACTTTAGGCCATGGCTTTGGCACCAGTTATCCGTTTCTATGAGACCCTTCTGAAGGATATCTGTGTCTGATGTGTTTTCAACTATGGCCCAGTTTGCAGTCATCTGCAAACTTTGTCAGCCATAATCCTCCTTGCTTGCCTGTACTTCTGAAAAGTAGATGCCGAACAAGAGTGGGCCCAGGACCGAGCCCTGTGGGACACCGCTTGTGACAGGCTTGGAATCAGACATGGCGCCAGCAACTCTGACCCTGTGGGTTCTGTCACTTAGCCAGTTTGCAACCCATCTTGTGACGTATGGGTTTACATTTAAGCTGGTGAGTTTTTCTATGATGCCCAAGTGGGGTATTGTGTCGAATGCCTTTGCCAGGTCAAGGTAGGCTGTGTGGACTGCCTTGCCCTCATCAATGGCCTTGGTGACTGTTTCGAAAAAGTCAACCAAGTTTAAGAGGCATGATCTGCCCTTGACAAAGCCAAATTGGGTTTGATCCAATGTCTGCAGGTCCCCTATGTCTTTAGTTATGAGTTCCATTATGATCCTCTCCATAGCTTTGCAGACCAGGCTTGTCAAGCTGATGGGACGGTAGTTTCCAGGGTCGGTGGAGGCACCGCCTTTATGTAGTGGGACCACAGTTGCCGTACGCCACTCCTTGGGTACGTATCCTGAGGTGAGGCTAAGATTAAACAGCTGCCCTAATTGCCGGTTTAATTCCTCAATGAGTTCGTGGAGCACACAACCGGGGACACCATCAGGTCCCATGGATGCTGTGTTTTTCGCCTTGGAGAGAGCTGTTCTCACCTGAGCATTTGAGATGTTTGGGAGGCTACAATCCTCTGGTATAGATATTTCTCCTTTTGGGGGGGGGGGAATTTGCACTGAACCTGTCAGCCAGTATGTTGGCAATGTCTGTAGGTTCATTGATCTTTACATCATTTTGAACTAGTTCTGAGCATATCTGGGAGTTTCCTCCCAGGTTTCTAACATAACTAAAAAAGGCCTTGTGATTGTCTTTTGAGTCCTTGGTGATTTTTCTTTCAAAATTTGCCTTGGATGATTTTATGAGAGCTCTTAGTTTTTTACTTATAATGATCAAGGGTGTCTTCCCTTTTAGGGATTTTGCTCTATCTTGTAGTATCCTTCTCCTTTTGTTGTAGAGCTTGTTTATGGCTGAGGTCCACCAGACTGGACGCTTGCCTTTGGTGCAAAGAGTCTTTGTTTTGTTTGGGATTGCCTGATCCATGCAGTCCTGGAGGTGCTGGTAGAAGGCATCTGTATGTGATTCAGCGGCTTTAGTGATGGTTTCCGCTGGTTCGGGGGCCTTGAAAGAGACCACACCAGTCCTAAGAAGTGTGAAGTCGGCTTTAGAGAAGTTCTTCACTGTGGTCTTTTTTATCTGGGGTGGGGGCGGGATGTGGACTTCCAGTGAGATTAGTTTATGATCTGACCTCACCATTGAGGGGTATACCTCCAGTGTTGAACATTGTGACCCCATGTTTGTGATGATGAGATCTAGTATGTTTTCGCCTCTTGTGGGTATGGTGACTAGTTGTTCCATGGCATTTGAGTTTATGAACTCTAGGAACCTTTGGGCTAGAGTGTTGGGGCTTGAGTAGTGATCCCAGTCTATATTCAGATAGTTGAAATCACCTAGTATGATGGTGCTTGGGGTTACATTTATCCCCTCCAGAGTTTTCAGGAAAGCTGTGTGAGGTTCTTGAGTTTGAGAGGGTGGCCTGTAACATGCTACAAATTGCAGAGCAGTCTTGCCTACAGTTAATTGCACCTGGATGGTCTCTGATGCATCGTGCGTTGCCACCAACCTGGAGGTGAGGGTGTCTTTGATGAATATGGATACCCCTCCTCCTTTCTTGGTGTTGTCCGGATTTTGGGGCCGGAACACATGATATGAGGTAAAATCTGATAGTGCCGGGGTGCTCTCAGGAGCCTTGAACCAGGTTTCAGTCACAGCACAGACATCGATGTTCTCCATACTGAGAAGGGCTTTGAGTGCGTGCATCTTGAGGTTGAGACTTCTAGCATTGAGCAGCATTACCCTTAGTTTTTTTCCTTTGTTTTGTTCTAGGGTGGTAGGTTTAGAATTTGAGCCTTGCCTAAAAAAGGCACTATGGGGGTGGCAAGAGCCTTTGCCAATATCCGGAAGCCCAGGGGTGACAGGTGCAAGCCGTCCCTTGCAAAGCAGCGTGGCTTGTCCAGCATGTCATCCCAGGCAGACAGACATTGGACCCCCTTTGAATGACACCAGAGATTAAGCCAATTATTAAAGCTGATCATCTTGTCTCTGTATTGTGGCATCATTCTTGGTGAAGGTAGGATACTGCTCAAGGTCAGGGTCATACCTGTCTGGGCTACATAATCAGAGAGCTCCTCTGTGTCTCTTTTCATGTAGTCCAGGGAGGTGAGTCTCAGGTCGTTCACACCAGCATGGACAATGACTGAGTCATACTTGTACCTGCTGTCGAGTGACCCGAGTGCTTGCGTTATGTGGCGGATTCTAGCGCCCGACAGGCAGTTTACTGTGACTTTCTCCTTGCTCAATCTGGTGAGTGGGACGTCAGTGTGTCTGACTATGGAGTCACCTATGACAAGAGTGTCTGGCATTGTGTTTGGCCTTAAGGGCTGTGACTGTTTGGCACACTGACTTTGTGGTCTATGTGTTGCATGTGTCTTGGTCTGTGGTGGCAGTTGTTTGAGTATCTGCTTTGGTGGCCTCTGCTGTTTTGGTAGATTTTTGGTCAGAGCCTCCGAGTATGTCTTTATGCATTTATGTGTATGATATGAAGTTGTGATAGTGCTATGTGAGACTGGGTTTGTGGTGTGTGTGGTTACCTTCTCCTCCTGTCTGGTCTTGCCAGTCCTATGTTGAGAGAGCTCAGCCTCCAGTTTGGCTATATAGTTGCATCTCTCGCATGTGTTTGTGTTTTGTGGGAGAAGGAGAGGGTTGTCTGTGTACATGAGGCAATTGTAACATTGCCTCAATATTCCCAGATTCATCAGCTGAGCAGGAGAGGACACTAGCAACTGCCCCCGCGACATGCTAGAAGGAAAAGTTAAAAACTTTGTGTAGATGGGTTTGAAAAGACTTCGAGGGATGTGGATGATCGAAAAGGGGTATTAGGCTGGTAGGGTGCTATGTATAATAAAAAGTGCTATATCAGAGTAAAGAGTATTTTGGGAGCAAGTGCTAGGCTATCCGGATAGAGAATAGTCACTTAGGAATCAAGTAGATCTAAACTTATTAGGTATAGAATAGGGTGGTTAGATTAGCAGTACAGCTTAGGAAGAGCTGTTCTAAGGGAAAAAATGAAGAGTGGACTTTAGGTAGCCCGAATAGTTTAACCTTGATTAACCGCCGCTGCTCTTGTGTGCTCCTGTGGCAACTCCACGCTAAAGCGTGCTTTATAGCAGGGGGCTGGAAAAGGCAGGAAATGACCCAAAATGGCCAATGAGCTACAAGTTACTGACTTAAACCACTCCTCTGAGGACAAACAGGCAGCTCAGTACTCCCCACTCTCACTGGTGAGTAAAGAAACTTCCCCCTGACCAAACAAAAAAAATGGAGAAGTACAGGAACCAAGACAAAGCCCAGGGATCAGCAAAATCTGATCACTGGAACACTAGCTAGGAAAGTATGGAAAACAAGGATATTTTTTTTTTTTTTCAAGTTTTTTTACACAGATAGACAGAAAACACAATAAATGCTGTACTTTTCGACTAAATGCTATCAAAAGCTAGTACACTTGAACAGGATGAGTCACTGTTGGACTTGATCTTGAATATACTTAACTGATATTGTTATGTTATACAAGTACTATAAGAGGATAGGGAAGGATTAGCCAGTGTGAATAACCCACCCTCTTGAGGGATATTTGGTTTTATTCAGATGGAGTGTCTTTTACCTCCATCAGTTAAAGCACACACCCATTTTTACATATTCAAATAAGGTGTATTTTACCTCCACCAATTAAAACACCTGGCTCTTTTGATCCCCTCCCCCCCAAAAGCGTTTATATCCATGGCAGTGCTCAATGTAAAAACATGTAAATTAACATTAAGATTTGACTGCAAGAATGCACTTCCATCTGTAGAGACTAAATACAACAGTTTTTTTTTTCTAAAAACTTCACCAATTGCCTTATTCCTCTGGAGAGAAAGGGTAGATAAGGTTGTAATGAAGGGACATAGGTGATGGATAGACTTGGAAAGTGGGTATATGCATCAAGTATCTATTCTGTCTGAGCAATGAATCACTTGCCACATATAATAAGGTTTCAGGGGGACCTGGATAATAAGGCTGCAGCTACTTTGAAACAGTTGCCCACAGGAGATATTTGGACATAACTAGAGATCCAAGTTATGACCTTTAATTCTACTTCTTCACTGTCTATGCATTTGCTTCACAATGTAGCAGATGGCTGGCTCAGGCATTGCGATGTGCCAACAGGCTTAGCTACACCTTACAGACTTTGTAGAACACTTCAGTGTGGCTTTCAGCATGGATCCTTTTGGTGAATCTTCCTTGTTTGGGCATAAGTGTAGGGGACAACTGCTACACTATGAGCCAGAGGGCGTGATGCTCACAGCTGATGGGGTTACGTTTTTGGCCCCACAGAGATTCTTTAAGATGAACCAGAAAGGTATAATTTTGTAAATCCCAATGGTCCCAGTATAACCAGCAGTATGATAGAGCTCCTGCAGTGGCGATGTCCCCTTTCAACCATTGCCAGAGAGGAAGAGGTGATCCACATAGCATAGGGTTCAGAAAATTCTTTCAATGATTCTGTCAGTATGAAACCTAAATGTTTGTTTGACTGTCCTGCTCTGGAGGCAGTTGGGTAATGCCTTTCCCTACATCTGTCTGGGTAGTTGGCTATCATGTAGGACAAATCTTATCCAAAGGCTACTCCATACAATTTTTAAATCTGCCCAGCCATCACTCTCCCATCTGTCCTTACTGCCACCCCAACAGAGGAGGGTGTCTCAGCAGGAGGTGCACAACCTCCTAATGAGGAGAGCCCTCCAAGAGGTCCCATCAGACCACTGAGGTTCTTAATTTTTCTCTTGTTTATCTTTTTGGTGCACAAACTGATTTCTGATCTCGGTTATCGAGTCAGTATGTGAAAAAATAGTCATTACAGATGATCACGGTACAGTCTATCATACCATGCTTAAAGGGAGAAGACTGGATGAGTTCTTTGGATCTCCAGAATGCTTGGCTACACCTGAAAATAGTAAAGTCATTCAGGAGATTTCTGAAGTTTCAGGTGTGAGCCACTCATTATCTGTTCAGAGCCCTGTCATTTGGTCTGGTCATAGCCCCCCCCCCCCAAAGTATTTATCAAGTGCATTTCTCCAGTCACAGCTCACTTGAGCCTATTAGGGGTCAAAATCTTCCTCTGCCTAGATAACTGTCTAATTGCTGCACCTACTATGTGTAGAATTATTTTAGAAGGACAGTATTTGCTCCACACATGCCTATCCATGGGGATCATGGCCAATCTAGCAAAATTACAACTGGAGCCATCATAGTCCATAATCCTTATTCACTACCAGTTGTATAGAGTGAGCGAGAGAGTCAGACTACCCCTGGGAAAAATATTCACTATTGTTCAATTAGATTTAAATCTATCAGACAACCAGTCACCAAATGCAGCTGCATTTCTCAAGGTATTATTACTCACAGCAGCATCCTTTCAGACAGTAATACATGCTGGGCTCAGCAACAGGATCCTGCATTTGACTTTCTGACACAGTGGATTTAAGCAAAACAGCTGGTATTGCAAATAATTACATTTTCAAAAGTTTGTATTAAATTCCTGCTTTGGTGTTCAAGCCAAAGAATCTCAATACAGGAGCTCCCTCTGTTCAGCCTGTAGCACTGCCGTGATATCCATGGATGCAGCTTTACTGAGGTGGGGGAGAATTATCTAGATAGGATGGTCCAAGGAATGTGGTTCTTCACAAGATGTCAAATTGCACATCACCATCTTGGAGGTGAGAGCAGCCCTGCTAGTGTTTCAGACATTTAAGGAGTTGATTTCCTAAGGTGCAGTGTCCTTTTCATTCAGACAACACAGCAGTGGTATGGCATATAAAGAAGCAAAAAGTAACCCAATCTTGCCACTTGTGTAGAGAAGCCATGACTGTTTGGAAATGGACCATAATGTCACATTGCTCTTTCATTGTGGTGCGCATCTTCAACACTTCATCATGATTCCAGGTATGCTGAATAAAAAAAAAACTTGCTCCCACACAAGTGTACTATCTGTAGTATTCAAAATCTTCCAAAACTGAGAGTCCCTGTTTTGATCTTTTTGGTTCGCCTTTATACATCAAATGTGAAAGGTGCTTCTCCATTGTCCCTTAAGAGGTACTTTCCCCAAGAAACATATTCTCCCACATTTGGCCCCAAGTCTCCTGTAAGCATTATCCTCATTTTCACTCATACCTAGTTTTCTGCAGAAAGCAAAAATGTGCATAGCCAAGGTCATTCTCATAGTCCTCATATGGCCCTGACAGATGTGATTCTCTCTGTTGTGGTCTTATCTGAAAAGAATACCCCTCTGCTTCCTCAGAACCATCTTCTGCTGTCTCACTGCTTTCACAGACAGCCTTACCCAAACATTCCTTCCCTTCACTTAACACCATGGCTTTTCCACTTCAGTGGACCCTGTTCCCTTCGATGTTGTCAAATTAATTACAGCCTCACAAAGCCCCTCTACTAGAAAGATATATATAAAAGAAAGTAGAAATAATTCTCCATTTGGGGGATACTGAATGACATGTGGATCTTCTCTGTCCCTATATCCCAGGTTCTAACTTTTCTAGCAGACATATTTTAGAAGGAAACAAGTTACTCCTATGTTAAGGCTCTTCTAGTTTTCATATCTTCTGTCATTAAGGCTTTTCTTTTTCATCCTTGGTCTCAGGCAAGCTGTGAAAAGCATTTGTAAAAGGAGTCTCTTACTCCAGACTACATCTGACTTGCCCTGTTCCTCCATAAGATTTATATTTCATTCTGGAGAAAGTTACACTTTCCCTCTTTGAACTGTTGGTTCCGTAAATATTAAATTCCTCAATGAAGACTCTTCTTATGGTAGACATTACCTTTGCCAAAAGAGTTTCAGAGCTCCAGGCCTTATCCTCCAGAGTTCCTTGTTATTTGTACATAGTGACATTGAGGGCTAGCTCGTCTTTTATGTTTAAGGTGGCCAAACAGTCAGATGTGAGTCAGTCTATCCATCTTCCAGCAATATTTACAAATCATTTAAACAGAGGTGAATATTAGGGTGTTGGCAATAAACGGTTGCTGTACAATGTTACTTGGCTTTGTCTCATGGACTTAGCTAAGATTTTTAAGACATCCCACCTTAATGCCACCTTTACTGGCTTAGTCCTTTTGGGCCACAGTTTAAGAACAAATTGGATAACAGTTTGATGGAAAATCTCACAGTTGTTGAAGTTATGTTTGAGGCTCCTCAGTACTCCTTCTTGATGGCACAAAATAATATGCCTCTGTTATGATACAGGCATGACCAGCAAGGACCAAGATTTTAGTAGTTTGGGAAAGATTCAGTGTGGATGCTATGGCCTTAATCTGGTTTCTCACTGTTGTAAGTTTAGTACCCAACAGTGCTCAAGGAAATCCTAGAGTCAATGGTCAGACATGATCTCAAACTAAATTTCGATCTTTGAAGCTTCCTGGAAGCACCTTGAATAGTGGCTTCTTGACTCCAAACTCAGTCTGATCTGTCCTTTTCACCTCACCACTCCCTTAGTGTGGTCAACAGGGATGCCTCAGCCCTGGAGGTGGGAAGTATTGTCAGGAGTGAGCAGCCCAAGTTCTCAAGGTGATGGCAGTTCTACTCACCTTGCAAGTATTCCAGCACTCCCTCTCTAAAGGTATGATTGCCTTGCACTCTAACAACATGACTGAAATATGGTATATCTGCAGGTTTCAGCAGGCAGTGTGAAACACATGCATACCCCTTATGTCGAGAAATAATGAGACTTTCAGAATGGCCCATGCCGTTTTGTTGCTTTGTTGTCTGATAGCTTTGACAATCCTAAAGATGCCAATTCCTTGCAAGGGAGTATCTCATCCTATGCTTGCTGATGCCACACAGTTGGTTCCTTATCTTGTCACTGATATAGAAATTGTCACTTTAGCAGGACAGCCTTGCTGTAATCTGTTTGCTTCCTCAGTCACTATAGACTGTGGGTTCTATTTGCAGTCCAGGCATTTGGATTCATTTTCATTACTAATACTGGTGTGTTGCTCTTTTGAGTATGCCATCCTTTGGATAAGATGTTAAACTGAGGCCCCATCTGCCTGAGTTAGTGGTACCTCAGCTGAATGTAAAAGATCCAACTGCACTTACTGAAGAGTAGTTGATTTTTATTTATATCCCATCATAATTCACTATTTACATATATGTTTACACATGCTATACTTTGCATTATTCATGTTTTCTCTTTTTAAACATAACATTTAATTTTTCTCTTTTTTTCAGTTCATTCTCCCAACCCATTTCCCCTCAGCCGTAGCCCTACTGTTCTTAACACAACTTTAGAATCTAATATTTTGTTATTCCATTATTCCTGAAAACTGCATTGCCATGCATTCTATATTGACTCATTCAAAATCTGGTCCACTTTTTTTATTTTCCATATGCTCCGCATATAACAACATGTGTTTATTTCCTAAAGTCATATGTATATTCTTGAAATTTTCCCGAAACATTTTCATCTTCCATTGTTTCCTGTGTACTGCAAATCTGCATGGTCTTTCACTTTGCTGCTTATATCTCATTTGTCCCTTTATAGGCAGATGTTCATCGTGTTACCCTGCTGCAGTCATCACACTTGGGTTGTCCTGTCGTCAGGCGGTCCCGCAGTCGGCTGGAATTCCAAAGTCTTGGTCCGGCGTCGGTTGCTGACGTTTCTTCCCTGATGTCAGTGCGCCAGGGGTATATATAATGCAACCGACGCCATTTACCCCAGTCTTTCTTGCCGCGCGGTGCCCGAAGCAGAAGCAGTTCACAAGTGCCGGTCGGCCGACTACTGAGATTTTCAAATTCGAATTTCAGACCAAAGTCTTCTATAAAGCTAAGTACCCCATTGGGGAAACTTTTCTTGCCTCAGACCGATGTCAGAAAAAGTTAACAATTGTATTTCTTGTGGGAAGCAAATACCTCATAAGGATTTTCATTCTTATTGCATACCTTGCCTAGGCCCAGACCACGACGTCACTAGTTGTCGTTTTTGTGCTAGATTTAATGAGCGTACTATTAAAAGACGCTTTGATTTCGCACGACACTACTTCGGTAGGAAATTTAACTACACCATGCCGTCGGAGCAACCGAATACCGTTGTGCACAAAAAACGCAAGGATAAGGACAGACAGCCCAGGCCTAAGCCAGATTCCGAGGCCTCGGCTGGTCCAGTCTCTGGTCCTCAGTGAGGCTCCGATGCAGCCCCTGACTACCGCAGATCTGGAACCCGAGACCGCTTCAGAATTTTTGACTGAATGTACCAGGCCGACGCAGCCTTTTAGTTCAGGCCCTACCGATAACATTACTGAAAAAGATGTCAGTGCTGCAGAAACACCATCGGTTTCTGAAGGCGTTTTGAGACCGACACTCACCATTAAATCGTATTCTAAGACGAAGACTCCTATTAAATCTAAAAAGACTGCACTTCAGTCCCCTGTTCAAGGCCCCATGCCTAAGAAACAGATGCTCAAAATGGCTGAAGATTTGTTCACTTTAATCAGGGGTTCCCAACCCACTCCTGACAAAAGGTCTAGACAAGAGGAAGATTATGCATCCTCTGAACAAGTGTCCATTTCTTCAGACTCCTCTAAGGACCAAGATTACTCCTTCTCCCCTTATGAAGATTCTGATGCTGAGGATTCCATTCCCTCAGCCTGTCCTCCTGAAGACTACTCCTTTGTGGAAACTTACACACTATAAGGGAACATTTTCACTGGGAAGGTCAGGATTACTACTCTGACTCGAAGAAAAGGCTCAGAGAGTTTCTTTTATTCCCCCAACGCAGACCACTTGCCATCCCACCAGTTTTAGACATTGTGGATGATGTTTACTTAGAATCCAGTTTTAACCCTGATTCTCTACCTCCTGCTAAGCCTGACAGATATTATAGTGCCTGATTCCCACAAATTTCTTTACAAAAGCCCTGTTGCTGACCCAGAGACTGTCTCCCAGGGTCCCAAGGTGGCTAAGGCTTCTATGGCTAAAAATCCTGTACCTTCTGAGAGGGATTCCAGAGCATTAGACAGGTGAGGGAAAAAGGGTTACACCTCAGCCACTCTAGCTATGAGGGCACTAAATTGCCAATTTCACATGCTTAAGTATCAGCAATTTCTAATCTCTCAGTTAAAGCAAAAAATGACCACTCTCCCTCAACAATCTGAATAGAAAGAAATGCAGGATCTGTTGCATGAGACTGAACAGGTGGGCAAACATACCTTACAATGTGGGTTTGATTCTTTGGAGGCCTCCTGCAGGGCAGTTGTCACTGGGTCTGTTATACGTAGGCATGCTTGGTTAAAGGAACAAACTCTACCTGATCATGTTAAAGCAAAACTTCTAGATGCACCCTTACAGCAGGATGTTCTTTTTGGAGTTAAAGCAGAAGAAGTCTTAAAGAAAATGGAGGATAAGGCAAAATCTATGCAGACAGTCAAAGATTTCCTACAGGTACAGCCCCCTCGCTTCAGCAGAAACTGGCCTTTCCAGCTACAGACAGACCACAGAGGGGTAAATACAGACACCCAAGGGGCAGAGGGCAACCACAAGCCCAGTACAAACCTCGTCAATGGGCCACTACAACATAGAAGGGAGGAGAAGACAGGTCCCAATCTAACAGAGGGCAAACTCAATGACTTCATCTGGCCAAGCAACACTCTCTTGGCAGCCCCCTTGGGAGTAAAACTCACACTTTTTTCAGACAACTGGCACATTGTCACAAAGGACAAATGGGTCCTAGACATAATTTTACGAGGATACAGATTCCATTAACACACCTTGCCAATGAAAAGAGGAATGCCAAACCTGCCACAAAATCAATGGGCAGAGGCACAAAAACAAATTACAGCTCTCATGGACATGAGAGCCATTCAACTGGTACCTACTCGAGAGCAAGGCCAAGGATTTTACTCAAGACTCTTTCTAGTTCCCAGAAAGGACAATGCCTGGAGACCAATTCTGGACCTTTCAATTCTAAACACTTACTTGCAAGTACCCAAATTCAAGATGCTAACACTACAGCAGCTTCTTCCCATGTTGCTCAAGGAAGCATGGCTAGTAACGTTGGACCTCAAGGAGCCATACCTGCATGTCCCTATCAGACAAAGTTGCAGAAGATACCTCCGTTTCATTGCAGGTTCAACCCATTAGCTATTCTCTGCACTGCCCGTTGGCATATCTACTGCGCCCAGAGTCTTCACAAAATGCCTGGCACCAGTAATCGCATACTGCAAACAAAGAGGAATTCAAATATACCCATACCTGGACGACTGCCTCATCCAAGCAGAAAGCAAGGACATTCTATTACATCATCTGGCTTTTGTGAAACATCTACTAAATTGCCCTGGGGTACACAGTAAATGAAAAGAAGTCAAAACTAGTACCCTCACAAAATATGACATTCCTGGGTGCCAGCCTGAATACAATGGCCCAGAAGGCTTATCTGACGCCAGACAAACAACTACAGCTGACTCAATATTTCAAAACAATGGCAACAAAGGCCCAATTAACTGCAAGAAAATTTCTGCAGGCCTTGGGCTTCATGACATTTTGCATACTACTAATACCATTTGCAAAGCTGCATATGAGGAAATTACAGTGGTACCTAAAAAGCATATATGGTATCAACACAGCCACAGCTTGGACACAATGATATCTCTCATTCCCTTCCTACAACAGGAGTTTCTATGGTGGTCACAGGCATGTCACCTCAACAAGGGTCAGCCTTTCACCTTGCCCCCAGCCAGGCAAACTATCACAACAGATGCATCAGATTACGCCTGGGGGGCTCACATGGCAGGACAGTGCATTCAAGGCGTATGGACTGCAGATCAAAGGAATCTGCACATCAATCAAAAAGAGATGCTAGCTGTACAGAAAGCTCTGACAGCCTTCAAGGATCTATTACATCCAGGACAACTGACAATAAAGATGGACAACACCACAGTAATGTGGTACATAAACAAACAAGGGGGTACTCACTCCTACCCTCTGTGCAGACAAGCAATGACCTTATGGAACACAGCTCTGGCTTACCAAGTTCAGTTACAAGCTCATTTCCTGCCAGGACAGAAGAATACATTGGCAGACGACCTCAGCAGAAACATCATGGATCCCCACGAGTGGAAACTAGATCGACAAGTATTTACAATGATAACTCAAAAATGGGGCCTTCCAGATATAGTTTTGAGGGCTGGCAAACAGGTCTATCAACTAACAAAATTTTGTACAAGAGCACTTCATCATCAAGCCTGGAAAGTGGATGCACTCTCTTTCAGTTGGAAAAACCTGACAGTATATGCCTTCCCTCCATTGCCTCTCCTCACAAAGGTACTTCTGAAAGTCAAAAAGGAGAGACCATGACTGATTCTCATAGCCCCAGACTGGCCACGCCAGCACTGGTACCCGCTATTGAGGAATATGGCCCACAGCCCACCATGGATATTACCACAAATTTCCCATTTACTCACACAACAAAACAATCAGATTCTTCACAGCCAGCTCAAAACCTTAAATCTGGCTGCATGGCAAATCAACTAAGCATCCAGCCAGCTCCTCTTTCCCAAGCAGTTATGGATGTTATTCTGGAAGCTAGGAGGCCATGCACCAGGAAGGCCGATTCGGACAAATGGAAAAGGTTTTGTCTGGAACCAATCTAAAGGCCAAGACACAATTCAGCCTCACATTCTACAGTATTTAACTGAGATGTTGCACAAAGGACTTTCTTTCTCCTCCATCAAAATCCACGCTTCAGTTATTTCGGCCCACTACAACACGGATCCACCCTTATTTTCGCATCCACTTCTAAGGCAGTTCCTCAGAGGGGCAAAACACATTAGACCACCCAGAAGAGCACCTACACCAACATGGGACCTCAATTCTGTTCTGGAAAAACTAACGCTACCTCCCTTTGAACCAGCTTTCTCTGCAGATCTTCAGTTCCTATCATGGAAGACTGCCCTGCTGCTAGCAATAACTTCAGCTAGAAGAGTCTCAGAGCTACAGGCACTAATGGCAGTGGAACCTTTCCTCATTTTTCATCAAGACAGAGTTTCTCTATGAACTAATCCTTCCTTTATGCCTAAGGTGGTTTCCAGTGTGGCTTTAAATCAAACCATCCACTTACCCACCTTCTTCTCAAATCCACAGAACAAAGGTGAAAGACTCCTGCATTCCTTGGACATTCACAGGCAACTTGGTTACTACTTGGACAAAACTAAGGCTTTCAGAAAATCTGACCAGCTCTTTGTATCCTATGCTACAGCTTCTCAAGGGAATGCTATATCTAAGCAAACCATTTCCAAATGGATAGGTCATTGCATACGTTTTTGCTACACCCATCATGTAAAACCAGTTCCTGCTACCATTAGACCCCACTCTACCAGGGCAACAGCTACTTCTACAGCCTTTCTCAGGGGGGTTCCAACCAAGGAGATTTTGGAAGCTGCAACTTGGAGTTCAGTACACACCTTTACCAAACACCATCACTTACCACTTTACTCTAAGACCAGGGCAGGCTTCGCCACTGCAGTTCTGCAGGGCCCTCTAGCCTCCTCTAACCCTCTATGATACCTCCACCCATCCTTAGCTTTGGGATTCAACCCAAGTGTGATGACTACAGCAGGGTAACACGATGAACATTGTACAGTTTTGTACCTACCATAAATGTAGATGTTCGAGTGTACACCCTGCTCAGTCTAGGTTACCCTCCCTCCATCCCCTCTGACCTACTGGCTAAATCTCTTCAATACCTTCCTGATGTATTTGCTTATAGCTGAAGGGATTTTGTGTGTGTGTAAGTTTACTCAATTTGGTACTAATTACTGACCACCCTTTTGGGGGCAAGAAAAACTGAAGAAAATGGCGTTGGTTGCATTATATATACCCCTGGCGCACTGATGTCAGGGAAGAAGTAACGGCAACCGACGCCGGACCAAGACTTTGGAATTCCAGCCGACTGCGGGACCACCTGACAACAGGATAACCCAAGTGTGATGACTGCAGCAGGGTGTACACTTGAACATCTACATTTATGGTAGGTACAAAACTGTATTTTTGCCCAACATTAACCTCCACAAAAATCACTTAATTTTTCCACTTCTTTAAACTTTTCTACTCCTATTTTATAAGCATATTTTTCTGTACTAAATATATTCAGGGTCAAACATAATTAAATTTCTGCATTACTGCTTCACACCAACATTTTGTTTCCTTTCCTTGAACCTCAATTTTTAATTCTGTAGTCTTGATTTCCTTGTTGGGTGGCCTTGGTGGTGCACCAGTTAGTGTTGCCGCCTCACAGCAGGAGGTTCTCCGGTTCGATCCTCAGCTGGGGTGCCTTCTGTGAGGAGTCTGCATGTCCTCCCTGTGGTCGCGTGGGTTTCCTCAGGGTCCTCCGGTTTCCTCCCACATCCCAAGGACATGCTGTAGGTGGATTGGACACTCTAAATTGGACCTAGGCGTGAGTGCGTGCATGTGTGTGCCTTCTGTGGAAGGTTGGGCGCTGGGCTGGCAACTCAGCACCATAAAACTCCACTGCCAATCATGAGTGGACAGGTGATCCACTGTGGCGACCCCTAACCGGGAAAAAGCCGAAAGAAGTAGTCTTAATTTCCTTGTTAGTTTGCCCATTTCTTTACTTAATTGTACATTGTTTCTTTTTTTTTTCTATCTGAATACTTGACCACTGTGCCTCATACGTATTCCACAAAACTTCTCCTAATGTACACTTTTCCCCTTGTTCCATCTTCTTTAGTATTCAAAACAGATTTGAGGATGCCAGAAAAAGTATTGGATTGATTTAACTCCATCCCACCTTCTTTTCTGTTACAATACAATACCATTTGCTTAATTGGGTTTAGCTTTGAACCCCATATAACCCCAAATACTATATCCAGTAACACTTTTTTTACTGGTTGAAAAAGCATATACTCCCCAATATAACTTAAATTTGGTAATATGTATGTGTGAATTGTATATACCTCATTTAAAAGACATGTCAAAAGTGCTCTATACCACAGTCTGCATCTGCTTCCAGTACAGGTTCCCAGGGGCACTGTAGTCCAAAAATAGCCTGCATGTCTTCTCTGTGCCTTTTTGCCATCTCTTCTGATACCCTAGTTTATGGAGCAACTCTAATGTCATATGTATAGCACCATTTTGGCCTTGATGCGTGTATTTTCCCTTCCTTGGCCACAGCTTCTGGAGAAGCAGTTATCACTTAAGACATAAGCTCACATACATTTAATAGAAATAAAAACAAATCATATTAACATTTATTATTTTCATTCATTATACATTACATATACATTTTCTTTCTTTTAAACAATTAGCATTCATAAATTGCTCAGTTCCTGCCTTCCCTTAAACATCCATCTTTCTCCTAAACAGTATTCTCCATTATTGTTTTCCAAAATTCCTTTCCTTCCTTTTCTAGAGATCGCACTTCCAGTACTTTTATCTGCTTTACAATATTCAGTTCTGCAATTACATTTGGTTTACATTTTGATTTCCATTTTCTAGTAACAGCTTTTTTGTCAACTAATAGCATTGACCTTAGTAGGCATTGACTGTGTCAAGGCACTTCATATCCTGTGTCCAAGCTCAAAAGAATCATATTCTTAGTAGCAGCTATTTGCTCCCCCAATATTTCTGACTGGGTACTCTGCAGGGAATTGTTAAATCTGCCAACTCATCACACTCCCAAAAAACATCTTCCTAGTAACTTCTTGTTTTCCAGTCACACCTCCAACATTTGTTGTCTACATGAGGAAAATTCTCTGAAGTCTACTTGGGGTATAAAAATACCCAAGTAAACTTTTCCAAGCAAAAATCCTAAACCTTCTGCTTTCTTTTACATACTTGGGAGCACTGCATATGTCTCATTTAAGTCGTCTTTCCAGTCTGTCTTCCCAATCTTTTCAAACTCATCTGATTATCATAATTATAATACAGTGTAGTATACAACCCACTCACTGATTAGAGCAGAAGGTTCTGCTCTAGACTTGACTAAAAATTTTACTAGAGCTGGGCTTTCACTCACTGTTCACCCAGAGCCGGAGCCGGATCACAGTCAAATGAGCTCTAGGCAAGGTACTAGACAAGGACCCCCTTACCCCCCCCCCCCCCCCCAGCCTGTCCAGTGTCTCATTACTTGGCTGTCTTTTATTTCAAATTTTATAGAACAAATACTTATGACCATTTGCTAAATAAAACATTTGCACATTGAAAATCACTTAGCATGAAAAAACTTAAAATTCTCTTGAAAACGGACTTAATATAAGCAATAATAAACTTCTCGTCCCTTAAAACTCATATATGTTGAAAATGCAATGAATCGCACATTCATTGAAAATGTATCTAGGTAGTAAGTGTGTACCTTGGTTCCTGGGCTATTTTCAAACCATGCACCTCCTGCATACATTTTTAAGACCATGCATAAATGTACACAGTCTTTTCTTCACTTTTCTTGAGTGGTTTGCTCTGTATTTAAGCAATAACTGTGCATGGGTATGTTGTGATGAAACCACCCCAACAAAGGTAAATCCTAAGGACAAAGCATGAGTGATTAAGCAAAGCCAGCCGTGGGAAAATTCCTGCTATATCCCCAAACCAAAGTTAACAAGCACATTATTTAAGAAAGAAATTGCTCACTTTTCTTAAAAATAATATATTTATATAAGGGCACTTTATTTTTCTTTGTTGTTCTTTTCTCTAGATTGATGTAATGCACATACATATGGGACTTGTGTTCCAATACTTGCACAGTTCCTCAATGCAGTGCAAGAGAAATGATGGACAAACAGAATCTCTATTGCTGTTTACTATTTTTTAACGGTTAAAAGACAAAAGTCTTTATGAGGGACAGTACAAAAATATAAGGAAAATCAGTTTTAGTGTTGCAGAATATACCTGATTATCTGATGTTGTCAATCTTCACCCAATCTTTGACAGCAGGCTCTGTTCCGAACCTCAGAACCAACTTGGCCATATCTTTCAGCTCCCGCTTTCCAAACTCTCGAGCCAGGCACTACCTATATTGCTCCTCACAAAGATGACCTCGGATCTTGTTTGTCATTTCACAGACCAGATGTGTTTGTTCATTCTCTCGAGCCTTGTTTTGTAAGTGATTTCTATTTTTTTTTATATATAATTCTCCTTTCTCTCTTACAGTTCTTTTAATTCTTAGTACTTTTACCTGCTCCTCTTCCTTCATAACTTTCTTTTATTTTCTTATTCTACCATTGGTAAGGTGTCCAGTACCATTGCTGGTACTCTTCCTTTTCTTCCTTAAATACCGTTAAAGGTACTCTTTAATACCATTGCTAGTACTTTTCTTTCCCTATCTCTTTCTATCGATTTAAAAAAAAAAAAAAAAAAAAAAAAAAAAAGTTCTTTTCTTTCACCCTTTTGATTATGGTAGATCAACAACAGAAACTTTCTCCTTCAAAACGTTCTAAGGGCACCTCCGGGTTCAAGAGGTGTAAGAAATATGAGGGTAAAATGCCCAACTCAAACTGCCATACCTTGTTTGTGTACTATCTTGGAAAGATTCATTTACAAGAGAATTGTGTGATTTGTCATGGGTTTTCTACCTGTACTTTAACAGAGAAAAAAAAACTAATTTTGAAAGGGCTTCTTTAATCTACCTTTGATGAGGCCATCTTTGAGTCCAAGGAGAAAACTTTTAGTTATGTACTCACCATAACTTTAGATGTTTGGGATCCATCTCGCCTACATTCTGTACTGATGGGCTCGGAGCCGATCCCTCGGCTCCGACTCGGCACGCTTATGCTATAGAGCAAGGCCTCTTATTGGCTGAGCTATCTTTATCCCAGGATGCACCACCACTAATCCCCCAGATCTTGTTTGTCCGCATTCATGCTCACATGCACAACTTGTTTATATAACATTGTTAGATGTTTCAAGATGAACCAACAGTATTCGGACCTTCTGATATCCTCTGATATCCAAGGAAGGGGGAAGGAGGGTGGGTTATTAGGAATGTAGGCGAGATGGATCCCAAACATCTAAAGTTATGGTGAGTACATAACTAAAAGATGTTATGTGATCTATCTCGCCTACATTCTGTACTGATGGGACAGCGTCCCTAGCACCTAAATCCCAGGTGGCTCATTGGAAAACACTCCTGAGCACTGTGGAACCAAATGAAGCTCGTCCTCTAGATGCCACATCTAATTTGTAGTGGGAAATAAAAGTGTGCGGGGAAGACCATGTAGCCGCAGCACAAATGTCACTAATAGCAAGCTTAGAATGAAATGCTATCGAAGTAGCCATAGCCCTTGTAGAATGAGCTTTGACAGAGGCGGTAAGCTCTTTGTTAGAATAAAAATAAGCTTGAGTAATACAGTCCCTGATCCATTTGGCAATAGTGACCTTTGTGACAGCTTTGCCCAATTTATTGTCTGCAAAGGATACAAACAACTGATCTGTTTTCCTTGTTTGTTTGGTCCTATCTAAATAAAAACATAACGGTCTGTGGACATCTAGTGTGTGGAATATGAACTCCGCTTTGTTAGAGTATTTTGGGAAAAAAACTGGAAGCTCTAACGATTGCTGTAAGCAGAAACTAGAACAAACTTTAGGGACAAAGGAAGGATTTGGCCTAAGGGATACTCTGTCTTTGTGAAAAACCAAGTACGGGGGTTTTACTGACAAGGCCTGAAGCTCTGACACTCTTCTGGCAGAAGTAATCGCCACCAGAAAGGCTGTCTTCCATGATAGAAACTTTAGATCACATGTAGCTGCCGGCTCAAAGGGGAAAGAAGTCAAGGCGCGTAACACTATATCGAGATCCCATGGAGGTGTAGGATGAGAAATCGGAGGTCTTAATAGAGCAGCACCTTTCAAGAAGGTCTTACACAATCTGTTGCTCATTAAAGGTGGGTCCATGGATTCATGAAAATTAGAAATTGCTGCCAAGTGTACCTTGATGGTAGAAACTGAAGAGCCTTGATTGAAAAGAGAAGTCAGAAATTTTAGTACTTCTGCCACGGGAATAGAAATGGGGTCCAGGCCCCGGAGTTGAGCCCAAATAGCAAATCTTTTCCATTTGCTAGAGTACAGTTTCTTTGTAGCAGACTTATGGGCCGAAGATAATATGTGTACAACATCTGGATCCAATGTATGACTCCTGACTATCGTCGGAAGAGGAGGAGCCAAGCCGTCAATTTTAAGGTGTGTAGGGACTGGTGGAATAGTCCCGACTGATGAACCAGAAGGTCTGGGATCTGATCCAGGAACCATGGACCTTCCAGGGCATGTTTCCGAAGATAGGGGAGCCACACTTGACGAGGCCAGTAAGGAGCAATTAAGATCATTTTGCTCCCCAAGAGAGATGCCTTTTGAATCACCCTGGGAAGGAGAGGAACTGGAGGGAAGGCATAAAGCAAGCCAGTGGGCCAAGGACGGACTAATGCGTCCATGGGGCTCTTCCCCGGAGCCGGGTTAGGAGAAGAATTCTTTGCACTTTGCATTCAGAGGAGTCGCGAAGAGGTCGCAACACGGAACTCCCCATTTGCTGAAAATCTGACGTGCAACTGTCATATTCAGTGACCATTCGTGAGGAGAGAGGATGGTTCTGCTCAATCTGTCGGCTATCACATTGGACTTGCCCGGTATGTGAGTAGCCACTAGGAAGCGTTTGGTCGAGACTGCCCATTCCCAAACTCTCATGGCTTCTCTGCAAAGAGGATAGGATCTGGTCCCTCCCTGTTTGTTCAGGTACCAAACAACTGACATGTTGTCTGAGTGAACAGCAATTACGCCCTGAGGGAGATCATCGTGAAGGGCTTGAAGGGACAGAAGTACTGCCCTCATTTCTAAGATATTGATATGAAGCAAAGTCTCTTCCGGATGCCATTTGCCTTGGACTGACATGCCCAGGGAATGCCCCCCCCCCACCCCGTCTGGGAGGCGTCCGTAGTCAAAGTGGCCGCCGGAGGAGGTAGAACAAAGGGTCGTCCCTGATCCAAGTTGGAGGGCACTAGCCACCAGTGAAGGTCCCGTCTGCAAGATTCCGTGATCCATACAAGGTGACTGAGGGGGAGTTCCTGAAAGGACCACTGAGCTGAAAGAAGCCACTGAAGAATTCTCATGTGCAACCTTGCCAAGGGGACTAGAAGAACCGTGGCGGACATGGATCCCAATAGCTGCAGGACCATTCTGGCTGGGGCTTTGGACCTGGGAAGTAAGGCTCGGACTTGAGTCTGTATGGTCTCTATTCTGTCTGTAGGTAGATAGACCCGCATTTGGTTTGAGTCTATCTCTACCCCTATGAATCTTATTCGTTGAAATGGCAGCAACACAGACTTTGGCCAGTTGAAGGTGATTCCAAGGGAATTGCCCAGTGATATAGTGGCTTGTAGGCTCCGCAGAAGTAGATGCTTGGAGGTGGCAGTTAGGAGCCAGTCGTCTAGATACGGAAACACCTGGAATCCTAGACTTCTCAGGTGAGCAGTCACGACCGCCAAACACTTGGTGAACACCCTTGGGGCTGTGGTGAGACCAAAGGGCAGCGCACGGAACTGAAAATGACTGCCTCCTAGGCTGAAGCGCAGGTGTCTCCTGGACGCTTGATGTACCATGATGTGATAATAAGCGTCCTTGAGATCTATGGAGCACATCCAAACACCCTTCTCCAGCAATGGGAGAATGGTTTGTAGGGTGGCCATTCAGAACTTGGACTTTCTGACTGAACGGTTTAGAATGCTGAGGTCCAAAATGGGCCTCAAGTCCCCGGTCTTTTTTGGCACCAAAAAGAATCTTGAGTAAGTCCCTAATCCGATCTGGTCTGCGGGGACCGGTTGGATGACTCCTTTTTGCAGCAGCTTTGAAACTTCTGAGGCTGCGGTATCCCGTTGACTGGGTGGCGGGTCCGGGATTTTTTTGGACTGAGAGGGGGGTGAGAGAATGGGATGGAGTAACCTCCGGCGATAATCCAAAGCACCCATCGGTCCTGAGTGATACCCTCCCAGGCCTTTAGGTGCTTCGAGAAACGACCCCGACTGGCTCCGAGCAGCACAGCCGGGCAATCCCTCAGGGACTATGAAAGGCTGAAGAGCCACGAAAGGACTCGCGGTCTCCAGTGTTGCGAGGGCCTCTGCCGCCTCTGGGACGGGTCTTCCGAAGAATTTCCCCTCCTCTGCCTCTGGAAGGGGAATCCTCCTGCTGAGAGGGTAAGGCTTCTGAGATCTACGGAACCACATTTTCCCTCCTCTTTTAGCCTTGGGATAAGGCCGAAGGGAGTGGAAAATCGTGCCTCACGGCAGTCAGAGTCTTACCCTCCTGTTCACAGTGGGTTAGTGTGTCCTTTACCTTGGGTCCAAACAGGAGGACCCATCAAAGGCGTCGGCAAATGAAGACTTAAAGGCCTCCATGAATGACACAGGCGGAGCCAGGCTTGTCTCCGAGAGCAATGCCTGTACCCGCCGCTCTACTCGCCCCTTCGGCCGCATAAGAAATGAGCCTCATGGATGAGTTCGAAATGGACGACATTGTAGCCAGCTGAGAGCCAACCGTCTGGGCCAGCTCCTCAGGCAGGTTACCCAAGAGGGTATCGGATAGCTCCTTAATCAGATCCCTCTGAAATCTGGTAAAGTGCGTAAGGTAGTTCAAGGACCTCAGTGTAAAGGCCGCTGAACTGAGGGTGCGCTTTCCATACCGATCCATGCTCCTAGACTCCTTATTAGGAGGATGGACGGACGTCGAAGCCTCTGCTACATCTTGCTGGGTAGCAGATGCCACCACCAAAGCATCTACAGCCACACCTTTAGTTAGGAAATCTTTATCAGGGGGCGCCGAGAGGAACTTGTTCGGACGAGCAGGCACCGGTTCCACAGAGTCTGGGTGTTCCCATGCCCTTCGACAGATCAAATCCAAGAGCTCGTCGAAGGGCGGAGACACCCAGGAGGCGGAGGGCTGAGCCCCGAAGGCCTTCAGGAACACCGACTCATAAGCAGAGGGAGGTTTGGACTGCCAGCTGCCTAGTTGTTTTAGGGCTTCAAGGATGTCTGCAAAAGAGACATCATCCGAGGACGACTTAGGGGACCCCTCTGCATCATCGAGATCAGTGTCGGATGTTAGAGACTCGTCAGGGGAGTCAACGTGCTTCCTCTTGCACGATCTTTTCCTGGGGGGGTTCTTCCGAAGAGGCTTCAGAAGGACCTCCAGGAGGGGGAGAAACCCCAGCGGGGGTAACCTGAGGCCCCGGGGCTCCGCTGTCTAAGGACAGGGGGACTGCCAACGACCCAGTTTCCATATGCAGGGAAGGAGCTGGGGAAACCGCGGAGGTAGCCAAGGAAGATTTGGCTAATGCGCTCCTCATAGCCCTGAAGGCGGGACCACCAGAATCCTGGGAGGGTCCCACTTCCGTGGCCATGACAGTGGACGGCACTCCCGCCGCCGACGCACCAAGAGGGAGACTTGGGACCGAAAGCATCAATCCCGAAGCCTCCCCCCAGGGCCGAAGGAAGAAGTCCGTGTACTGAACTCCGACCCAAGAGCCGGAATTGGAGCAAGGGTCGGGCCCAACCCTAACACCTCCACAGGTTCCACCAGCACCGGCTCCAACGGTGCCGAAGCTGTTGGAGGAGGAACCACAGTAGGGGAGTGGACCATCGGCTCCGAAGCCAAATGGGATGGAGCCGAAACTAGTTTTTTGAACACCGGAGACTGGAAGAGTCGAAGGAGCACCCTGTCGATGTCTGAATCAGACATCTTGGATGATCTAGAGGATACCGATCGGGCCCGAACCGATTTCTCCATCGGCTCCGAAGGGCTCTGGGAGCGGCTCCGAATGGACTCAACAACTATCGGCTCCGAGGAAGATCTCAAAGAAATTTCCCTCGGTGCCGATAAGGACTTCGGCTCCGAGGGCGAAGAGTCTGAGCCGATAACCCTTATCGGCTCCAATATCAGTGGAGCCGATGAGGGTGACCCGCCTCTCGATGCCCCAGACCTCGGCTCCGAAACCAGAGGGGTCGAGGCTGGAGGCATCGAGGCAGACCGTTCCGACCTCGGCTCCGAAGTCCGTGGAGCCGATGGAGAAGTCTGCTTAGCTTTTTTAGCGGTCGGTTCCAACTGACTGGTCGGAGCCGACGCTTTCTTTTTAGAAGGAGACGGAGAGGAAGATAAAGCCTCCTCGAAGGAAGGCTTGATTAATCGCTTAAGGATTAATTTGTTCTTCCTCTCCTAGAGGACTCTTGATGAGAAAGCGTGGCACACACTACACGATTCTTGTAGGTGCTTGGCACCTAAGCAATAGACGCACGAGGAGTGGTCGTCCGTTATGGACATTTTAAAACCACACCTCGTGCATTTCTTAAACCCGGAGGGTTTGTGTTCTTTAGACATAGCCAAGTCAAAACACAGTTGTCTACAACTAGAAGAAGGGTTTGTCACAGGAAAAAATATCCCTACTTTAGTGTTAATATTTTAAACTAAAACTTTTTTTTTTTTTTTTATACTACAAGAAAAAAGACAAAACTTTTGACAAAAGAAAGAGAGATAGAGAGGGTCAAGACCCTCTAACTTAAACGGGTACTTGACCCACACACAAAAACTAAGGTAGTAGAAATAACAGGGGAAGGCCCCTCTAACTTAAACGGGAACCTTCCCTGACAGGAAAAAACACGAAATCCTCAACAAAAACTACCAATACACACTCGTATACTAACAATAGCCGTTAAAACAGCTTTTGGATTTAAATCAAGCAAATTTCTGACAGGAAAAAGCCTAAATAAATAGTACTTAGCCCAGCCAAGTTGAGACCACGTCTAAGCTTGTAAGCGGCAAACGAGATCTGGGGGATTAGTGGTGGTGCATCCTGGGATAAAGATAGCTCAGCCAATAAGAGGCCTCGCTCTATAGCATAAGCGTGCCGAGTCGGAGCCGAGGGATCGGCTCCGAGCCCATCAGTACAGAATGTAGGCGAGATAGGATCACATAACATCTAGTACTTCATCATCATCATCATCATCATCATCTTCTTCACATGGTTCAAATAAAAGGCTATCTTCAGTTCCGAAGTCCTCGGAACCGACTAGAAAAATGGCTAAATCTTCCTCGGTACCGAAGAGTTCATCGGCACCAGAGGAGTTCACTACATCTACTAAAATGCCTTCGGAGCCGACAGCCTCTACCTCGGTACCTACTGATAAATTGGTACCTAAACAATTGGGGATGCCTGCGCTCCCAAGAACTTCCTACTCCCCATCTGCGGACCCATTTAGAGATGGTCCATTTGTGGAAGTGAGACCCCCCCCCCCCGAGATCTCCTTCCACCTCATCTGTATGCTCTACTAAGAGTCTTGTTGGAGGCAGATGTTATGAGACTAGTGGATCAGCTGCTTATTACATCTTCATCTCTGGTTCCAAGAACCGCCTTGATTATCTCCAAGCTTTCGGCACCGGAGACCTCCTGGGGTTGAGACTCTCTGGGTCCGAGATACATGGTACCTTTTTGGTTCCTTCAGAACCATCTATGTGTCTTGGTGCCTCGACCCTTGCAGTATCAACCCAGGCTTCTGTTCTGGAGGTGGTCTCCTCAGTGTGCGGTGTAACCCCGGTTCTGAAGGAGTCTATTTTGGTTCCAGGCTGCCATCTCTCTTTGGGGGGAGGCTGCCTTCTGGATTATGGAGAAGGCATTATCCATTGGGGATTCTCAGTCTTTGCCATCCCTGTCGGGACAGATTTTTACTTCCTCTCAACCCGAGCCATCCCTGTCAGGACAGATTTTTACTTCCTCTCAACCTGAGCTACCATTGGTCTCACCCCCGGACAGAGGGCACAAAAGTCACAGATGACTTCCACTTTAGTGGTCTCCGCTTCAGACACTTCCCTGAATCATCCCCCTGAGGAAGTCCCTACGAAGAGGAAGTGCAAGAAGAAGCACCTGGACTCCCCGGAAGAGTCTTACACTGAAGATACTGATTTTGATGAGGGGAAAGGTTCCCCCAGGTCAACCACTGATGATGTTTCCTTCAGGGACATCCTAGAAATCCTGAAACAGGGTTGACCATCATCCATTCAACCTTCCTTGGAGGACTCTATATACCTGGAGGCTTTTCATGCCCAGCCCTTTACTTCTTAGATCTCTCTGCCTGCTGATGATCTTATTAAATTGATCGCTCAGTGGGCATGGAAGATGCCCGACTCCATACAGCCAATACCCAAGAGACCTGACCAGCTATTATCGGCCCCTAAAGATCAATGCCATTGATCTAACAGGATTCCTGTTGACGCCACTCTCCATCCTCCTAACAAGGAGTGCAGGACTTTGGATAGATTTGGGAAGCGTGTTTATGCTTCAACAACCTTCGATCTAAGGTCTTTGAACTATATGGCTCACTTTACAAGATTATAGAGAGATTTGATCAAAGAGCTCTCAAATACTCTCTCAGGAACACTGGCTGAAGGAGTCTGAGACAAAGTTTTCCCTCGGCTTGCAACCCTTGATGCTATCTCCAATTCATTCATGAAGCTCATTGCACATGCAGCTGAAGGGATGACCAGGGCAGCAGGTTCAGGAATAGCCATTAGGAGGCATTCGTGGATGTGCTTGTGTGACTTTGCAGAACCATTTAAAGCATCATTCCTCAATGCTCCTTTTGACTGATCCACCCTTTTTTGGCCCCAAGGTAAAAGACATCTAGTCAGATGTGAGAAAGATGGTAAAGACCCTATCTGCATATAGGCATATGTTTTCTCCACTCCTCAGAGACCTTATTCTAAGAATCAAAGGAGTGGGAGACTATGGTTTTAAAAAATCCAAAGGACCTTTCCAATATTCAAGAGGCAAGGATTTCCCCCTGGACAGAGGGGGAAGCAGTGGAAGATGCCATCCTAGAGGCAGAAATGGACCACAAAATCAGGGGTCCAGAGAATCTTTCTGTAGAACTTCTTATCAGCATCCCTGAATGGGGGCCCGATTGCCTTCCTTGGGAGGCAGTCCGGGGGCAATTACCCCCTGCACCTACATGCCTGGCAGTTGATAACTTTGGGCAAATGGATGCAGTGTAGAATTTCCAGAGGTGACAACTTTTGCAAGTCCCAAACTCCACAAATCACTCCTGGATGTTCCCCCCAATCAAATGGAAATGGCAGTCTTAGAAATTCAAAAACTGCTAAAAAAAAGAGCCATCCAAATAGGATCCGGGGTTTACTCGAGATTCTTTTTAGTGCCCATAAGAACAGGGAACTGGAGACCCATTTGGAGCTCGGCCAGTTCAACAAGGCTGTCCAGCAAACCAAATTCCAGATGGTGTCGGTTCAATCCATATTTCCATTCTTTGTTAAAGGAAACTGGATGTGTTCTGTAGACCTCCAAGATGCTTATTACCACATAAAAATGGAAAAAAGCTCCAGGAGGTTTCTAAGCTTCCAGCTAGGAGCCAGTCATTACCAGTTCAGAGCACAGCCCCCAGGGTGTTCAACAAATGCATGGCAGTGGTTGCAGCTCACCTCAGATTGCAAGGTTTTCGAGTCTTTCTATATCTCGACGATTGGCTCTTCACTGCTACCACCAGGCATCTTTTAGAACAGGCAAGAGACTACACCATAAATATTTGTACATCTGTAGGCATAACAATAAATTTTGAAAAGTCCAGCCATTTCAGCAAACTGGATTTCATTGGTGCTTATTTAGACACTGTCTCAGGGATTGTGTCTCTCCCTCCAGAAAGAATGCAGCGCATCAGAGTCGGGCAAATTGTTCAGAACAACAGGGTTTCAGCAAAACTAGTTCTTCAAACCTTAGGCTCGGCTGCATCAATCACTCTGTTTCCTCTAGCGAGGTTTCATATGACAAATCCTGCAATGGTTAAAAGTTTCCCAATGGTCTCTGATGCATCATCTGATGTCACATCTAGTTTTGATTACCAACCATTGAAAACAGGATCTCAAATGGTGGCTACACTACGACCAGATTCTCTTGGGCTGGTCATTCATTCTTCTTCAGCCCCAAGCCATATTGACCACGGATGCCTCCCAGATAGGATGGGGGGAGGCATTATCTGGGAAAGACAGTCCAAGGCATGTGGTCCCAGTTGGAGGCCAACTTGCACATCAATGTTCTAGAAATGAGGGCCGTGCTGTTAGCGTTGCAAGCATCTAAAGAGTTGCTTAATACAATCAGTTGACGCAATTAAATTCATTAAAAGGCCAGCATACACCAGAAGAGAAACATAACCAAACACTATACCTAATTTAAATGAATTAAATAAAATACACAATTTTACCTTGTCAAACTAAATTAAGTGCGTTGCATACGTACAATTCCACATTGCTTTACACAAGACAATAAACAGGGAACAGAATATCTCAATAATATAATTAAAAATGGGTACTAAATTACCCCAATATATTTTTTAATTTTAAAATAGGCATTATTGAAATACAATCGTTGATTCCAGGAAATTCTTGTGCATTAAATAACAACTGCCAACTCATCTCAGCTATGTCTAAATGCACATCCAATTTCCTTCCTAATTTATCCACTATAATTTGTTGTAAAATACTAAACTTGAATTGATGCCCACTATTACTATCAATGTGTCTATACAGGGCATTAGTCTTCTTCTTTAACCTAATATCCGATTGATGTTCTATAATACGGTCCCTTAATGCCCTGCAGGTCTTTCCTATATAAAAAGCGGGACATTGTGTGCAGGTGGCCACATAAACAACGTTTGTTGTATGACAATCAAAATGGGCTTCAATTCTAACAGTTATTCCAGCTACTTTGAACAGAGCACCCGTAACGTTGATCAAGTGACACACACTGCATCTACCACACTTATAATTCCCTTTGTTCCTACCAGTTATAATTTGTGTGGTGTCGCTCTTCTCCAATAATTGTTTAAAGGAGACACCTTTCCTGTAAACACATTTTGGTGGTCCCCCTAACTTCCCACTAACTATATGATCTATTCTTAAAATTTTCCAATTGTTGACAATAATGTCAACTACATAAGGGGCATCAAATGAAAAAGTAGTTATAAAATATAGTGCCTGTTCACTACCACTCTGTTTGTCATTCCCATCATTCCTGAGACTGATTTCACGCATGGTTACAGTGTTGCCCCCAACATTCTCGTGTCTAAGACCCTGTTTGCCGCTTAAAAGAGCCCAATAGACACCATTAGCCCTTTTTAGTTTGACTTCATTTGCTACAGAATCGCACAATGCTAGCGGATACCCTCGCCTAATAAACATTGACTTAATCAATTCAAGCTCCTTGTTGAAGTCATCCTCCAGACTTGTCATTCTCGCTGCCCTGACCATCTGCCCTTTAACTATTGCCTTTTTCTGATGGTCAGGGTGACTACTTGTGTAACTCAAATATGAGTTGGAGAACGTGCTTTTTCTATGTATAGTCGATACCAAAGTTAAATCAACTGGATTCAGGGCCAAGTGCACATCTAAGTAATCAATTTCTACCTTACTCATATTGTAGGTGAATTTGAGAAAGTCCACAGATTCGTTAATGAATTCAATCAATTCTCTAAACTTGTCACTCCCTCCTTCCCAGATGATAAACAAATCATCCAGGAAACGGGTGTAAAAGGTTATATGAGTCATAAATTTACTAGTAAAAAGAAATTCCTGCTCCCAAAATGCCATTACATAATTGGCGTATGCTGGGGCACACACCGCCCCCATCGCTACACCAGTTATCTGCCTGTAATAGGCCCCATCAAAATAAATGAAATTGTTTGTTAACACTATTTCCATTAGACCCACCATCAAATTAATTCTGTCTTGATCAAATAAACCAGTTTTCAATAATTGCTTCTCCAACCATTCTAACCCTCTTATTGTGGGGATCACTGAAAACAAATTTACATCTACGGTTGCCATAATGGTGTCTTTTGTAAGTTTGACACTATTTAATCTCTCCAAAAAGGACCAGGAATCCTTTGAGATATAATTGAATACCTTTAAACCTTTTTGTAACTCAAAATCCAAGAATTTACTTATGAAACAGGTCTTACTACGTTTTCCGTCAACTATTGGCCTGAAAGCCAGGTTATTCAAACCCTTATGGATCTTGGGTACTCCAAATATCCCACTCACCACTGGGTAATCGTTAACCAAATACCTGAACTCATCCTCATTAATATGCCCCTGCCAAAGTAGGTCCTCAGTATTCAAGTTGACCTTCCTAAAGGCCATATTTACCTTGTTAAGACTCACTTCTTCGTATGTGTCCATAGCTAATAGCAACTTGATACTGTTTACATAATCCACCCTATCATTCGGCACCAATCCATTACCTTTATCGGGCTTCATTATTCTTATTGAAGAGTCATTTGTTAAACAATCCAACAGTTCATGCTCTTTAGTGGTCAAGTTATCGTTAAAGTTGAAAACTTTTCTTGATTGTGAGTTTGCTGCCGATCTAAAGTGCTCCCTAATGTCCCACTCACATATTCTTTCATATGCATTGGTTACACTATTAGTCGGGGGCATATACTTGCTTGGTTTTTTCAGGGACAATCCGTCTGGATTGTCATTGTTTTCCTGCTTGCTTCCTGGAGTTCAACTGCTGGTTCACATTAATTTTTGTCTTGGTTCTGTGCGTTGCTAGTATGGAGAGTGGTGGTGTTGGACCAGACATTTTGAGCTTATTGGAAGCTATTAATCAGAAATTACTTGAACATTCTAAGCAGATTCAAACATTGGTTGAAGGTCAGCAGAAGGAGAAGAATGTTAATAATGTGTGTCCTAACACAAAAAGAAAAAAGGAATTTGTTACCGTGGTTGGAGAGGGTCGTAACTCATCTGAGGTGAATACTGGAGTGAGGTCTACGAATCCTTTAGCTTTGAGAAAACCAGAAGGTAACAGTCCTGAAACTGAATTTGATGCTAACAGGTGGAAATCTAATACATTTAATTTTCAAGGAAATGTGAGAAGGGCTAGTGTTGAAAGAAATGCTGAGAGAAATGATTTCAAAACTATGGCACAGCAGTTAAATGACTTTGAAAAAAAGTTATTCATTTTCAAGAAGCTACAAATAGAAAATGAATACCTGCAGAAAAACATTGAATGTGGCTTTGTACCAAAAGGTTTGCGAGCATGGAAGTATCCCAATGGGATTGACAACAACAAACAAATGTTGGAAGAGGTACATGACTTATACAACAAAATGGGGCTTGAGCTTTTAACTATTATTATAAAATGCAATGATCAAAAAATAGCCTCTCTGTTGTCTGATCTAGAAATAATGAATGAGACTATTACAGCAGATTTGAACTTTGAACATTATTTGACCAACTACAATAACTTGTTGGTAGAAATAAACAATCAATGTGAGACTATTTTTAGAAGGAAAGCTAAAAAAATAGAAAGGGATAGCAATGAGTACAGGCGTAACATAGTATACCCTATGTCTGAAGGTAATTGCTATGGCAGGGTCCCTTTAAGTAAAAACCACTTCAACAGAGATCAGGAGGTGGTGCCTGTAGATGAAAATATAAATGACGAGCAAGCAAGGGATGAATTCCCTTTAGAAGTGGAACCAAGGAGGTTGGAGAGGATAAGAGGGCGGAACCAACAACACGAGCAGAGCAGGTTCAACGACTACAACAGGCAAGGGGCAAAACCAAAGTATCCAGCCAACACAAGCAGAAGGGGCAACCGAGTCCGTTAAAAAGCGCAAGTATTGAGTATGCGCCTAAAATTGCAGGTGAGCTCACACAATTTGAACAATTTAAACAGCTTCCTTTTACTGTATACAAAGCCGGTCATTTAGGCTATCATAAGGTGGGTGAATCTACCGAACCTATTAAGTCAAAAACAAGTAGACATTTAACCGAGTTGAATGCAGTAAGCTCATTGACTAATTTTATTAACTTTAAAAGCAATGATACAAGTGAAATGTCGTCAGGCGGTTATGCTTGGATATCACGTGTTAGCGGAAGCAATGAATCGAGTGCACGTAGTAAAAATAAACGGCGATTGTTTGGTGGTGACACGCAGTCACCTAGTAGTGTTGGCATTAATGATGACATTGGTTTCAATGAATATGTTGCAACGCAAACTGAAAACTGTTCACTATCGGCCCGTGAGTCTGGAGAGGTGCGTGTCCCTACAAATGCCTCCAATTTATATGTTAACTGTACAAGGGGGGTTGCCGCCTCTGGGTTTCATTCAACATCCACGGATAAAATATGTGAACACTTGGTCCATCGTAAAACTGATTTTACTCTCGGACAGTCAAATTGTGAGCAAAATCATTCTTTTGTTAATGTAGAGTCTATTAATGAAGCTAAAAAGGTTTGTATTTGTAAATATTGTACACAATGTACGCAAAGCATGGTTGTAAATACCAGTAATGTAAGAGCAAATGTGGATGATTTCGCTGATCTGTTTGGCATTAACTTCAACTTATTGGTTGATAGAATGGAAGCAGATACGATGGGGCAAGCATGTTTAGATAGCAGGTCATCAAATGCTATTGGTAACGGTGGTATTGGAAGTGGATCAATTGTGGAGAATCTTGATAGCGTATTTAGTTTTGATAAGCAAAGCTTAGCGGATTCGAGCTTAAGTATATTAAAAGTTGGTCAGAGAGATTTTGAACAAATTTGTGATGAAACACAGTACTGTTTTGGAACCAAGGTTACCAATTCTGATACAACTCATATAATTGACGATATACCATTAAATATAGAAGTCGAGAGTGCTTCTTTGAGTAATATAAGCTTACATACTTTCCCAACCTTTTTTGGGGAAGTTAGTGAACATGCATTTATTGGTGAAGGTAAAAACAGGCAAGACAATGACACAGTATCACAAAACAGTGTACATAGTTATAGTTCAGATTGTGCAATTGAAGACTTGATCCAAGTTTTGGGAGAAAATCCCGCATCAATAGTACAATATGGACCTAGCAGCCCTGTCATCATAGTTAACACTCATGACGACTTTAAAATATATAATTACTCTATGGAAAACAGCACGCGGATTTACTGGCAAAGGGTTTAACTTTTGTCCCATTAGCTCGGGGGGGCTTAACCAATACCTTGGTCGATTTAAAAATGTTAGTGAGAAAAATGAATTTGAGATTGTTGTTTGATGGAGTAGTGGGAAATCCAGACGGATTGTCCCTGAAAAAACCAAGCAAGTATATGCCCCCGACTAATAGTGTAACCAATGCATATGAAAGAATATGTGAGTGGGACATTAGGGAGCACTTTAGATCGGCAGCAAACTCACAATCAAGAAAAGTTTTCAACTTTAACGATAACTTGACCACTAAAGAGCATGAACTGTTGGATTGTTTAACAAATGACTCTTCAATAAGAATAATGAAGCCCGATAAAGGTAATGGATTGGTGCTGATTGATAGGGTGGATTATGTAAACAGTATCAAGTTGCTATTAGCTATGGACACATACGAAGAAGTGAGTCTTAACGAGGTAAATATGGCCTTTAGGAAGGTCAGCTTGAATATTGAGGACCTACTTTGGCAGGGGCATATTAATGAGGATGAGTTCAGGTATTTGGTTAACGATTACCCAGTGGTGAGTGGGATATTTGGAGTACCCAAGATCCATAAGGGTTTGAATAACCTGGCTTTCAGGCCAATAGTTGACGGAAAACGTAGTAAGACCTGTTTCATAAGTAAATTCTTGGATTTTGAGTTACAAAAAGGTTTAAAGGTATTCAGTTATATCTCAAAGGATTCCTGGTCCTTTTTGGAGAGATTAAATAGTGTCAAACTTACAAAAGACACCATTATGGCAACCGTAGATGATGTAAATTTGTTTTCAGTGATCCCCACAATAAGAGGGTTAGAATGGTTGGAGAAGCAATTATTGAAAACTGGTTTATTTGATCAAGACAGAATTAATTTGATGGTGGGTCTAATGGAAATAGTGTTAACAAACAATTTCATTTATTTTGATGGGGCCTATTACAGGCAGATAACTGGTGTAGCGATGGGGGCGGCATGTGCCCCAGCATACGCCAATTATGTAATGGCATTTTGGGAGCAGGAATTTCTTTTTACTAGTAAATTTATGACTCATATAACCTTTTACACCCGTTTCCTGGATGATTTGTTTATCATCTGGGAAGGCGGGAGTGACAAGTTTAGAGAATTGATTGAATTCATTAACGAATCTGTGGACTTTCTCAAATTCACCTACAATATGAGTAAGGTAGAAATTGATTACTTAGATGTGCACTTGGCCCTGAATCCAGTTGATTTAACTTTGGTATCGACTATACATAGAAAAAGCACGTTCTCCAACTCATATTTGAGTTACACAAGTAGTCACCCTGACCATCAGAAAAAGGCAATAGTTAAAGGGCAGATGGTCAGGCCAGCGAGAATGACAAGTCTGGAGGATGACTTCAACAAAGGAGCTTGAATTGATTAAGTCAATGTTTATTAGGCGAGGGTATCCGCTAGCATTGTGCGATTGTGTAGCAAATGAAGTCAAACTAAAAAGGGCTAATGGTGTCTATTGGGCTCTTTTAAGTGGCAAACAGGGTCTTAGACACGAGAATGTTGGGGGCAACACTGTAACCATGCGTGAAATCAGTCTCAGGAATGATGGGAATGACAAACAGAGTGGTAGTGAACAGGCACTATATTTTATAACTACTTTTTCATTTGATGCCCCTTATGTAGTTGACATTATTGTCAACAATTGGAAAATTTTAAGAATAGATCATATAGTTAGTGGGAAGTTAGGGGGACCACCAAAATGTGTTTACAGGAAAGGTGTCTCCTTTAAACAATTATTGGAGAAGAGCGACACCACACAAATTATAACTGGTAGGAACAAAGGGAATTATAAGTGTGGTAGATGCAGTGTGTGTCACTTGATCAACGTTACGGGTGCTCTGTTTAAAGTAGCTGGAATAACTGTTAGAATTGAAGCCCATTTTGATTGTCATACAACAAACGTTGTTTATGTGGCCACCTGCACACAATGTCCCGCTTTTTATATAGGAAAGACCTGCAGGGCATTAAGGGACCGTATTATAGAACATCAATCGGATATTAGGTTAAAGAAGAAGACTAATGCCCTGTATAGACACATTGATAGTAATAGTGGGCATCAATTCAAGTTTAGTATTTTACAACAAATTATAGTGGATAAATTAGGAAGGAAATTGGATGTGCATTTAGACATAGCTGAGATGAGATGGCAGTTGTTATTTAATGCACAAGAATTTCCTGGAATCAACGATTGTATTTCAATAATGCCTATTTTAAAATTAAAAAATATATTGGGGTAATTTAGTACCCATTTTTAATTATATTATTGAGATATTCTGTTCCCTGTTTATTGTCTTGTGTAAAGCAATGTGGAATTGTACGTATGCAACGCACTTAATTTAGTTTGACAAGGTAAAATTGTGTATTTTATTTAATTCATTTAAATTAGGTATAGTGTTTGGTTATGTTTCTCTTCTGGTGTATGCTGGCCTTTTAATGAATTTAATTGCGTCAATTGATTGTATTAAGCAACTCTTTAGTTGATTGGTGATGATGTCATTTTTAATGTGTATATAAGGTACTTTCTTTACCATTATCAACTTGTGTTCTGATGAAGTCGGATTAAAGACGAAACCTAGGTCAAATTTCGTGGTTTTGCGTTGTTTTCCTGCTTGCTTCCTGGAGTTCAACTGCTGGTTCACATTCATTTTTGTCTTGGTTCTGTGCGTTGCTAGTATGGAGCGTTGCAAGCATTCCAGGATGCCCTTCCTCTTGGGACAGTAGCAGTTCCACTAGACAACATGTCGGTAGTCTGATAAACAAACAAGGGGAAACCAAATTTTACAAACTGTGGCGAGAAGCACTCATAGTTTGGCAATGGGCGACTTCTTCCAACCGCTTTCTGATAGCAGCGCACATTCCAGGAAGTTCCACTGTGATAGCAGACAAGCTGAGCAGGACTATTCTCATGCCTCATGAGTGGTCTCTAAATCCTGTAGTGATGAACAAATTATTTCACCAGTGGGGCCAACCTTGCTGTGACCTCTTTGCCTCTCCCCTGAACAGCAAGTGCAGAAGTTACTTTGCCCTAATCCCCCCTCTGGGGGAGTCACCAAGAGATGCTCATCTCCACGATTGGCCTCCCGGTCTGTTATATGGCTTTCCTCCGACTCCTCTCATATCGTAATTCCTAAAGAAAGCCAAAAGGATGGAGAATTCCGTAATTCTCATTGCTGCCTTCTGGCCTCAACTGGTTTGGTTTCCCCTTCCTTTGGCCTCATCTAATACAGAAAACATGGATTTTGGACCCAGTTCTAGATTTACCAACGCACCCAGAGGGCATAGTTCATCCGAATCACCAACATCTCAAACCCAATGCGTGGCTTCTCCAATTCCCATGATTGCTAGGCATCCTTTCCTTTCTTCTCCTGTCCATCATATTATTGCTCATCACAAGCCTTCTACAAGAAAACTGTATCAAAGCAAATGGGAGAAATTTACTAGATGGGCCTTGGACCCTTATACCAGTCCCATTCATGAAGTTCTGGATTTTCTAAATACACTTTTTCAATCTGGTTCTTCTGCATCTACGATAAAAGTTCATCTGGCAGTAATTTAAAATTTCAATTCAGGCTTGAACAACTCTTCTCTAACGTCTCACAAGCTTTGTAAAGCTTTCTTAAAAGAGACTCCTGATACTAAACCCCCATTTAAAGAACCAGCTCCCCCTTGGGCTCTAACTATTGTTCCTCAAGCTTTACTAAGATTCCTTTTGAACCATCAGCATCTTGTGACTTTAAATTTTTATCCTGGAAGATGTTGTTTTTGGTGGCTATTACCTCTGCAAGAAGGGTTTCTGAGCTGCAGGCCCAGTCATGCAAATCACCCCATCTAATCTTCCATAAAGATAGAGTTGCACTCGGAACAAATCCATCTTTTTCTACCAAAAGTAGTCTCCGAAACCAAAATTAATCAGTCACTACAATTACCAGTCTTTTTCCGTAATTTCTTTAACAAAGGGGAGTATGCCCTTCATTTACTAGATGTTCACAATTACATTTTTATCTTCACAGAACTAAGGAAATTAGGAAATTAAATCAGTTATTTGTAGCTTTCTCTTCCCTCCATATGGGTAATCCAGTTGCTAAGGTTACTTTAGCTAAATGGCTCAGAGACTGCATGACTTTCATCTATCATTCTAAAGGACTTCAACCCCCTAAACTAGTTCAAGCCCATTCAACAAGAGCTGCGGCAACCTTGGCAGTTTTTCACACCAGAGCTTCTCTGGACGATATCTGTGCAGCAGCCACATGGTCTTCTCATCATACCTTTATCTCTCATTACAAATTAGATCAGGTCTCGAGGGGTTGAGCATCCTTTGGTTCTATGGTGCTTAGAAATATTCTTCCTTGAGACCTCCCAAGCCTAAAGTAGCTGGGGATTCTGTCCCACTGTCCAGGATTGGGTGAAGATTGACAACATCAGATAAAGAAGTTATGTCTTACCATAACGCTCCATCTGTGTTGTCGATCTTCACCAATCCTTGACATCCCCACCCACCTTCTCCCATCCTGAGACTCAGTAGACTGGATTAATCCTTAGCTAGTTTCCCTTTACATACACATATATGGCCTTGGTCTGTATATTTTCTATATCTGACCACATTTTTGTTTTTTTCTTTATACGACTTATTTGGCAAACTCTGTCTGAGATAATCTTTGTGAGGAGCATTATGGGTAGTGCCTGGCTCGAGAGTTTGGAGAGCGAGAGCTGAAATATGTGGCCAAGTCTGTTCCAAGGTTTGGAACTGAACCCACTGTCAAGGATTGGTGAAGATCGACAACACAGATGGAACGTTATGGTAAGACATAACTTTATTTTTTCTTATATTTTGCTCTGTCCCTTAGCATATACCAGTAGAAAGTCTTGACTGGTCAGTGGTGCTTCAGTGTCCAGACTTTTTTCTGTTGGTATATGCTCAATTTACAGTGGGCATGCTGATTGGTCTGTCCAATCAGTAGACTTGTTTTTAAACAGTAGTGAGACTTTATTGTATAATTCTTGTTTAGTATACCAACATTTGTTAAAATGTGCTTTAAATTTGTAGTTTTGAACAGTTTTGTCCAGTAAGCAGTGGAACAAAATGAGTGAACCAGTAATGACAAATGTTCACTTTTCACAACATTTCAACCATAAAATTCCATTCAAACTGCTGTCGTTATAATCCACCAGTATCTGTACTCAACAGTTATGGCCACTTAATTGACTATATACAGCACATGGCTGATAGTGGTAAAAATGCTCACATTGAAGTATCCCAGTTTGCTTTACACAAGTGCACACTTGCCCTGCAAAGACAGACACATAACTTTTTAACTTTATCAGCTCAGCAGAATCGGTCATTTTTATCTCCAGACTCCACCCAAACCCAACATTTATAGCTACATGGTTAAGTGCATTCTTCTCAGATGTCTGTGTCAAAAAATAACAGTAGTAATGACCAAAGTCAAATATTTAAAATTTACGTTACACAAGCACACAATAGCCAAAGTATTCACACACACACACACACACACACACACACACACACACACACACACACACACACACACACACATCCTGCAAATCCAGATTAAAGACTGTGTTTAAAAATGACCATATAAAAGTATAAGGTACTTTCATCCAATGAGAGCCCCCCCCCCCACCAGCAGTTCTAGCCACTTTGTTGACTGTGTTATACCCTTATTGTTATGAAGAAATGAATTACATGTACTTTGTTAGTAGCTTCAGCTGAACTTCATTAAACTGTATAACGATCATTAGTATCATTCTGTAAGATCCTGCTGAGTGTAGCACAGTTTAACTAGAAGAGTACTTGTAAAGACATAAGAAATATTAACCACTTGATAACGTGCTAAATTAATGTGCACAATATCTGCAGAAGTTAGTCATCTGAATAAGTCTACATTGTCTACATTAAAGAGAACTACTACTAATACAGAGGTTGTTGCTGGCAAACAACTTTGCATTTTAGTGCTTCATCAACAAATGCAGTGTCTGCCGCCCTTTAAGTATGAATTGCTTACGTTGCATTAAAAAAATGGTATGCTGGTGATGTTGTCATAGCATTTCCTGAACTATATATATGCGGTAGAGTATGGTTGGCAAACGGCGACAGCAGGATCATATTTACTAGGCGTCCAGTCCAGCAGACAATTAAGGAGCCTAACCCAAATTTCCAATTGTTCCAGAGCATGTCTGGCTAAGTGACTTGCTGAATGTCACACAGTAGGTAAATGAAGAATGAAAGATTCAAACCTTGCATGCTTGCCACAGGAAGTAGTTTACTAACAAATTGGAGTTTCAATACTCTACACTAATTGCCAGAGTAACAGTTTTTATCTAAATGCAGAAAATCTTCTATAATCCACTCTTGTAGAGAAAGACTGTATCACAGTAATGGTCAACAATAACTACAGAATGGATCCTGGAGATCAGATGGATCTAATCACCACTGCAAATAATGCAGACCGTATGACCTGACAAACGTCAGTCTCTTTGCAGTTGCTGTAGTTTGTCAAGAAGGTACAGCAAAACATTTATTACTAAAATTCAGCATAGCTAGACTATATTGCAGAATCCAGGTCTGTTAATGAATTAATTCATTCTTTAAATTATAGACATTGTAAATGCTGTAGCAGCTTTCATTCAATAACCCACAAGTCATACAAAATCAAATATATTACTGCATATAGCATGCTGTTTTTTCAGGGGATTCTTGCTTGCTTTCAGGACACCTACATCTCATTTTTGACCTCCCTGTGTCTTCTCCATCATCAAGAATAGCTATCCCTTCTGACATCACTCAGCATAGGTATAACATACGTGAATGGCTAGTAATGCTGTATTGTTGTTGCGTAAACCTCCAGAGTAAACTGCCAGATCGTGGAAAAATGGGGCCCTCTGTATGGTAAGGAAGCAGACCCTCGACAGCCATGCCAATATTCCATTACTTGTCTGTCTTAATTACCATAAAGACTGTTCAGTCCTGTCAGTGTCTATACTATTTCCTTCTTTACTTTTATAATTATCACAGAGGTTTGGATTTCATTTAAAACTATAATTTCAAATTTTACAGGAGAAAAACACCAGCACACTTTTTGTAAATAAAACAAAATACTCACACTGAAAACAGACTTAGCATGAGAAACAGTAAACTGATTTTCCCTTGAAAATCACATTTAGTGAAAATGCATTTGGCAACCCATTAAACTACAAGAGAATTACTGGGATCAAAACTCAGCATGTAATAAAGTACTAATCGGCGTCTTTGAAGGATGCATAGTGCATTTGCTAACAGCGAGGGACAGTCCACTGGATACGTGTTCTTTTTCAGGAGCAGCACCTCAAGATTATTTTCTGGAGAAGTAACTTAGCAGAGTAACACACAAGACAAATGAAGGCTGAGGCAATCAAACCATGTACTACAGGAAGCAGCTGTTTAACAGTTCATAACCTCACTCATCTGCACAAAGTGCTAGATAAACTGTTGTAGCCCAAACAAAGTGTATTGCACACCTGTGCATGTAGGAAAACAACTTAAATTAAAAATGTATTTATATTTGGAATATTAACATTAATTCATAAACTTCATGTTGTCCAGTTTATCTGCAGCCAAATAGTAAACACACTGGTAATATTAAGGAAACCATGGATCACGTCCAAAAGCATGGCTAATGTGATGATGCTCCTGAGTACAACAATTATTTTACTTCCTTTACATCATAACTACTCCAGTTCATAAATAGTTGTTACTAGGCTTGCAGTTGAGGGGGACCATTGAGGAGCCTAGCCTAAGTTTCCAGCTGCCCCATGGAACTTTCTGGTTATGTTACTTTTTCATGGACAGGGCATAAATATGAGGCAAAATCAGAGGTGTTCTACAAAAGTGGAGACAAAAGCAGACTAATGTCTTTCGGCTTTTCCTGGTTAGGGGTTGCCACAACGGAACTCCAATCCGCTAATGATTGGCAGTGGACTTTTACGGTGCCAATTTGCCAGCCCAACCTTCAAAGAAGGCACACCCATTCATGCACCCACACACCTACCTGCATATCTTTAGACGTCACTCGACCATGGGGAGGACATGCAGACTCTACACAGAAGGGGCTCCAGCCGAGAATCAAATGGGGAGAACCTCTTGCTGTGAGGTGACAACGCTAACCGCTGCACCACCGCAGCCACTCAGGACAGGAAAAAAAGTTAGTTGTTGCAGAGGACTAAGGCTCTTGCCTCTTGTAACCAAAGTAAAGGGCTCGAGTCTGAGCAAGTCGTTTAACTAAACTAACCTTCTAACTGGGCATTTGCATGCACATATACACACACACAAACACACCAGCAATATTCACCTGCTTCTTCTAGCTTGCAGCTTAAAAAAAAAAAAAAAAGACTCCATCTCTGAAATGCTGCACAACCACACTCAAGAAAAATTCACTAGCTTCTTCTGTTTTGAAAAGAAAGTCCATCTTTGAAATGCTGTACAATGTTTGCTTGCCTTAAACTGACATGAGAATTAAATCTTGCTTATTAGCCTGCCTGTCTTCTCATTGGCATCATTGCATATTGGCATAGATGTCAAGGAAACATTTGGAAGCTTGTTTTTTTTTTTGTAGCTGGGGCCAAATTGGTGTATTTTCTAATTACTGTGCAACAGAATTTTCTTTTTTATACTTAACTGTGCACAAAACAGTGCAGGAAAATTAAGTAGGCTAAAGCATTTTTTTTCTTTTCCATTTTTAATTGATGTACACCAGGCGTTTTTTAACTGTGAACCAAACCGAGCAGAAAAACATTTGTTTTTTAAATGACTGTGCACAAGAACTTTTTTTTATTTCAGAATTCAATGCACTGGACCAAGCACAGCAGGAAAACTTGTCTTTTTTTTAATTAAATTACTGTTGTGGCAGTGCCTCCCAGCCAGCTGCCTAGGTCTCCCAGTGTGTCTCCCAGTGCTGGATCCAGCCCTGCCTTCACCTGTCCCTTTCTCTTTGCTGATACTGTAATATCAGTCACTGGTCGGGAAGACCATCTCTAATCTGCAGTCCAAATTTCTGATTGACCTCATCCCATTCTGTTACCTTTCCCTTTCTGGTTATTTGTTCCCAGTATCTTTGTCTCTATGACATTTTCTCCAGTAATTTCTAGTCCTCTCTTGCTTATTTTCTATATCTCTACTTGTAGTCATCCCTATTGGCAAAATCTCCTTTCCCCATTCCTGTGTTGGCTTAGTACTTAGAATATTTTCTGTTATTTTCTGCTATTTTATGAATATAATGTCTGTTGTTCGTGTTTATCCAAAGTCCTACTCTCTCCTTATTTCTCAAACTTTCCCCTTGTTTCATCATTGTTTTCTACTTTGATTTATAACCTGCTTGTGTTCTGTATAATAGATTTAACAATTCAGTTCAGGTATTTCCCAACAATATTGTTCTATGAGGGGCATCATCTTATCCAACTTAATTGTTGCCCTATCCCCCCTTCCCAAATCAATTCCTGCAGCTGTTTATAAATAGTTGTCCACAATTTTTCTTCTGGTTGATAAAAATGTATCTCACCAGTGTATAAAACCAAAAGCATTAAAAACATTTTCACTACATGCATCTTACTATCCATATACATAAGCAAGTGCTTCCAGTTTCTCAGTTATGTTATCTTTGGTTTAATCTCTTCCCACATAGCCTTGGCTTCCATAACTGAATCATTTGTAATTCATACATTTAAGTACTTCATCTTATCGTGTTCCCCATAAATATGGGTCTTGCTGAACTAATTCATGTTTGAGTACAAGTTTACCACTGTAGACTTTGTTCTGTCTTCATTCATTTTATATCCTGGAAAGACTTGAAACTGCACCACAATGTTCAGCACTGAAAGATCTGTTTCTTGATTTATCAAGTCCAAAATAATATCATCTGAAAATAAAGCTAACTTTTCTTGATTACATACAAGTTATATCCTTGAATTTGTGAGTCCCTTTTTTTTACCAATGACTCTAAATGTAAAGCAATTGACAAAGGAGAAAGAGGATACCCCTGCCATTCTCTTATGTTCAGACACAACTTGTTGGAGAGGAACTCTCCCACAATAATTCTTATCTCTGACCCTTCACAATCCTCCTAACTAATCCTATTATTCTATCAGGGAATGCAAATTCTTCCATTGCCCTACTAATAAAATGCAAACTGTGCCTGTTGAATGCTTTCACTACATCGAAACCCACTAAAAATAGCAGCAATTTTCTTACTTTCTGCTTCCCTCTTGTTAATCATTGTTCTGTTAATGTTGCCAAATGTTTGCCTCCCCTCTCGAAAGCCACCTTGATCCATATCTATCAAAATTGGAAACACCTTTTTTCATTATGTTAATTATTATAGACACATATACAGGACCATGGTGTAAAATTAAAATGATTCTGTATAAGGTGGATATAAAGGATCTTTACCATCTTTAGGCAGTATGGCCACTGCAATTTTTCCAAGAAAATGGTGCTTTCCTTCCTTTTCAAATATTAAGCAAAACTTTCCAGATCTTTCTTCATTTTTTCCCACTTCCATATTTCCATGGGAATACAGTCTGTTTATTGATTACACATCACCATTTTATTTCATCCCTTCCTATCTTAACTTTTTTTTTTTTTTTATTTTGCATTTGTTTACCAGGAAAGTTTGACAGGACAACAGGTCCTTTTTCAGCGGAGGCCCAAGGAGAAAAGCTCCAGTTATAAGAAATACAAACACTGCAAAAGTTCACCAACATGCAAGGAATTATAGAGGTATTCACAAACAACTGTTACATAATGATGGATGATGATTTGGTAGTAAACATTTACATCACACATCATACATGAATATGTACAATTTAAATGAGAAAGAGAATTAGTTTCCTTACAGTTGAGATTAAATATTGGTGTAAGATAACATCCAATGGGCAATATTTAATAAAAGAATGAGACAAGCCCTGTCCAGGACAGTTGCACAAACAGAGCCAAGTGTCTATTAAGTGTGATTTTTAGGAGCTTTTTAAATTTAGTATAGAGCAGCTGGAGGTTATTGGGGTTGGCAGTTTATTCCATATTTTAGGAATGAAGTTTGAGAAGAGTGATTCCCCAGCTGAGTTGTTAGCTTTGGTGATGTCTTGAAGGAGTTTGCTACTGGAACAGAGGGATCTAGAAGTGGTATATGGTTGTATAAGATTTTGGAGAGAAGGGATTTTATCTGGTTGATGCAGTATTTTGTGAGCAAAGGTTAATTGATTAAAATGTAGCAGTTGAGGAAGTTTTAGCCATTTTAGTTGTTTAAGAGATGTACAGTGGTGTGTGCTGTATGAGGCATTAGTGGCAAACTTGACAATTTTATTGTAACAAGATTCCAGTTTGGTTAGATCAATGTTGCGGAAGTTTGTTAGGATTGGGGAGACGTATAGGAGAGTTGATAAGAGGTGTGTGCAAGCTATAGTATCTTTTGTGTTTGTTGTTAGAAATTATTTGTTTCTGTATAGAAGACCTAGTTTCTTGTAGATCTTCTTAATGGTTTGAGCTATGTGAATATAGAATTTCAGGTTATTGTCACTTTCTATGCCTAGCAGTTTGGTGTAAGTTACTGGGGTGATAATAGTTTTATTTTTGGATAAGATATTTAAAGACATAGAAGACGAGGGGGATGTAGTTGGGTAGAAGAAGAGCTTTGTTTTGTTGGGATTTAGAATGAGTTGGGAGTTGGTGAGCAATTTCCATTATTTCTATACTGGTTCACTTGTTAGTAAAGGACATTAGAGCTGTGGTGGTGTTATGAGAGGGGTGAAAACTGTGCGAGTGTTTGATAACAGTTTATGTACGTGAAGGTAATCCATGAATTGAGTATACATGACTCTCTCTAGGATTTTAGATAAGTGTGACAGGATGACAGTTGGATGATAATTAATAAGGTTGGTGGAATTACCTCCCTTGTGTAAAGGTAGAATGTGGGAGATTTTTTCAAATAATAGGTACCAGGCTGTCTGATATTGATCTGTTTGAGTATGATTACTGGGTATGCTATTGCTTCTGCTGCGATTTGCAGAAAGCCAGCTGGGAGGCTGTCTGTGGCTAGGGTGGTTGGTTCAGTTTAAGTAATTTTTATGGTATCAACTGACACCGGGTATAATGTAAAGTGGCTGGTGCTATTTTAGGAGTTGGTGCTATGCTGGGGTGGTAGGAAAGGGACAGAGTTGTTAGAAATGCTCTGAGAATTTCCAAGGGCGTGGGTAGTTTCTTTAAAGTATTTTATTTAATTGGTTTGCTGTATTATCAGAGTTGCTGGTTGATGTTGGATTGGGAGTAGCTGATTTATGTGGCAGAAGTATTTTATTTACCACAGCCCAGAACTTTTTAGGGTTATTGTGGTGTTTTTTCTGGATATTGTAGTAGTTGATTTTGTCTAATTTTACTAGTTTCTTAGCTTTGTTTCACATCTCTAAGAATGTTTGTCATGCGATTTGGGTTTTGTTTTTGTGAAACTGTTCCAAACCTTATCTCTAGCCTTGTGAGTAAGGATCTGCATTCTTTACTTAGCCAGGGTGCATAGTTAGCTTTTACTCTAATAGTTCTAGAGGGTGCATGGCAGTTTAGTATATCTAAAAAAGTGGTATTGAAGAAGTTAAACAGAGTCTTGTAGGTGTAGCTGTCTGAGAAGTTCCCAGTTGCAGCTTTTTAGAGTGGAGATTAACCTGTTTAGAAAGGCTGTTGTGCCTAATCTTCCTTTAACCTTGACATAATTATTTCTTCCATAAATATTTGCATTTGTGCATTTTCTTTGTTTCCATATTAATTTGCTTTAAGAAATATGTGCTAATTTTAGTGTCTGCTTGAACCAGACACACTTGGGAACACAGGTTGAACTTGGCGAGGCTTGTAGGGGCCCTGGGGCTGTTAGCCTAATAACCTCCTATGATCCTGTGAACTTTTCATAAAATTTATGAAATATCGCTAATATCTTTGTATCTCTGGTTATTTTTCTTGGCATAGGCTACCTAAGTTTGGAGACAAATCTTTCTACTTTCTATTGAATAAGTAATTGTGCTAAAAGATTTTTGTGTTCTGGAGTTATCAAAAAAAAGTTGCTTAATAGCAGCCTTTCTATACTTATGCATATTATCCAAATACTTCCTTATTTTCCTTTTAGCATGCACAGTTGCTCCTTTTATTGTTTTGTAGTTCCCCTTATCCTGCAATGCTTTCTTTGTCAGTCCCTCTAAATAATTCCTATTACTTTTCCCATAAATTTATCTTTTATTTTGACCGTTTTTTAAAACTTCATTTTCATTTTATCCCACTCATTAGCTATACCTTCTGAAGCAATGTCTGTCTTCAATAATATCTTTGGAACAAAGTTCACTACCTATTCCTTGAATACATAGTTAAGTAGGAAAGCACCATTATCTCATTTTTACTGATTACCCTGCATCTTTTAGTTTTTATCTGTGCATGATCTGACATAGTTGTTGGATGTGTGTCATATCTTTCAGATAAACGCATGTACTTCTTTGAAATATTCTTTCTATCCAGTCTAGCCCAGTTATTGTACCCTGGGGAATAGTATGTGAATTCTGTCCGAGTTCCTACTATTGAATTCGCATTATCCATGCAGAATATTTTCATATATTTCTTCAGAAATCTGTCCTCCTCTGTTATATTTTCCCTTCTAGGTCCCCCTGATTCATCTTCATTATTGCAAATCAAGTTCTAGTCCTTACCAATAAATAATAATCAATGCTTGAAAGCTCATTAGTTCTCCCAAAATGTTCTTAAGCTATAGCCATAGTAGCAGTGTTTAGTGGAATATAAATATACGTCAGCATAATCCTCCTTCCTTGTCAGCAGCCCCTTAATACCATTAATCTGTCATTATTGCCTTTTTCCCCTCTTCTTTCCCTATTAGAGTCTCTCCAGCTGTTGGAATGTTTACTTCCATTTTCCTTTGTCCATGATATTCTGCTGAATATACATACCGAAATAATTCACATGCTCATTTTTATTCACATGTGTCTCCTGCAGCAGTGATATTTGCCGTCTACACTTTTTAACATAATTCAGTATGTTTTGATTTGTTTATATCTATAGGTGAGTTACACTCCATGGAAATATGGACAGAGTTGCCATTATGATAGAAAACTGTTGCTCCAGTCTGATGTCCTTCAAGAATGCAACTGCAGTCCTTACATATGGGTTGTCCTGCCTCAGGCAGCCCTTCGGTCGGCCGGATTCCAAAGTCTGGGTCCGGCGTCGGCTGATGTCGCCTCTTCCCCGACGTCAGAGCAGCTGGGGTATAAAAGCAACAGCCGACGCCATCTTCTTCAGTCTTTCTTGCCGCGCGGTGCCCGAAGCAGAAGCAGTTCGCAAGTGCCGGTCGGCCAGCTCCTGAGTTTTCAGTTACCGAAGTCATCAAAAAGCTAAGTACCCCATTGGGGAACCTTTTCTTGCCTCAGCCGATGTCAGATAAAACTGCAAAAGTTAATAACTGTTTGTCTTGTGGTAAACAAATACCTCATAAGGACTTCCATTCTTACTGCCTTCCCTGCCTTGGCCCAGACCGCGACGTCTCGGCCTGTGCTGCCTGTGCTTGCTTCAATAAGCGCACACTCAGGCGCCGGGCAGAATTTGCTGAAGACTTTTTTGGGGAAAATTACTCCTATATCATGCCGTCGGAACAACCGACAACATATATTTCCAAAAAACGTAAGGACCGGGACCAACATTCTCGGCCCGCGACTTCCACCGACACCACGCCAAAACCTAACGCGAGTGCATCGGTCTCTTCGAAGGTGCTAATTCAACCGCTCCAGACCGACGACACCGCTTTACCGCACACTTTGGCCCCGGAGGCTTCCCCGGTGCCGGTTGTTGATTTTCCTCTTGAAACCGAAGCCCAAGATTTGCCTGACACCATACCGGTGGACAAAGTTACTCCTGCACGTGGGGCAGCTAGGCCTCCGGTGTCTATGTCCATCAAGGCCTACACACGTGCTAAGGCTGCCAGCCAGGCTAAGTCTCACCCTCCTAAATCTTTTTCCCAGGGTCCCACTTCTGATAAACAGATCATGACTTTAGCTTCAGATCTAATTTCTTTAATCAGAGGCTCTCAGGCCCATCCAGACAGAGGTTCTCAGCCGCCTGCAGACAAAAGGCCTAGGGTTGAGCAGACAGATACCTTTTCCTCAGATGAAGCCTCTGGTGACTCAGGCCATTCAGATTCCCAGGAAGAGTCCTTCCAGGCCTACGAGGATTCTGATGCTGATGAATCTATTCCCTCTGCCTCTCCTCCTGAGGATATTTCTTTCGGGGAAATTCTCCACTCCATGAGGGAGCACTTTCAGTGGCAGGGCCAGGATTTCTCCGACTCCAGGAAAAGGCTTCGTACTTTCCTTAAGTTACCCCAGCACAGGCCTTTAGCTATTCCTCCAGTGTTAGATGTATTGGATGATGTGTACTCAGACTCGAGTGCTTCTCCTAATTCTCTCCCTCCTGCTCCTGTCAAGCCAGACAGATATTACAGGGTTCCTGAAACTCATAAGCATCTCTTTAAGGCCCATTCTGTTGATCTAGAATCTATTTCCCAGGGGCCCAAAGGAGTGGCCACTTCCACGGCCAAAAATCCTTTGCCCGCAGACAGGGAATCTAGGTCCCTGGAGAGGTGGGGCAAAAAAGTTTATACCTCAACCACCCTTGCCATGAGGGCACTTAACTGTCTTTTTCATATGTTTCAGTATCAGGATTTCTTGATGGATGATTTGCAGAAAAAGTTAGCCTCTCCTGAGCCTTTAGATAGAAAGGCCTTGCAGGATTTGGTTCATAATACTCAGCAGGTTAGCAATCATTTTCTTCAGTGTGGTTATGATGCATTGGAAGCTTCATGTAGGGCAGCTATGACAGGGGCCGTCATACGTAGACATGCTTGGTTGAAAGAACAGGCATTGCCAGATCATGTTAAAGTAAAGCTTCTAGATGCACCTCTGGAAAAACACAAGCTATTTGGTGCTAATGCTCAGGATGTGTTGAAATCAATTGAGGAAAAGGCTAAATCAGTACAAACAGTCAAAGATTTCCTCCAGGTTCAGCCACCAAGGTTCAGCAGGAATTGACCTTCGAAGAATTGGTCCTTTCCAGACACTGACAAGTTCCAAAGGGGAAAAAACAGGCATGCTCGAGGTAGAGGGCAATACCGAGGCTCCTACAGGGGCCGCCAGTGGCAACCGACTAATCAGAGAAGTGGCACAGGGACTTCTACTGCTCCACAGGGACAATCACAATGACTTGACTTTGACACCGCTGACCAAGGCTCAAAGAGAAGCACCTTTAGGCGGAAAATTATCCTTATTTTCAAAAAATTGGCATGTTTTAACAAAGGACAAATGAATTCTGGACATAATAGACAAAGGTTACAGGTTCCACTTCCATACCTTACCAACAAGACAAGGCATGCCAAATCTGCCACAAAATCAAAGGGCAGAGGCACTCATACAAGTTTCAAAGTTGCTACAAATCAAAGCAATAGAAAAGGTTCCTCCTCAGGAACAAGGCCAGGGATTCTACTCAAGACTGTTCCTTGTTCCAAGAAAAGAAAAGCAATGGAGACCTATACTGGATTTGTCCGCTCTAAACACTTTTCTCATTGTGCCAAAATTCAAAATGCTGACGTTACAGCAACTTCTTCCCATGCTGGGCAAGGGGTCTTGGCTGGTTACTCTGGACCTCAAGGAGGCATACCTGCATGTCCCAATCAGACACAGTTGCAGAAGATACCACAGATTTCTTGCAGGGTCAGAGCATTATCAATTCTCAGCATTGCCTTCTGGCTTATCTACTGCGCCCAGAGTATTCACGAAATGCCTGGCATCAGTAATTGCACACTGCAGACTCCAGTGGATACAAATATACCCTTACCTGGACGCCTGCCTTATACAAGCGGACAGCAAGCAAGCCTTGATAAGAAACTTGAACTATGTCATTCGCTTACTACAGGCTTTGGGATACACAGTCAACATTCAAAAATCAAGACTACTGCCATCCCAACAAATAATTTTTCTAGGAGCCAAACTGGACACAAACTCACAAATGGCTTTCCTCACAGAAGAAAAACAAGAACAATTCCAGATTACTTCAAAAGCCTAGCAAAGCACACCCAGATGACTGCAAGGAAAATCCTACAGGCCCTGGGTTTCATGGCATCTTGCATTCTTCTGATTCCACTGGCCAGACTACACATGAGAAAACTACAATGGTACCTAAAAAGTTTATGGTCTCAGCACAGCCACAACTTAGAGGCAATTATTCCACTCATTCCATGTCTACAAAAGGAATTTTTGTGGTGGGCACAAGCAAGCCAGCTAAACAAAGGCATGTCCTTCAACAAACCTCAAACAAGCCAAACCATTACAACAGACGCCTCAGATCATGGATGGGGGGCGCACATGGAGGGCAGATGCATTCAAGGGCAATGGGCACCCCGGGAAGTGCATCTACACATCAATCAAAAAGAGATGTTGGCAGTGATTCATGCTATCGAGGCCTTCGGAAAATTTCTTCAGCAAGGTCAACTGCTAATAAAGACAGACAACACCACTGTTATGTGGTACATAAACAAACAGGGAGGCACTCATTCTTACCCCCTCTGCAGGCTAACAATGACTCTTTGGGAAAAGTCCCTGAAACTGAACATACAGTTGCAATCCCAGTTTGTTCCAGGCAAGTACAATGTTCTGGCGGACAGTCTAAGCAGAAACACCAGACTAACTTTCTTCACTCTACCTCTAGCTTTATTTTATTTTATTTTTATTTTATTTTACATTTAACCGGGATAATCCGACTGGATTCATGTCCATTTTCAGCGGAGGCCCGGGGAGAAAAGCTCCAACCAGTAGTAAACTGTATTAAAGTCTCAGAAACAATTACAATTCACAGCAAATTAACAAATACTTTCCATATTATCATGCAGGATGATAGAGAATTGACACAGTAAAGATATTTACAGTGAAAGCCAGGTAAACTGGGATCTATGCATAATCGGGGAATAAGCTAGCCAGGATTTATGCAATGGCAATTCCGTATTGACCCCAAGTATAGTTTAAGTTTAGCTTTAAACTGACTTAGAGGAGAGTGAGGTAATATCAGGAGGTAGTTTGTTCCATGTTCTACCTGCAGAGTTGGTAAGGAGAGAGTCACCGGCTATGTTATTAATTTTGCAGGTCTGGATGAGGAGTCGGCTGGATGAACGCAGTGGTCTAGGGTTGTTACACGGGGTAACCAGTTTTTTAAGCGAAGGAGTGTAGTCAGGGTTGTATATTATTTTGTGGGTCAGAACTAGTAAGTTGTATAATATTAAATTCGGTAGCTCAAGCCATTTAAGCTGGGTTAGATTGGTACAATGATGGGTCCTGAAAGGTGACCCAGTAACAAACCTGGCGATATGATTGTAACAGATGGTGAGTTTGTTCATGACAGTTTTACTGGTATTATGGAGAACAGGGGATGCATACAGGAGAGTAGAGAGAAGGTGAGTTTGAGCAATTGCAATTTTGGCTTGGGGAGTCAGGAAGCTTTTTATTCTATATAACGAACCTAGTTTCTTATTGATAGTTTTGATCATTTGGTTTACATGTATATCAAATTTTAGGTTGTTGTCAATAGTCACCCCTAGTAATTTTGTAGAGAGGTCCGGAGAGATTATGGTCCCATCCTTGGCTTGGATTGTAAAGTTAATGGTGTTAGACCTTTGTGTAGGTAGGAATAACAGCATTTTAGTTTTTTTGGGATTAAGTATCAGGCGATGACTGTAGAGCTAGTTTTCTATTTTGTTAAAAGTGGACTGGGTCATTAATTGTAACTCTGGGGGGGTTGTGCCAGAGCAGATCAGCGTAGAGTCATCTGCATATTGGATACAACTGGCGTTAGGTATGACAGTATTCAAGTCATTGATGAAGATGGAGAATAACAGTGGTCCTAATATGGATCCTTGTGGGACTCCCAATGTGTTGGGTAATAAGGTAGAGAGTTTAGTCTGCCATAATACTGCCTGTTTTCTACCATTTAGATAGGAACTAAACCATTGAAGGGCTTTAGCGTCCAGACAAAGTGATTGCAGAGTATTAATTAGAAGTTTGTGGTCCACCATATCAAAGGCTTTGGACAGGTCCAAAAATAGTGCAGAGGAAATATCGGTATTATTTCGATGGGTATTTATGGTATTGGAGAAGACAAGTAAGGCTGAGGTAGTACTATGGAGAGGTCTGAAACCATGTTGGGTGTCTGCCAGTAGGTGGTTGGAAAGAAGGTGTTGCATAAACTGTTTTTGAACACATTTTTCCATTATCTTTGCTAGAGGAGAAAGTATAGATATGGGCCTGTAATTCGAGAGCTCGGTGGAAGTGCAACCTTTATGAAGAGGAATTACATAGGATATCTTCCAGATATCAGGAATTTTAGCCTCTGCTAAAGAACGATTGATAAGTAGTGACACAGGGTAGGCAATGGCCTCAGCTGATTTTTGCAAGTATTCAGCTGGAAGTTGATCAGCTGAGTGTGTGGTGGGTTTTAGTTTTCTGATTAATTTCTATCTTTTCATCTACTCTAATGTTTAACTTATCAGTTAAGCTACTACCTAGATTATCCTTTGCCCTTTGGACTCCTTCTATGTTCAGACCTACTCCTCTCATTCTCTCCCCTCTCTTCTCTTTGTCTTCTCTGTTGTCTCTTTGTCTTCTCTGTTGTCTCTTCACTCTTGACCATTCCACTGCCTCTTCCTCTCTTCTAACTTTTTTGTTACTCCCGCTTTTCTTCTTGTCTGTTGTACTCTAATATCTTTCTTTTTTTTTAGATGCTATTACTTTGGTGCACCCTTTATTCCTTTAATTAATATGTTCTGTAACTGACCTTGTATTTTTTTTATCTACTATAGTTTCGTGTGCCTTGTCTTCTTTGTTAGATTTTGTTAATAATTAGCTTTTTTACTAACATGTCTTATTGTTGTATTGTCTGTGGAGCTTTTCTCCCCGGGCCTCTACTGAAAATGGAAATATATCCAGCTAGACTAGCCCGGTCAACAAATGTAAAATAAAATAAATAAATGAAATAAACATCTTGGACCCGCACGAATGGATGTTGCATCCAGACATTTTTTTACAAATAACTCATGCATGGGGGAGGCCGGACATAGATCTCTTTGCCTCGCACCTCAATCATCATCTGAAGAAGTTCTGCTCGAGGACTCACCATCCTCAAGCCTGGAGAATGGATGCTCTCTCCTTCAGCTGGAACTCTCTAACAATCTATGCATTCCCACCTCTACCATTAATGACCAAGGTGTTACTGAAGATCAAAGCAGAACAACCGAAAGGCATTTTGATAGCTCCAGACTGGCCAAGACAGCACTGGTATCCATCACTAAGGAGCATAACTCGCACCAAGCCGTGGCCTCTGCTTCTGACTCAGCACAATTACAGGACGGTTCATCCCAACCTGCAAACATTGCAGCTGACAGCTTGGAGGGTTCCATGACTTCTCCCCATATCTTTCTCTCCAAGAAAGTTCAAGAGATCTTACTGGAAGCACGCAGATCTTCCACCAGAAAAACTTACTCAGCCAAATGGGAGAGATTCAACATCTGGAATGCCAACAAGGGTCAGGATGCATCAGTAATGAGCATCCCACAGATACTAGAATACTTGGCAGAAATGCTACAAAGTGGACTTTCATATTCTTCCATAAAAATACACGCTTCAGCAATTTCAGCAAAATACAACAGTGATCCACCTGTGTTTTCACATCCTTTGCCAAGACAGTTTCTAAGAGGGATAAAGAATATCAAACCTCCCAGAAAACCACCAGTGCCTGCATGGGACCTCAACTTCGTGTTGGAAAAATTAACTCTTCCTCCTTTTGAGCCAGCAGCATCTTCAGAATTGCAATTTCTATCATGGAAAACAGTTTTCCTGTTGGCAATTACCTCAGCAAGAAGAAGAGTCTTGGAGATACAGGCCCTCATGGCAGTACCTCCATTTCTAATTATTCATCAGGACAGAGTTTCTTTAAGAACCAATCCTTCATTCATGCCAAAAGTGATATCAAGGGTGTCTCTAAATCAAGCAATTCACCTGCCTACCTTCTTTCCCAATCCTCAAAATAAAGGAGAAAAGCTGCTGCACACTTTGGACATACACAGACAATTGCGCTACTACTTGGACAGAACAAAAGCCAGCAGAAAGTCTGACCAACTATTTGAGCTTATGCTGCTGGAGTACAATGAAAGGCAATTTCCAAACAAACAATTTCAAAATAGATTGGACACTGCATCAGATTCTGTTACTCTTTCCATGGAAAAGGTGTGCCAGCCAATATCAGGCCACACTCCACCAGAGCTATAGCCACCTCTACAGCCTTTCTAAGAGGGGTGGCTACAAAGGACATTCTAGAAGCTGCTACAAGGAGCTCCGTGCATACATTTTCCAAACACTACAACCTGCCTTTATATTCCAGATCCCGAGCAGGCTTTGCTTCGGCAGTCCTGCAGGGCATTTTAGCTACACCATCTTTATCTTAAGTTCCTACCACCCCCAGCTTGGCTATGGTATTCAACCCATATGTAAGGACTGCAGTTGCATTCTTAAAGGACATAGTACAGTTTTGTACCTACCATAAATGTAGATGTCCGATAGATATGCAACTGCAGTCAGGTTTTCCCTCCCTCCTACCCCTCTGTAAATTCTCCTTTTTGGGTCCACTTCCCTTTTTCAAATTAGCTGGGGAAATCTGTTATGGTGTATCTGTTTATTACTGTTGTGCATGTCTGGAATTTTTTATCCAGTCTCTAAATTTAGCCTTCCTTGAAGGGCACCTGGCATCTGGGGCAAGAAACACTGAAGAAGATGGCGTCGGCTGTTGCTTTTATACCCCAGCCGCTCTGACATCGGGGAAGAGGCGACATCAGCCGATGCCGGACCCAGACTTTGGAATCCGGCCGACCGAAGGGCTGCCTGAGGCAGGACAACCCATATGTAAGGACTGCAGTTGCATATCTATCGGACATCTACATTTATGGTAGGTACAAAACTGTACTTTATACGACTGTTCGTTTGAACATTTGTCTCCATCTTTTGGCTTAAATGCATGCATTGTTTGGCAGGCAGATCTTTTATACATTTGCTTCTTCTCATCTCCATTTGAATGTATTTCTCCTTTTCAACTCTTCTTGCTTTAATGAAAACATTATAAAAATAAATAAATAAATTTTCAGTTCCCCCACCCCCTTTTAACTTAGAACAAACATATAAAATGTACATTTTTAACAAATTAAGTTTATCCCTCCAGATAGGTGCAGTTGCTCCAAATCTGCAACTGTACCCACAGGTGTTACCTAATCTAAAAGAAAATGCACAAATGCAAATGTTTATGGAAGAAATAATTATGTCAAGGTTAAAGGAAGATTAGGCACAACAGCCTTTCTAAACAGTTTCATCTACACTCTAAAAAGCTGCAACTGGGAACTAAAGTGTAAGCTAGAGCCTGCGTTTCCAGTTGCACTGATTGTTGTCTGTTCTTTTCATGTCCCTATTGCCTCCCAGGTGTGAAAAACAACTTTTAGACCTAACAAAAAGTGCATTAGCTATCTTTAAAATAAAGAATTCACCATTCATTTAAATGCATGAAAGTGTTAAGGCTTCTGGGAAGGCTACTACTTATTCACTTAGCATAGTTTCAAACTTTATTTTTCACTTAATAGCTTTCCTTCATACCTTTAAATGTTATATTTCTCTTGTGTCCTCAGAAATCTCAAGATCAGTTGCCTGCATCTGTACATAGCTGATCTCCCAGTAAAAGCTGCCAGCAGCTAGCAACTTTGCAGATGCCTGAAAGAATCTTTGCAAATTTTACTCCGAACACAATGTACAGATTTTTCCAGGCCAACTGCCTGCACCTGCACATTTCTTGTTTCCTTCTGTGAGCATTTGATGATTGGAAAAAACAGCTAATAACGTTGCAGATGCAAGAAACTTACCATTCTCTGTGCCTTTCATCATTTTGTCTTATCTTCAAACATGTACATCAATCTAGACATCTGCCCTGTAAAAAAAAAAAAAAATATCTTAATTCTATATATAATATGATCAGTGCACTTATCCCCACACCCATCCCAGTAGCCCAAGATCATAACAGTTTAACTCGTTTCTGTCCAACATTTTTAATCTGTTACAGTGTAAAGCCTGTATATCCTCCAGCTAAGGAAAAAAATACCTGCTTGCTTTAATATATACAGCAGACTTTTGTATCTCACATTTAAAATACCCCTGACTGCAGAGTATACAAAACTGCTTTGTTATAGCATACAATTTACATCATGAATTTTTATACAAATATTAAACAGAAAAAAAAAACTGGTTTACTTACAGATACTTCATTCTTTTCTGTGTACATTTCATCCACAAATTTAACAAAGTGAAGCCACATTTTCTTGCAAAGCCAAATTTCATGTTGGTTCCTATATCCACTGGGATTGATGCATTATAGTCTCACATTAATTCTCTAATTTTAGTGCTGCTAGTTTTCTTCCTGATCATCTTCATCTCCCAGCACCAGTCACTGGTCCAAGTCCAAGGTACTCCTGATACTTCAAGTCAATTCCTGTGTTTTTTTTTTCCTGTCTTTCAGACATTTTCATTTGAAATGGTGGGTTTCACTGATGGTCTCTCTCTATAGGTTTTGTTGTCAGATAAATGAGAGAGAGAGTAATATTCTGCTTGCCGACTCATTTTTTCTGGGATATATTTTTTAATAATGATAATGACTAGTTTACTGTAGTAAATCCTTATTTTTCATGTATATGTTGCTTTGAATATTTTCTGTAAAACAGTTGTTGATTGTTTACTTATTTTTGTAAATGATAATCTGTAGAACATGTGGAGCTTTTCTCCCTGGGCCTCCGCTGAAAAAGGGTTCTTAGTTCAGTCGGACAAACCCTGTCAACAAATGTAAAATAAATAAATATTCCCCCCCCTTAGCCTGGTCTGCTTCAGAAGATGCATTTGATCCTTTAGGAAAAAACATTTCTGAAGACAATAGTTAAAGTAGTGTGAATCTTACACCTGCCTCTTGACATTCCCTAATTGCTAGGTTAAACGTGTTGTACATGGAATGTTTGTTTTCCACAAATATTATGTGGTTTCTAATTTTTAATATTTTTCTTTTCTGCCACAAATTTTCCAGGAGCAACTTTTTCTGCTGGTATGATTTTGCTCCTTACTAATATAAGTCTTGGCTGCTTTCTCATGGCCAGGTTTGTGTATACACACAATGTGCCCTCTCCATTAACAGCAGTCCAATTGTTTATTTGTACATTCACAAAATGAATACACTTTTTTCCTTCCAGTTACTCGGGTACAATAGAAAATCTCTTCTCTGAGAGGTCTGTGTTCTAACTCTACTATTTTTTGAAACATCTCTAATGAAAGCCTCCTGTTCAGCTAACCTTTTCTTCATTCTAGCTTCTGATTTTTGTAGTTGTCAGTTCAGCTAAATAGCTAATTAAAGCTTCTACTTTTTTTCCAGCCTTTTGTTATTTGAGTTGAGATATTCCTACAGTTTTTCATTCATTTTCAACATCTGTGACTGCATTTGATTTATTGTTTCCTCTAAATTACTGGAAGCCATCTGTTCCTCTTCCAAAGCTGAAACTTCAGATCTGATGTCTTCCTTTTGTTTGATTCAACTTTTGGGTACCTAGATCTGACTCTGATCTGGCCTTAGTACCATTGAACTTGTGAATTCAGGGCTCTGATTCCTCTTCTACCCATAATTCCCTTTCTTCCTCAAAATTACTTCAAATCTCATTACCTACCTGTCTTGAAAGGGCATATTTTGAGGGTTTTACTCCTCAGCAGTTTTGTGTTAAATAAGTCTTTTGGATTTTTTTCTCTTTGATATTTACATGTATCTTCTCTAATAAATATATGTGTTTGTGTGTGTCTGTGTGTGTTTTTCCTCCCCTAAAAAAATCTTTATCTATTGTAGGAGTTTACTGGGCTATTGGCCCTAAGGCCTCTACAAGCCTAGCCATGTTATACCCTTGTTCCCTTATGGACCAGTACATATAGTCTATGTTTGTGAGCGAATCTAAGATCAGCGCCGGCTGCCCCTGTCTGAGGGACATAGGTGAAACCCCTTCTGTAAATTTACAGGTGCCCATCCAGTTGTCCAGGTTACACTTAAATAAGGTCATTCAGGAGCTCTCTTTTACATGAATTGGGAGTTTGTTCCAGAGGAGCGGCAATTTTTGGGAGAGATCTGTCTCATCAGCATGTCCTGTTAATGTTGCAGGCTAGGGTAAGATCCCTAGAGCGCGTGAACCTTATCCCATTGGATTTGCGGATGTGCAGCAGCTTCATCAAGGCAGTATGTGAGACTGCACTGTAGGGCAGGCACAAGTTGCCTCTAAGCAGTCTGTACGATACTGAATAAATTGGTAGGGCCTTCAGTCTGTCCATGTAGGTCATGTGTTGTATGCCCTTAATTTTCTTGGTGTGAAACCTCTGAGGTCTCTCCAGTTGTTGCAGATGTCCTGTGAGGTACATACAGAAGGGAGCATTGTACTCTATTATTGGTCTGATGAGAGCAAAGTACAGGGGAGTTATAACCTCCTTAGCTTTGGATGCTATCTCTCACCACTGGGTTTGAACTTAGGGGGATATTATTAATGTTGTAATTAGCAAGGGTTTCTCCATTGCAGAAGGGGATGATGATGCATTTTTTTGCTTTTAGTTTAAGTCCGTGGCTTTGACAGCAGTTATTTGTCTGTGTAGCCCATTTTGTAGTATGCTGACATCTTTGAGGGATTTGATGATTGCACGTAGTTTGCAGGCCTCATCATCTAGATTTAGATAATTTAGGATTATTTAGAATACTTTTTAGATCATTTGTTACGTAGTGCTTACATTATTAGTTCTAGACAGATAATTATATATATTTAATCCTGAAGTTTTTGTTTCTAAAACAATTTTCAGTATTCTAGTTAATGCTGTTGCTTTTGTTCTTCTCAGTCATGTCCAATAAGAGCTTTAAGAATTGTACATCTTGAGGCCATAAAATTCCTCCATAAGACCCACATTCTCTCTGTGTGTACTGTCTGGGTGCAGTGCATCTGGATATAGAGTGTGAAGCCTGTGTTTCCTTTGGAACCTAAACATTGCAAGGACAGGTGGATAAGCTAGTGCTAAAAAGACTCTACCCTCTTCCCCTCAGCTGAGTGCTTCTAGTCAGCTGCCATCTTCTTCTCAAGCTACATTTACAGATAAAAGCAGAAGGGTAAAGAAGAAGACAAACATAAAGAAAAACTACAGGACAAGACTCTCCAAGGCCAAAAACACAGTCTGCATAGGACCAGATAACATCCCAGGCTGCTTACTAAACAATCTAAAACAAGACCTAGTGGAATTGTTTGTCACTCTCTTCAACCATAGCCTGAGCACTAGCTTTGTTTCAGCAAAGTGGAGAACAGAGACAGTAATCCCCTTACACAAAGGGGTCCTTCAGCCAACCCTAGTAATTGTAGATCCATAAGCCTAACCAGCCTTATCTGCAAGGTCATGGAAAGAATCATCATGTACCTTATCAAGAAGGACATAGGTGACCTCCAAATCTTGACCCAACCCAGTTTGGTTTCGTTAAGTGCAGATCTTGCTTATTAAACCTGGTGGAATGTCACCAAAGCCCTGGGTGAGGGTAAAGCAGTACATACTGCCTATCTTGACATAGCCAAGGACTTCGACACAATCCTCCACTCAGGTATCATTGAGAAACTCTCCCAGCTAGGGATTAACCTGTACATCACTAGATGAGTAGCAAACTGGCTCACCAAATGAACGCATACTGACAAAGTTGGGGATGCCACCCCCATCAGCAGACCAGTTACCAGTGGTGTACCACAGGGATCTGTGCTGGGCCCTCTACTGTTTGGTGCAAGGCAAAGTAGATGGCCTGTGGCTTACCAAGTTCGCAGATGACTACAAACCAGGTGCAATCATGGAGTCCCCCAATGATGTTAACATATTACAAAAGGGGTTAACGCAGATTGATGATTGGTGCCAGAGTCACAGTCTAAAACTAAACGCAAAAAAGTGAGTCATTATTCCCTTTGGTAAAGAAGGGGCCCCTGCAAATTACATTATAGATAGCACCCCCGCTAAACTCAAACACAGTGGTGAGGGACTTGGGAACACAGATTGATAGCAATTTAAACTTCAATCACCATGTCTCCACTGTGGCAAAGAAAACCTTCTACATTGCTCATCTCATAAATAATGGCATTGCATCCAAGACTAAGGATGTTATAACTCCTCTATACTCGACCCTTATCAGACCACTAATTGAGTACAATGCTCCCTTTTGCATGTACCTCACCAGACGCCTGCAACAACTGGAGAGACCAAAGAGCTTTCTAGCCAAGGAAATTGATGGCCTTCAAAACATGACGTACACAGAAAGACTGAAGGCCCTGTCTCTGTACTCTTCATCCTACAAGCTGCTGAAAGGCGACCTGTGCCTGGCCTACAGAGGGATGTTTGACCCGGCACTAATGGAAGTATACTGCATGTCTGCAAATCAAGTGGGACAAGAGTCACTCACTCCAGGGATCTCAACCTAGCCTGTGACTTAAACGTAACATCTTGTTGAGACAGATATGTCTCCCAGAGATTGCTGCTCCTCTGAAATAAACTCCTACTTCATGTGAAACAGAGCTCATCAATGACTGTATTTAAGCACAACCTTGACAATTGGATGGGAGATTGTAAATTCACTCCAGATGTAGCACGGACAGGAGCAGTTTGTGCTAATCACTTATTCACTGTTTTAACAATGACCATGTAACTATGGTCAGCTAGTAAACAACAGCATTACATTAAGCTTGTTAAAGTCTTAGAACCATTAGCCTAGTAACCTCCTATGAACCTATGAAAAAACGCCAGAGAAGGCCAGGAAACTGTCACCCGACCCATCAGTACCATTAGGGATGGCACCAAAAAAGGATCTATCATTTTTCGGATCTGTTCTCCTATTCCGTTGCCTCGGTTCTCCCCAAAGCAAATTAGTCCATTGAGACCTCCATTGATTGGGTCATATTCTAGGTCTTTGTGTTCTTCAAGTAGCCTTACCAAGGCAGACATCGATAGGATGATACAGAGGTTTCTTCAGACGCAGATCTAGCTGGGGGTCCTCTTGGCAAATTCAGAACACACAGATAAAGGCATAAACTATCCCACCAGTGTTTTCTCCAACAACATATTACAAAAGGGGTTATCTAGACCTTGCCAAGGCCTTTGACACCATCCCCCACTCTGGAATCATAGATAAACTTACTAAGTTGGGCATTAATCCCTATGTCACCCAATGGGTTGCTAAATGGCTTACTGATAGAACCCACACTGTAAAAGTAGCTGACTCCAAATCCAGCTCCAGACAAGTGGAGTACCTCAGGGTTCAGTCCTGGGGCCGCTCTTGTTTGGCATCTACTTCTCTGAAGTACAGGTCAACACTAAAGGACTCTGGCTAACAAAGTTTGCAGATGACTGCAAACTGGGAGCCATTATTGAATCCCCAAATGATGTGGATACTCTACAAAAGGGCCTTACAGAAACAGATGCTTGGTGCCAGAGCCATGGGCTCAAGCTCAATGCCAAGAAATGTATTGTTATCCCCTTTGGGGAAAAAACATGTATCCATGAATTACCATATAGGTGGCAGTACACTAAACACAGAATGTGTGATAAGAGACTTAGGGACACAGGTGGACAGTGGTCTCACCTTCGATAACCACATCGCCACAACAGTCAGGAAATCCTACTATGTGGCACACCTCATCACGAAGGGCTTTTCATCCAGAAAAAAGGAGGTCATTGTCCCACTGTACTCATGCCTCATTAGACCCATTATAGAATACAACGCCCCATTTGGTATGTACCTCTCAAGACATCTGCAACAACTAGAAAGGCCTCAGAAATACCTCACTAAAAGAATCACAGGCCTAAAGCAGATGCCCTCTGACCGCCTTAAAAACTCCAGCTATACTCTGTCGCATATCGTCTACTCAGAGGCGATCTCTGCTTAACATATAAGGCCATGTCAAACCCAGAGCTGTTGGACATGCTACACTTAAACAAATCCCAATCCCTCAGAGCTACATGCTCCAGGGATCTAAACCTTGTCATCACAATAAACAAAACATGGTGGAGGGATAGGTTCCTGACCCAGAGACTCCCCAGACTCTGGAATAGATTGCCCGTACATGTCAAGCAGAGTGCCTCTTTGGACCTCTTCAAGAGGAACCTTGACGATTGGATGGGAGAAAGGAAATTCACTCCAGGGATCACGTCAGTCGCCCTGCTAGACAGGGGTCCAGGAAAGTAAATAATGTGGGAAGAAATAGCCAGGGAATTGTTATGGCTAGGCTTGTATAGGCCCTAGGGCTGATAGCCTAGTACCAACCTATGAACAGTCCGTCTTTCAGCTCTGAAGCTAGAGGATCCGAGCATTCCAGGGGTACCTTTGCCAGAGCTATTAATCCTCACAATGTTGACTCCAACTGCATCCCATACCATCTTGACTCCCAATTCTGTCTGATCAAGAGCCAAAGTATCAGTGTCAGAGTTTGGGAGTGGGATTGACTACACAGTTGTCAGAGCCGTCCCTTAGCTTGGCTTTGATATCAACTTTGGAGCTGGAGTGGTCATTGCCACTGAGATTCTTCCTTCTCCTACCTTAGAATGAATGAAAGGACTCTTCAGAATCAGTCTTCTCTGCAGCTTTCAAAGCCTTTGAAAGGGTTCTTGCCAGGCCAAGAGAAGGGGTACTCTTATCTTGCTCAGGTCCACCCCAACCACTAATGGATACTGCTTCTTTTTCTGCTCCTCCGTGTCAGTGGAGATAGTTCTCTTCAAGAAGTATTGGGGATGCTTAACCTTTTGATCTCTGCAGTCTGACTGTGAACCTTCTCCAGAAGACCCACTGACACAGGTCTCCAGGAAACAGACTTGGAATAGGAGACATTTGGATTATTTTCCAAAATCTGTCATGGAAGACACTGACTTGGATGAAAGGGCAGGCTCCCCTAAATCCCCTCAAAGACATTTTGGTGACATTTTGGAAATGATGAAGCAGCAAGGGAGTTGGTCCACAGATGTGTCTTCCCTGGAAGAGTCCATTGTCCTCGAGGCTTTTGGAGCAGGCTCTTCTACATCCTGGGTGGTACCTCTTGCTGATGTACTCATTGATTTAGTGGCTGAAAAGGCCTGGAAGGATCTTAACACAGCACAGCCTATTTCTAAAAAAAAAAGTCTAGTCCGAAAGATAGAGCACACTGGAGCGTGGGTCCCTTGGTAGATGCCATGGTTGTGGCAGCAGCCACCAAGAAGGAACTCTTTAAGACTATGACTGCTCATCCCCCAGTAGAGAATCAAGGGCACTGGACAAATTCAGGAAAATGCACTTGTGCTTCAGTAACTTTTACTCTTAGAGCACTGAATTATCTCGTACATGTGACACGCTTACAGACAGACTTGACTAAACAATTCACAAATTCCCTGCCAGGTAACATGCCTTCAGATCTGCAAAAAATGAGGAGTCCCAGTTGTCTAACTTACAATCAATGTGTAACATATCCCTGCATCTGCTTTCGAATGTAACTGATGGTACAGCTAGAGCAGCATGCAATGGCAAAGGGATATGCTGACATGCCTGCATGCAGTTGTTTGACTTTGCAGAAGGCTTCAGGACATCCTTCTTTAAAGCTCCATTTAATGACTTGACTTTATTTGGACCTAAAGTTAAGCAAACCATCACCAGGACTGTGTAAGACCCTATCTGCCATCTGAATCTGCTTCTTACCCTCTCAGAGGACCCTTTCTAGGCATCAAAGAGGGCAAAAGTAGATGTGACTTAGGAACTCTCATGGATTTAACCAAGACAGTGCTGCAGAAAGACCCTCCTGAGGTGGTGGGGGCAGTTTTAATGGACATTGCCCCAGGCGATGAGGCAGTCTGCAAAATCCTTTTGCAGCCCCTTTACCAAGAAGTCTTTTCAGTGCTGTTGAAACGTTGCTTGACTACCACACTCTGGAGGCAGTTGGGGGGGGGGGCTTATCCCTACACCTTCAAGCCTTGCAGGCCTTCACACTAGACATATGAGTGTTAAGGATAATCATCAGAGGATGCACTGTTACCCATGTTTCCCCTCCTTTATAGAAGAGAAGGATTCCTACAGTGCCACCCAATCCAATAAAATCTGCAACAGCAGAAGTCTTAGAGCTGCTGGAAAAAAGAGTTATCCAGCAGGTTCACCAGACAGGTTAGGATCAGGAATCTTTTCCAGGTTCTTTTTAATTCTGAAAAAGACAGTGGACCTAAGGCCATCATTGAACCTAAAATCATCTAACTTAGTTGATAAAACAGACACAATTCCAGATGGTCATGCTACAGTTCATTTTGCTTGTACTGAGGACGTGACTACTGGATGTGTTCAGTAGATCTCCAAGATACCTACTATCATATGAAGATAAAAAAAGCAGTCCCGGAGATTTTTCAGTTTCCAGCTGGGAGCCAATCCCTTCAGTTCAGAACACTGCTCTTTGGACTCGCTATGGCCCTCTCAGGTGTTTACCAAATGCATGGTAATAGTAACAACAGCCCACACACTTCAGGGGTTCTGTGTGTCCCTGTACCTGGGGTCTACTAACTCACTGGGGTCTACTAAGTCAGCAGAGGGACCTGTTGCTCTATTTACTTCAGAATTCATGAGTCAAATAAATCAAGCAGAGAAAAAAAATCATTTGACACCCACACAGGACAGAGAGTTCATCGGATGCCACCTGGACACAGTAAATCAGATAGCCAAACTCTTGGAGTCCAGAGTTCTCTCACTTAAACAGGTAGTCAGTGCAGTATTGCATCACCCTTCTCATACTCCAAGGTTTATTCTGAGGGTCATAGGGCTAATGGCTTAGACAGTCACATTGATGCCTTTGTCCAGGTACTACACAAGAGCTGTTAAGTGAACCATGTGAGCCCATTGGTCCCACGTTTCACATGCCCTAAGTACCCAATTTGATGGACTTCCATTTGCAAGTCTTACATCTGGAGGTTGCTAACGTTCCCTGCAGTATTAGAAAGATGCCCTTCTGTATTCCATCTCCTGTAGACACAGTTGCCATTGCTGCTTCCCTTTTGGGGTAGGGGGGGCATTATGAAGGGAGGACTATCCAAGATTGTTGGACACAAACGGAGGACAATCTTCACATCAACATTCTGGAGATGTGAACAGTCTTACTAGTGTTGCAGGCCTTTCAAGACTCTCTACGAGAATGTGTGATTTTGATCCAGATGGACGATATGCCAGTAGTCTGGTACATCACCAAACAAGGGGGTACCCAATGTTATCAGTTATGTTGGGGAAACCATGAGACTGTGGAAATGGATAATGTCTTTCCATTGTTTTCAGGTAGCAATGCATATCCCAGGACTTCCAGTGTTTTAGTCGACAAACTGAGCAGATCAATTCTCTTGTCTCGTGTAGTTTCTCAATCAGTTTCAAGTCAAGTCTTCAGCTGCTGGGGCCAGCTTTCCACCATCTTTTTACATCATACCCGAACAACAAATGCAGCAGTTAATTTGCCGTAATCCCTCTACAGGGTCAGTCACCAAGGGCCACTCTAATCCATAGTTGGCCCTAGGTGTCTTATACGCCTTTCTTTCCTTTTCACTGGTAACAAAATTCATTCAAAAAGCCAAAAAGTGCAAGGCGAAAGTAATCCTCATTGTCCTTTATTGGCCCTGACAAGTTTGGTTCCCATACCTTTCATCTCACTTCTTACTTCCTCCATGGACTCTGGGACACAACCCAGATCTCCTATCTCATCCTTCTGGGCATTTTCTCCCAAATCCAGAGAGTCTAAATCAAAGGGCTTGGTTACCCCAATTTGACAGTGGCTAGAGATGCCAGGATTTCATATCAAATTGTTCTTATCTTAACAGCTTCACAGAAATCTAGCATCAGGAAAGTTTAAGTAAATGGAATAGGTACTCTATATGCACTGCAAACAGGACTGGACCCATTTTCGGCGCATCAACCTTCAATGATATATTTTCTGTCAGACTTCCAGAAAGGTTCCAGTTTTTCTGCAATTAAAGTACAGTTAGTGGCTATTTTATACTTTTGTGTTGGTGATAAATAGGCATCCATAGCATCTTTGAAAATCTCCAAGGCATTTCTGAAAGGAACTTTTATTTACTTAGACCACCTATAAAGAGACCCATTCCATCCATGGGATGTTAATATCATGCTACAAGCCTTAATGCATCCCGTTTGACCCTGCAGCTTCGACAGATTTAAAATTTTGGTTCTGTAAGGCTGTCTTTCAAGTGGTTGTTACTTCTGCAAAAAGAATTTCAGAACTACAAGGCCTTTCTTGCAAGCCACCATACTTGGTATTCCATAAGGATGGAGCCTCCTTGAGAACCAATCCTACATTTCTTCCAAGGTGAATCAAATCTTAGTCATTCTGTAAATGTGCCAGTTTTCTTCCCAAAAATTTCAAACAAGGGGGAATACTCTACATTTGCTTGTGGTTTACAGGCAACTTCAGTTCTATCTTCACAGAACCAGTGTCTTTTAGAAAATCTGATCAATTATTTGTTGACTTTTCTAAAGCCAAATTAGGGCAAAATGTATTTAATGTTACTCTTTCCAGATGGCTCACAAATTGCATTTTCTTCGTGTATAACAAATTGGACACGTCCTTAGCCAAGAACCCTGCAGCTCATTCAACAAGGTCTGTTGCAGCTTTAATTGCTTTTCAGTGTAGAGTACCCATTCATGAAATTTGTACTGTGGCCACTTGGTCTGCAGTCCGAAGCTTTGTTTCACATTATAAATTAGATTTACAGTCAAGAGCCTGTACTTCCTAAGGCTGCGCCATTCTCAGCAATATCCTTCCTTGATGCCTTCCGGGTGTTTGGTAGCTAGGAAGTCTGCCCCAAAGGTTGAATCAGACAAACAGAAGACAACATCGGATATGAAAATTATGTACTCAATATAATAATAGATCCATGTTGTCATCTTTTTTTCCATCTGATTAAGCATCCCTCCCCCTTCCACCATTCAAATTGTCACCTAAGGTGCCTTGCCCTTATCTACCTCAGCTGATTGTTTCATCCAATACAGTGTCTATATTTTATATCGGTTTGGTGCATTTAAAATCTCTAAGTAATTTAATATCTTTCTGTGTTTGTGTGAGCAAGCTAGATGTGATGTAATTCTCTGGTGAGTAGTTCTAATGGGTAGGGGATGAGTCAGAGCCATGGATCCACAATTTCAAAAGTGCCAAGGCCGGATCTGAGTCGGATCCAGATACCCAAAGGTTGAACCGGATGAAAAAAAAGACAAGACAGATTTTTGATCCAGGCTTTAGTTACTCATCTGTTAAGGTACTTCTCTTCTGTCTCAAACATTCATCAATTCTATTCTGTTTTTTTTGAAAGCGATTTTTTTTTTTTCCCCTCAACCATGCATTCTTCATTAGATGCCCCCTTCTGGTTCAGACATTCTCTTCCTCATGAGGGTTGCATTTTAAAGTTTAAAATAATTGGCTCTTCCTCCTTTTAATCCAGCCTTCAAGGCAGAACTGAAACACCTTTCTTGGAAAAATTATTTTTCTCATAGCCTTTAAGTTCAACAAGAAGAATTTCATTGCTTCATGTCTTGTGTATAAACACCCCATATCTATTCATGCATAAAGACGGAGTAGTCCTAGAACTAAATAAACCTTCCTCATGAAAATAGCCAAAGAAACGGATTTAAATCAAGCAGGTAGCCATTAAGTGTTTCACCCGAACATTTCAAGTAAACGAGTACTTGCCACATTGTTTGATGTGTATATTCAATAGACATTTTAATTGGATCAAACAAAAGCAATCTGGAAAGATTTGTGTTGTTTGTTTCAGATGCACTTAACAGAATCGGCATCAAAGTTTCAATAAGTTTCTTGGACTTTCCAAGATGGCTGTACAGTGATTAACAGCGTAACTTCATTTCTTCCAGTGTGAAAAAAAAAAAAAGAAAAACAAGGGCCAGGAGCTCTCACAGTTAGTAAAGTCAGTTACTGGCTCCTAAGTACACTGTCTGGATGCCGGAAAAGAAGAAATTAAGACAGCCTGAAAGAAAATCAACTAGAAAAGGTGAAGATAAAACACACTGACTGGGAAGAATCATGCAGTTGTTCAGCACAACAGTTCAAGCTCCAACTTTGGTGCAAGATGTGGCTTCCAGTAATCTAGAGGAAAAAAATAAGTCAAATGTGCTCAAAATTGATTTAAAATAAAACACTGAAGGAGTATTTCAACTCAAATAACAAATGGAAAATATTTAAACAGATACACAGCTGAGCTGATAAAACTGCAAAAATCAGAGGTCGAATGAAGAAAAGGCTGGTTTGAATGTGAGACTTCAAGAAGAGATGTTTCAAAAACATGGTGAATTATAGAACAGACTCTAACAGAAAGTTTAGAAGAAACGCACTGTATGAATTTATGAAGGCAAAATAAACTGTACTGGTATTCCACAGCAGTAACTGAAAAGGCACACTGTGTATATGCTCTAAATATGATCACGAGAAGCAGCCAAAACTTGTATTAGTAAAGATACAAACCTAGCAGCAGAAAGAGTTTATCCTAAACAGTGGCAAAAGGGCAATGTATTAAACGGAGACTGTAAACTGTGGAAAATGATTATTTACAGTACACCAGACGGAAAAAAAAAATATTCCAGCAATCCTGGAATGTTGAGAGGCAGGTGTGAGATTCAAAATGCTGTATTCAGCTGTCTTCAGAATATTGTTTTCATGGAAGATCAAAGTTATTTTTGATGCTATACAAGGTAAGGAGGAAGTACAAAAGTTTGTCCAATAAAAAGTGAGCCATCGAGCAGAAAGGGATTCAGCTTCTCATTTTTCTGTTAATAAAGCACACAGAGGGACTTTGCTAGTGAAACATTTTCCACTGCCCAAAGCAAAATGCTTGAGAGACCAAAAAAGCACAGGAGTTGACTAGAAGAATTAGGAGTACCTTGGATTTGAACCAGAATCCAGAATTTGGAGATGGAGATGAACAGGAAGACCAGCAACACTGAAATTTGTGAATAAATGTGAGACTGCAAAGCATCAAGTCACATTTGTGAAACATGTTTGTATAAGAAAAGGTGGAAAGAGTGAACTTTTGATAACTCTATTCATAAGTTCATAGGTGTTTATTAGGCTAATGACCACAGGGGCCTTTTTAAGCCTAGCCATGCATCCCAAATCTCTGACAAGTTCTGATACCCTTGATAAGTGTAAGTATGAGCCTAGGAGGTGAATCATTTGCAGGTAACCTGTGCCCATTAGAGACACAGGTGCCAAACCAGGGATGAATTTCCGGTTTCCCATCCAGTTGTCCAAGTTGCACTTAAATTGGGTTAGGGAGGAACTCTGCTTCACATGGATGAGGAGCCTGTTCCATACTCAGGGTTGTCTCTGGGATACATAGCCATCTCTCCAGCAGTTCCTATTTATATCACAGGCATTGTTCAGGTTTTTAGAATGGGTAATTCTGGGGCTGCTTGTTTTGTGGATATGCAGGAGGTCCATTAGAGTGGGATCTGACAGTGCCCTGTATGCAAGGCATAGTTCTCCCTTCAAAAGCCGTAGGAAACAGAATACAGGGATATGACCTTGAGACAGTCTGCATATGACATTTTACTTGCATCCTGTATTCGTTTAGTGAGGAACCTCTGTGGATATTCCAGTTGTTGGATATGCCTGGTTAGGTACATACCAAAGGGGGGCACTGTACAATAATAAGTCTGATGAATGCTGTATACAGTGGAATAATAACTTTCTTGGACTTAGATGCCATACCTTTGTTTATATGTTGCACAGCATATAATGATTTCCTCACTACTGTAGACAAGTGATTGTCAAACGCTAGATTGCTATCTTTGTGTGTCCCTAAGTCCCTGACAACTGAGTCAGCTCTAAGGGGTGTGTTGTCAATATGATGGATGACTTCCCAAAGGATACTATTATGCATTTCTTGGCATTTAGTTTTAGTCCATGGCTCTGACACCAGTTGTTTTGTCTGTGTCAGCCCCTCCTGAAGAACATTTGTGTCAGTGTGAGATTCAAAGACAGCTCCTAATATGCAATAATCTGCAGATTTATTCAGTCAGAGACCACTGACATTGGCCTTGATTTCTGAGAAGTAGCTGCCAAAAAGGAGCTGTCCAAGGGCTGATCCCTGAGGGACTTCACTTGTGACTGGCCTTTTTGTAGAGGTGGACTCCCCAATTCTAACTTCCTGGGTCCTGTCTGTAAGACAGTTGGCTATCCACTGGGTGACATACGAGTTTTTACCTACCCTCTTGAGTTTGTCAGCAATGTCCGAGTGGAGTATTGTGTCAAATGCCTTGGCCAGGTCAAGGTAGGCAGTGTGAACAATTTTGCCCTCATCCATTGCTTTGGCGATCTCAAAAAGTCCACCAGGTTGAGTAGGCATGATCTGCCCCTTATGAAATCAGACTGGGTTGAGTCCAGTGTCTGTGTCTGGAGGTTTACTATATCTGTATTGATCATCTCCATGATTAATCATTCCATGGCTTTACATATAAGACTAGTGAGACTTATGGGTCTGTAGTTTCCAGGGTTTGTAGATGGCCCTCCTTTGTGCAGAGGGATGACTGTTGCCCTTTCTCCGTTCATGCGGTATGAAGCCTGTTTGGAGGCTACAGTTAAATAATTCCAGAGGCCCTGATGGGTCATGTTTCATGCTGTTTAAAAGGCATCCTGGGATACTGTCTGGGCCCATTGATGCAGTGTTCTTGGTCTTAGAGAGAGCATTAAGGACCTGTTCCCTAGTGATAGTAGGGGAGGTATATTTGATGATATTTCCTATGGGAAGGTTGAGTGGAAGAGAGGGGTAAAGTTGGAGCTGAACTTATCAGCCAGAAGTTTTGCATTATCTTCTGGCTCAGTATAGGTGGCTCCATGTGCAATGAGCTCTGCACACTATTGTGCATTGCCTTTGAGGTTGCGAACATAGCTAAAGAATGCTTTGTGGTTGTCCTTGACCTGGGAAACCAAATTTGGCTTTTGTAAACTTAGCCTTCTGAGTTGTTTGTTTCGTTTGATGAGAGTGCTTTTATCCTGCTGGGTGCTGCAACTCCTAATTTTTGCCATGATCTTCTTCCTCCTGTTATACAGCCTATTGATTTTGTGATTCCACCAGTGTGGCTTGTTTTTTGAGTTCTGTACTTTCTGTTGAGTACACCTTACTCTATGCAGTTATTAGCATGCATGCATGTATAGGGTATCGGTGAACAGTTCTGCATTGACAGCAGTGTTCTCAGGGTTTATGGGGGCTTGAAATTTTGCCAGATTCTTACTTAATATCAAATAAATACTTAAATGGCCTTAGAATAATTCCTGAATATTCTAGGTTTAGCTGGGAGTCCAGGTTTTATTTTTTTACTTCAGAGGAGACCATTTTGTAGCCTGACCTTACCAGGGATGTCATTCCAGTAGGGGGGTATGCAGTAGTCTCCCATATAAGTGAGGACCAGCTCCAGTATGGTTGCACCCCTGGTTGGTATATTGACTATCTGGTCCAGGCAGTTTTTGTTTACAAAATCCAGGAATCTCTGTGCATGTAAGTTTGGTGTTGTATAGGATTACCAGTTAATAGTGGGGTAATTAAAGTCACCCATGACTATGGTATTGGGTTGGCTTGTTAGCGTTTCTAATATGTTTAAATGCATGGTATGGGTTTCCTGGGTCATAGAGGGGGACCTATAGCTTGCAAGGAAATGGTATTGGATTTACCTATGGTGATTTGAACATGGAGCAGCTCAAGTGCATTGTCCTTGTCAATCATGGACAGTGTACTGATTTATAACTCTACTGAATTTTAAGCTATTTACTTTTGTTCCCACACCCAGATTTAATGTTGTTGACTTGCTTTTGGAACTGAATCTTAGCCTCACGATGAGTGGTGCCGCACCTCCTAGTATAGTACTACCAAGGAAATGTATGATTAATCCACCTTTACATTGTATATTAGCACTTTTTGAAAAGAACTGTGAAGCAGGTTTACAAGCAATATCCACAAAATTATCAAAAAAGAGATTCTGTAACCTGACAAAAGAAGAAAATCAGCTTTTGAATGAATTAACAGTTGACAAATCAGAAGAATCATAAAACCAGACAACAGGGTTGGTGTGGTCCTAATGAATTTTACATCAGCAGAAAGGACTGTATGTAGGCATAAACCATTTTTTTTGTATCAAAAATCATCCAGAAATGAAATTAGCATATCCTACAAGACTATTGACTGGATGTTGGATGATTTGATCTTACAAAAAATAATAGACATTAAATTGTACAACTTCTGAAAGTAAAATCCCCAGTAATTTCAGCCATCTTTGGGATACCAAAGATAACATAAGAGCACAGATAACTCCTCATTAAAGACCCATTGTCTCCAAGTCAGGATTGAAGACTGAATGTCTTGCCAAGTTTATAGTCAGTAAGTTAGAATAATGTTTCAGTCACAGTGAATGGACTCTTGGCATTTTCTCCAACATATGAAGAAAGTAGAATTTGACAATAATATTTTGTTGGTGATAGGAGATATACAAAATCTATTCACAGTGATACCAAAAGACATAGGTATGGAAATATTTCCTGATACTATTAATAGTGACAAGAACTTAATAAACATTGGACTTGCTGAACAATTTATGCAGTGTGTTCTGGATTACAACTAGTTTTATTTTGAGGCTGAATTTTATCATCAGATAGAAGGTGTGGCTATGGGATCTACATCAGTCTGAATATATATCAGTGTGGTATTATGGCAATGGGAAACTACTTTTGCATTTCAGTCACCTTACAAACACCATATTAAAGTATATTTAAGATTTATTGGATGGCATTTTTTAATGTGGTTGGGGGATGAAATAATTTTAGCAGAATTTTTTGCATATTTAGAATCCACTGTATCCAAGACTAAAAGTAATTGTTTGTATATAATCTTGTATAAAAGTCAAATGTGAAGACCTTGTGGCAGCCAATGCTGCTAAATGTGAAGTAGATGCTGGTACTCCATCTATTATAATCCACAAAACACAACCTTGACACTAAAAGCATTGAAGGAGTACGCTACTGGTCTGGGTTTCCAACCTCATCACCCAAATTAGACTGCACACTGTTCACTTATAGAACCACACCACTCTCTCCATGAACTATTGTCTCCCAGAGCCTCTCGGTCCACAGTAACTGCCTTTCACTCAAAATATTATTTTTCATATTCACACACATGCACACAATTTCCAGGAATGGCTGTTGGATCCTCCAGTTCCACACAGCTTTTTTCCTGAGCCTGGCAGTAATGACACCACTTTTAAGAAAGTCGGACACTTCCAGTTACTGGCATGCAGTGATTGTACCACTTGATCTCTCTCTTGCAGGTAGTTGGCAGAAACATTCTTGAAGATGCAGCCCTTATAGTTTGTTATTCCTTAAGTGTAAGTTAATTAGCAGAAATGTAAAATTGTGAAATATAGTGCACTACTCATGTTTGCCAAACACAACTTAATGCAGCAGAGTATAGACAAAATAGTACTTTTTATCTACCTAGTTCAACCATCAAACAGTCCTAATAATTTTAATTTCTTTGTCTCTGTCCCAGTGTACCAAGCACATAGTGTGTCTGACAATTGCTGTTGAAAATGTTAACATAATCACATTACCAAAGGAATTTGTACGACTGAATCTCACCTCCAGTTGGAAAAGTTCAAAAGAAACAATATCTTCAGTTAAAATCTATGTGCGACAATTTCTAAGACTCAAACTATACATAACTGTTTTCCCTCACTTATGGATTAGTGTGATGTTCATCGTGCATACAGCTGCAGTCATAACAGATGGGTTCTCCTGCCATCAATTCCAAAGTCTAGGTCCGGCGTCGGTTGTCGTCGCTTCTTCCCTGACATCAATGCGACAGGGGTATAAAAGAACCAGGCGACGCCATTTTCTTCAGTCTTTCTTGCGCAGAAGCAGTTCGCAAGTGCCCAGCTCCTGAGATTACGAAAAATTTGGAAACCAAGTCTTCTTGTATAAGCTATGTACGTTGGGGAAACTTTTCTTGTCTCAGACCGATGTCAGACAAAGTTAATAATTGTATTTCTTGTGGGAAGCAAATACCGCATAATGATTTCCATTCCCTCTGTATACCTTGTTTAGGCCCAGACCACGATGTCTCGGTCTGTCACTTTTGTGCTACATTCAAACGACTGACTATTGAGCCGGGCGGAGTTCGCCCAGCATTTTTGGGAAAGCATTTAACTATACCATGGGATACCCCGAACGTTTTGTCTTCTAAAAAAAACCAAAAAGACAAGGACGACACTCGAGGTCGCCTCAACCGACACCACTCCAAAGCGGTCCGGTTCTCAGTGATACCACGCACGCTCCTGATTACCGACGCATACATCTTTGGCGGTGTGTGTCTGTACCCCGAGGTCACAGGCTCCGCCCACACCCACTACATATACCAAGCCACTCTTGGCGTGAAACACAGAATGTGGACAGGTCCACCTCCACTCAAGGTGTCTTCAGACCTTCCTCTTCTTTCTCCATCAAGGCTTTCACCAAGTCTAAAGCAACCATGCACCCTAAGAGACCAGCTACACAGGGCCCATCACCAGGCCCCATGCCTAAGAAACAGATGCTTAAAATGGCTGAGGATTTAATTACTCTAATCAGAGGTTCTCAGCCACCTCCGGACAAAAGGCCCAGAGTGGAGGAAGATTCCCCCTCCTCTGATCAGGGCTCCATTATTTCAGAACACTCTGATGATCAGGAACAGTCTTACTCCCCTTTTGAAGACTCTGATGCAGAGGAGTCTATTCCCTCTGTATCCCCCCCTGAGGATTACTCATTTGGGGAAACTTTGCATACCTTAAGGGAACACTTCTGGGAAGGCCAGGATTATTCAGATTCCAAGAAAAGGCTCAGGGAATTTCTTTAGTTACCCCAGCACAAGCCTCTGGCTATACCTCCTGTCTTGGACATCCTAGATGATGTTTACTGGAGGGCCTTGCTAACCGGACTCTCTACCTCCAGCTCCAGTTAAGTCTGACAGGTACTACAGGCTTCCTGACTTGCACCAATTTCTTTACAAAAGCCATGCTGCTGACCTAGAAACCATCTCACAGCGGCCCAAGGGAGTTAAGGCTTCCATTGCCAAAAATCCATTGCCTTCCGAGAGAGATTCCAGATCCTTAAAAAGGTGGGGAAAAAAGGTATATACCTTAACCATGAGGGCCTTAAGCTGTCAGTTTCATATGCTAAAATACCAACAGTTTCTGTTATCTCATTTGAAAAGTAAAATGTCACAACCTGAACAACCAGACTTGAAGGAGTTGCAGGATTTGATACCTTGTGCAGAACAAGTGGGTAAACATACCTTACAATGTGGTTTTGATGCTCTAGAGGCCTCATGCAGAGCTGCTGTTACAGGCTCAGTCATACGTAGGCATGCCTGGCTCAAGGAACAAGCCTTGCCTGATCATGTCAAAGCTAAATTACTAGACACCCCTCTTCAAAAGGATGTACTATTTGGGGCAATTGCTGAGGAAGTATTACGGAAAATGGAGGAAAAAGCTAAATCAATGCAAACTGTGAGAATTTCTGCAGGTTCAACCCCCACGTTTTAGTAGAAATTGGCCTTCCAAAAACTGGTCCTTTCCTGCCACCGACAGACCCCAAAGAGGCAGATACAGGCGCCCGAGAGGCAGAGGACAATCACAAGGCTCGTACAGAGGCAGACAATGGCAAGCTCCTACACAAAGATGTGGTGAGGACAACTCACAATCTTTCAGAAAGCAAACCCAATGACTTTCCCCTTTGCAGGCCAACCAGGTCTCAAATGGCAGCCAAAGGTGGCACTATTCTCAAAAAATTGGCATGTTGTGACAAAGGACAAATGGATCCTGGACATTATAAACAGAGGCTACAAATTCCATTTTCATACCCTTCCAAAAATGAGAGGCATGCCAAAACTGCCACACTATCAAAGGGCAGAGGCACAAAAGCAAATTTCAGATCTTATAAACATGAAAGCTATTCAAGAGGTACCTACACGAACAAGGTCAAGGTTTTATTCCAGGCTATTTCTGGTGCCAAGGAAGGGAAAAGATTGGAGACCTATTTTGGATCTTTCCATCCTAAACACATTCCTACAAAATTCAAGATGCTCACTCTACAGCAACTTCTTCCCATGCTGGGCAAGGAGTCTTGGCTGGTAAGATTGGACCTCAAGGAGGCATACCTGCATGTCCCAATCAGACAAAATTGCAGAAGATACCTCAGATTTCTTGCAGGTTCAACCCATTATCAATTCTCTGCATTGCCCTTTGGCTTATCTACTGTGCCCAGAGTATTCACAAAATGCCTGGCATCAGTAATTGCCTACTGCAGACTTCAAGGGATACAAATATACCCTTATTTGGATGACTGCCTGATCCAAGCGGACAGCAAGCACATTCTTCTGAAACATCTGGCTTATGTAATAATGTTATTAAACTCTCTGGGATACACAGTCAACAAAGAGAAATCAAGGCTAATACCCTCTCTGAATATAATTTTCCTGGGTGCCAATTTGGACACAAACACCCAGATGGCCTACCTCACGCCAGAGATGCGGGGGCAACTAATTCAATATTTCAGAACACTGGCAAATTGCACCAGGCTGACTGCAAGAAAAATCCTGCAGGCTCTGGGATTAATGGCATCTTGCATCTTACTAATCCCATGTGCAAAGCTGCATATGAGAAAACTACAATGGTACCTAAAAAACATACGGTCTCAACACAGCCACAGTTTGGAAACAATAATACCACTAATTCCATGTCTGCAAAAGGAATTTCTGTGGTGGGCTCAATCATGTCAATCAAACACAGGTCTTCCATTCAGCAAGCCTCAAGCAAATCAAGTCATCACAACAGACGCCTCGGACTCGACTACTGGGGGCGCCATGAGAACCCGGTGCATTCAGGGCAAATGGTCCCAAAAAGAAAAGCACCTTCACATCAATCAAAAAGAAATGCTAGCAGTAATAAATGCTATTATAGCTTTCAAGGACCTTCTACAACCAGATAAACTATTGATAAGAACGGACAACACCACAGTTATGTGGTACATAAACAAGCAGGGAGGAACACATTCCTATCCCCTATGCAGACTGGCCATATCACTTTGGAACATGGCCATGGACTTACAAATGGAACTACAAGCACAGTACTTGCCAGGCAAGGAAAACACGCTGGCAGACAACCTAAGCAGGAACATGACAGATCCACACGAATGGAAGTTGCATCCAAACGTTTTTACAGAAATAATCCGAGAATGGGGAAGGCCAGACATAGATCTCTTTGCCTCCCACAAAAATCATCAATTGACAAAATTCTGCTAGAGGACCTTCCATCCAAAGGCCTGGAGAGTGGACGCTCTCTCTTTCAGTTGGACATCAATGACAGTTTATGCCTTCCCACCTCTTCCTCTGCTGCCCAAAGTCCTATTGAAGACCAGAGCAGACAGACCAAAGATGATCCTCATTGCTCCGGACTGGCCAAGGCAACACACTGGTACACTCCTGAGAGCCTGGCGCATTCCCCTCCATGGACCCTGCCTCTAATGCCTCTTCTTCTGACTCAGCACAGCTTCAAAACTCTTCACAGTCAACACTCAATCTAGCCGCATGGAAGATTCCTTAGCATCACAGCAGGCGCTACTCTCCAAGGAGGTGCAGCATGTCATTTTGGAGGCCAGAACGCCATCAACTAGAAAAGCTTACTCCAAAATGGAAACGTTTTGTGTCTGGAATGAGAAAAAGGGCCAGAACCCTGGAAAACTGAATTTACCTCAAATACTACAATATTTGGCTGAACTGCTAAGCAGTGGACTTTCTTCTCCATCAAAATCCATGCCTCAGCCATTTCTGCAGAATACAACACTGATCCTCCTTTATTCTCTCACCCTCTTTTAAGACAGTTCCTCAGAGGGCTAGAATTTAAGACCTCCAAGGAAACAGCCAATACCTGCTTGGGATCTTAATTTCATTCTGGAAACTGACTTTGCCTCCTTTTGAGCCAGCTGCCTCATCAGATTTGCAATATTTGTCCTGGAAAACAACTTTCCTTCTGGCTATCACTTCAGCTCATAGAGTTTCAGAACTACAGGCTCTCATGGCTGTCCAGCCTTTTATCATCTTCCATCAAGACAGAGTTTCCTTAAAAACCAACCCGTCCTTTATGCCTAAAGTGGTATCCAGGGTAGCTTTAAATCAGGCCATACATTTACCTACTTTTTATCCCAATCCTCAAAACAAAGGGGAGAGATTACTACATTCCTTGGACATCCACAGGCAACTGCGTTATTATTTGGACAGAACAAAACCTTTCAGAAAATCAGAACAGCTCTTTGTGGCCTATGTGGTAGGAGCTCAAGGAAAGCCAATTTCCAAACAGACAATCTCAAAATGGTTAGCCCACTGCATACGCTTTTGCTAATCCTTTCATGGCAAAACTGTACCTACAGGCATTAGAACTTATTCCACCAGGGCCACAGCCACCTCTGCAGTCTTCCTCAGAGGAGTTTCTACCAAGGATATTTTGGAAGCAGCCACTTGGAGTTCTGTGCATACCTTCTCCAAACACTACAACCTACCATTATACTCCAAATCTAGAGCAGGCTTTGCCACTGCAGTCTTGCAGGGCATTTTGGCTCCTTCTAGTTCCACCTAGTGCCTACCACCCCTTTCTTAGCTTTGGGATTCTACCCATCTGTTATGACTGCAGCTGTATGCACAATGAACATAGTACAGTCTTGTACCTACCATAAATGTAGATGTTAGAGTGCTAATACAGCTGCAGTCCAGGTTTCCCTCCTTCCCCTCTAGGGGTATTCTTTTATGGTGTATTTGCTTGCAACTACTGTTTTTTGATTATATTGTATTGCATTACTACATAATTTTATGTATTGCCTTCCTTCTGGAGGCACCTGACATCTGGGGCAAGAAAAACTGAAGAAAATGGCGTCGGCTGGTTCTTTTATACCCCTGTCGCACTGACGTTAGGGAAGAAGGACCTAGACTTTGGAATTTGGCCCTGACGGCAGGAGAACCCATCTGTTATGACTGCAGCTGTATTAGCACTCGAACATCTACATTTATGGTAGGTACAAAACTGTACTTTCTGTACTGTAGTGTTGAATCTGCTGTAGGGACACCCCCACTGCTACCTGCACCCAAAGGCCTTTTACTGCTGAAGATGAATCTAAATTAACAGTTTAGCATATTTTACTCTGGCAATGTAAAAAAAAAAACGAAAGGGCAATAAAAGCCCATAGACATAAAATTAAATGCCGTGACTCGCGTCAAGTATTTAAAGTTCAAAGACCTTGTTTTTTGTATCCATAAACATTCTACCTCACTGGTTGATTGTTTTTTTTTGGTGGTGAACCATCTGTGTGTCTGGAGGGGGGGGTAACTGCATTTCATTGAAGTACCTGATTGGTCCTCTCCTCATCTCAGTTGTTTCTGCAGCTACTATAGCATTATTTCAAGCCAAAGTCACTGCAGTACTTCTTTCTGCAGTTAACTTAGGTGTATGTTAACAGCAATTTACCAGCTTGTGGTACTGTCTTTAAAATTATCAGGATTTGTCTTATCTCCTGTTTTGCTGCAGTTTTACATATAGTTTTCCTAGTACTTCATCCACTGTGGGCCAACCTACTCCATTCAGCCATCTCTACGCTTGGGCTTCACTCTGCTCCCTGCCCTACCCCCAGCTATTACTCACCCCTATTACATCTACTCTTATACCCCACTAGTCAACCTCCTATCTAGTACCTAACTTTCTATCCAATCACAAACTGTTGTCTTCATACCATCTCCACCCACTTCTGTTCTAAATTCCTTCTCAGATCTCACTTTGTTTCCTTCCCATCAAAACCTACCTCTTCTCTGCACTATTATCACTGTTCATTACCTCACGTAACCATACTGCAAGATTTTTATAACACTAATCATGCTATTTCCTTTCTGTATCACCTTAACATCCTCCTTTTCTCATTCCTAACATCACCACCAGTAGAGGTAATAAATAAGCACACCTCAACCATTACTTGATCTTCACCTATTAGCCATCTTCCCACTAGTTACTCAAAAATCTCTTCAAGCTTATTTGCCCTAACTCCATTCAACTGTTGCAACCTCAAAATACTAAAAAACTTGATCCTCATCTTCCCACTAGCTACTCAAAAATCTCTTCAAGCTTATTTGCCCTAACTCCATTCAACTGTTGCAACCTCAAAATACTAAAAAAAAAAAGTCAGTCCCAATGTTAAGGTAACCCACCTCTTCTAAAAATGCCATAATAAACGAACCTTCTTTCTCCACCATTCATCAGTGTGGTGACATTCACACCAACTCCGGTCCCAGTCGAACCCCAAACCATAAAATACACCATAAAAGTTCAAAAAATAGTCTCTGTAAACATTAAAAGCATATGCAACAAAATCACAGATTTTCATGCCTGGATGACCGAATACAACCCAGACATCCTAGCCACAACTGAAACATTACTCATCTTTCTCATGTAATATTTACATTACAACTTCATTATTAGACACACATTGTGTGTTTAAGAGAAAGAAATGTCATTATTACACTAATATTAATTGAACGCTGACTGCACACAGCTTTAATGGTGCAACAGTTTTGATATTTGACCTTGTTTTTACTAGGCAAGGTCTTTTTAAGATGTTAATTGATTGCAGCTTTTATATTTAAATGTCTTGTATTTAGGTGTTCTTTGTTCTGAGGAAGCTTTGTATTGGCAAAGTGAAAGTGCGCTCAACTTTATTTGGAATCACTGATCAACTGTTTGTCTGTTTTTGTACCAGATTTTCCATGGTCGTTGGATTAAATAGTGGTTTTATTCTACTACGGTTGTCCGGCTTGGTTCATTGCCTTGGAATTACATTTTTACAACTGAAACATGGCTAACGCTTGAAATAAAAGATGCTGAAATACTAGCCCCTTGTTATAGTTTTTAGACTCTATAGAAAACATAAAAAAGTAGGTGGAATAGCTATAATCTTTCCAAATATGCTCACAGTAATTCCGTATATAGGCATAGTCCCAACTTTTGGAAAAGCAGAAGTTCTAATCTCATTCCTAAAACTTAATAGAGCCAAGAGCTTATGCATTGCTTTGCTATATATCCCCCCAGGACAGAACATTCCAATACTTGAAAACATACTATCCTAGATAGCAGATACAATCACAAATGAAATTATCCTCCTGGGTGATGTAAACATTCACTGCCAGTCTTTATCTCAAACTCAGCGATCGACAGCATGAACCTCTTTCAATTCAGGTCTATATTAAATTCTCGAAAACCGACAATGTTGAATCTGACATTGTCGACATGAGAATACCGAAAATGCAGAACATCGAACAAGTAAATGGAAATCTCCGTAAAGGGAGATTTCCGTTTTCTTCAATGTAGTGCGGTCTCGGAGTTGCTATATTTAAGTAGTGGGGGGGGGTGCAGGGGGGCTTGCCCTCCTGCCTACACCATTTAGTTTTTTTTTTGTTTTGTTTTTTTTTTTTAATGAACATTCGATGTTTTAACAGTTCGATCACTAAAGGTCGACCTTTAGTGTTTCAAACTGTTAAATATTCGATGTTCTAATATAGACCCTTTCGATTCACTCAACTTATTAATACACTAACAAGATATGGCAAAAATTCTCCAAGGAGCCTTTCATTGAATCTCTGAAGACAGTTAACTGGTCCATCCTGACAAGGCTTCCCTTAAATGATGCAGTTGAATACTTCAGTGCAGTATTTCTAAATATTCTTAATACCTTAGCCCCACAGCATACAAAAAGAATTAAAAATAGCCATACCCCATGGCTCAACAACCAATGCAAACTCCTTATAAAAGACAGAAAGAAAACATAGATTAAATGTCAGAAGAACAGAAATGACAAAAATTGGCAATTATTCTGACAGCTACGAAACAAAGTAAAAAATCAAGTTAAGAGAGATAAAAAGTCTTATTTTACTGGACTACAAGATAGCCATAGAAACAACGCTAAAAAATTCTGGTCCTCCATATCCTTTCTCTTCAGCCCAGGTACAAAAAAGAATCCCAGCCCATACCCAGATATTCTCCCTCTTCAATCAGCAGGTGTATATCAGAACAGTGAAGTGGCGTTTATTCGGCCGCCTCTTTTTCGACACACAAACAGCGAATGCACTAAAGTGCAAATGCTCAAAACAGTAATTTCTTTCCCTGGGAAAGAAATCGCTTGGCCTTCCCCATTTGTTTGCCCCTTTCCCCACTGTAGTGCTATCTTGGAGTTGGTATATTCGCCCCCACATTGTTATGTTTTAAAGTGTGTGTGTTTGTGCTACCGATTTCTTTCTCAGGGAAAGAAATCTGTGTTCTGCGTTCGTGTTTTAAGGGCATTTGCTGTTTGTGTTGGCGAAGAGGCATTTGATTAAATGCCTCTACACTGTTCTGATATAGACCCCAATCAGCTACCTGTTTCAATACACACTTCATAGAATGCATAGCCAACTTAAACTCACACACGCCTAACACACCCCCTTCCACACAGCCACCTTCTCCTAACTTAGTCCGTAGCACATTTCCGTCACAAAACTCGCCTATCTGCAGCCTCTCCAATACACATGCAGACAACTCCACCCATTTTACCTTTCAACCAGTTTCCATAACTCTCATAAAAAAGATTTTACATAAACTAAAACCTTGTTCTTCCTCAGCCAGCAACCTTCTCTCGGAATACCTAAATCTCACTGCAGATGCAGTAGCATACACTGTCGGCCTTCTTATTAATAGATCAGTAACAGAATCCTGTGTCCCTAATTGTGGAAAATGGCATACATTACTCCCTTACATAAAGGAGGTAATTCCAATGACATTACAAATTTCTGTCCCATAGCCATCCTGTCTCCCCTCTCTGAAATCCTTGAAAGATGTATTCATCAACAATTTCTCAACTGTCTCTTACAAAATAAGCTAATCACCAATACGCAACATGGTTTTTGAACAGACCACAGCACATCTACTGCATTGCTCTCTTTTACAGACACTGTCAATAAACCTCACAACTCCAATAAACTTGTATTTGCAGTATTTCTAGATTCATCAAAAGCCTTTGACAGGGTCTGTCTCAGTAAACTCCTCAATCAACTTACCGCCCTGGGTCTAGCATCTCCATCTATTCAATGGTTCTCTGGCTACCTTGCCAACAGGCAAGCTGTAAAATGGCAAGGATCCATCTCCATATACCTGCCCATTTCCATAGTAGGCCCACAAGGATCCATCCTTGGCCCTCTGCTATTCACTGTTTTTATCAATAAGCTACATTTATTTTCTTGTGAAGGCATGTTGATTCATTATCTAGATGACTCTACCATCATCTGCTCTTCAAACACTGTAACTCGCCTCCAAGAAATCACTCAACAAGCTGTCATCTCCATTGAAACCTGGCTTACAAGGGTACAACTCCTACTCAACCTCAAAACCAAGCTCCTCCACTTTATCCCAAAAACTCAAATTCCTAACAAAGTATCTTTCAAAATCTTTTTGGTGAATGGCACTGAAATCGAGTTAGTCCACCTTACCAAACTATTAGGAGTTATAATAGAAGATAACCTTAAATTTGATCTCCACATCCAAAGTAATTTCAAGAAAACCCATCAAAAACTAGACATGCTATACAGAAACAACCTTTTTCTGAGCACACTCACAAAAAATACTGTAGCTGAAACCTATGTTCCACCCTCCCTACTGTATGAAGCACCAATTCTAATTAATTTACAGTCCTGCATAATAAAACTTGAAAGCTGCTACAACAAAATTGCCAAGTTTGCTACTAATTCATCCTCCTTTGCCCATCATTGTAAGTTTTTGCATACCAGTAGCTGGCTGGAGCTTCCCCTTCACTTCTGCATTCAACTTACAACAGTATAGAAAATCATACACACACAATTTGCCTGCCCAGCTCTTACCCCTTTTAATCAACATGTATTTTCCAAAAAGAACTTTTGGATCAGAAGACAGACAACATCTCACCATAAATAAACCGAATAATTCTCCTGGGCAAAGCCTATACTCATACTGAGTAGAAAAAGTGGAACTCCTTATCTCTAACTACCAGAACTATTTCTAACCTACCCACCTTTAAATGCTCCCTAAAAGAATACTTAACAAAATCTTGCACCTTGATCACACTTCAAAATCCTCTCCATTCCCCTACTCCACTCCTTTTTGTTTTCCCCAGTACCTTACCTTATTTAATTCATCTCTGCAGACCTTTCCTCTACCTCTTTCCTCCCTAACTCACCTAAGCTATCTAATGACACCATATACTGCACTCTCATAATTCCCTTCTCTCACTTCTTCTTCCTTCTATAACCATAATATGAACACCTCATTCATACTAAGGCATCACTCAGTTTCACATCCGTGTCTAATCTTGTAATCGTTGAAACTTGTGGCGAATGAAAAGCCTTTTACTTCACTTCATGTCATTAATGTTTGGAAAGTCGCTGAGGAGAGGGGAAGAGTAAGAAAAATGATAACTGTGAGTAAATCAGTTTCTGTTTTTAACAGTGTTTCTTTGAAACTATTCAAAAATGACATATAGTGAAGCATTTTAATTGTTCTTGTATGTGATAAATATACTAAAGTAAACAAATGCCCTTTTTTCTCCTTCTTTTTTAACATTGGGAAATGTATGCATTGTAATACACAAAAAAAGAAAAAAGGCTAGACAAAAGCACGTTTAAGTTAACAGGCTATAATCTTAGATTGTTGTGGTGGGAGGGTGGGGTGTAAAAGTACACAAATCATAATGTATCTAGAGCTGATATGTTCTCTCTTACTTTTGCATAGGTGAATGTCTGGATTAAGACCCTTGGCTTAGTCGACTAAAAAATTTTAAGTGGAAACAAACAAGAGAACACTGAATATAATGAAAAGTTTTCCTCTAGCAGTAAATGTTTCAGCTTTTCTTTAGAAGCCTGCAGCTGAGGACTACATTTTTTATGATATGTTTTTATGGAGATAACCTGATAATAGGGCAGTGGAAAGCCAGAATTCTGGTTTCTTCAAGGGCTAAGTGTTGATGTTTTCTGAAGGCATGTAAGTTGTTTTTCATATCAGGGAGGGAATAAAGATAAAGATAAAAAAATATCAGACACCAGTTACTGTAATTAGAAGCACAGACAAGAACGTCTTAGCATAGATCTCATCTTTAGGTTAATTAAGGTCTGTGTTTCCAGCTGTCTGTTTAGGACAACAGTTTTTATTAGGAGGGTTAAACTTCATTATTTGAAGATGCACATGGTTTTGTGTGTTTGTATTACTTTAACAGGAACTGGGGCTGTTTTTTTTTTGCTTGCACGATTTTCATTACATTTTACAAGACTTTTTGTTTTGACATAAGTACTAATGTTGATGATAAGAAATACATACAAAAGCTAGAAATAGACATTTAAAAAAACTGCCATATGTAATAGATGGGAATAATGACATCTTATCATAATGGTGACACTTTCTGTATTATCTTGGAATGTTAATTGTCTCACAGATATGGACAAAAAGAAAAGAATATTTAATAATATTAAAACAGAGTGCAAATAGCAATGCTGAAGGAGACACATTTGGAAATAACTTAGCATGTGAATTTGATAAAGAAAGGATTTCAGGATGAATATTCAGCAGAATATCAGGGACAAAGGTAAAGAGTATTTTATATGAATTGCTAGAGGAACTCCAATATTGGGGAAAATGATTACTACCACAAATCTGCCATTGTTAAGGACTACTGGCAAGGGTTGAGGATTACATTGTCATGTATTTATATTCCACCTAAAACTGCTATTATGGGCTTATAAAAATATTGAGCGAAATAACCCGCTTTCAGCAGGGAATATTACTTATAACTGGGAACTGGAATTTGATTTGCAACAATGAGTACGTATCTGGGGGGGAGGTGGAAGGGAAATGTAACAAAAGAGGTAGATTTCTGAAGAAATTTATGAAAATATTTGGTATAGAAGACAGGAATTCAGTAGTAGGCACTCGGAGAATTTACATATTTCCCCAAGGTACAATATCTGGGCTGTGAGGGCGGCACAGCTGTGCAGCAGGTAGTGTTGCCACCTCAGAGCAAAAGGTGTGGGTGTATATTATAACCTCGAAGATACACAGTAATGAATACCCACTGATCAACACATAATTGTCGAACGTCCTCTTCACCGAACATCCACATCATCAATCTCTTTCCAAAGGAAAGAGATCGATAGTCCATCAACCCATGACACGATATAACAAACACTATTATCCATTAGAAAGAAATTGATGATGTGGCTATTCGCTCAAGAGGACGTTCAACACTTAAGTGTCGATTAAAAGGTACTCGTGCTTTTGTAGCTTTGAATATTTAATACAGCCCCAAAGGTTCCCCGGTTCAATTCACAGCTGGGGGGTACCTCTTGTGTGGAGTCTGCATGTCCATTCTGTGTTTTCATGGGTTTCCCTTGGGTGCTCTGGTTTCCTCCCACATTCCAAAGACGTGCAGTAGGTGGAATGGACACTTTAAATTGCCCATGGGTATGAGTGTGTGTGTGGTATGGAAGAAATACTGCGGCAGGGCTAGCCACCCAGTAGTGTAAGCCTTGGCTCTAGATCAGGGGTGTCCAACCTTTAACTGAAGAGCAAAAAGGTTTTTAATGCAGAAGCATTGCAGTATTTAGTGTATTAATATTTACTGTTTGCATTTCTATATATTCCACTGACTAACAAAGTATGCTTCTGATTGCATACTACAGCAACATGCTGATCACATCCAACCATCTGAGGTCCTTAGTGATGGCCATTTCAATTTTCACAGTTCTACCACTTGGTTATTTTAAACACTTCCTCCTTCAAATCATATATAAACATTAATGTAACATCTTCAAGACATATGTTAAGTATATGGACTGAGCACAAAATCAAAGCTTCAGTCTATAAAAATCATTTGCATATAGGACAAACACTTCTGTTAGTATTAGGAAGCTCATTCAAAGTAGGTGGACTTTCCACTTCAACAATCATAGGAAACTATTGTGACACCTAGTTTACAAAACCACTTCTCCCAAACAAAATCAGCGATGATCATATGAATAGTAGTACTAATTCATAAAGCAACATCATATAACAAGGTGAAACCCAAAATGGAAACACATTGAAAACAACAAATGATAAAGAAGGAGAAAAGAAAATCTGCACAGTTGTTATATTACTCCATTCAAGTACACAGCAGTTAAAAGCAGTAAAGAAGTGGGAATCAGATTAAAATCTTACTGTAAACAAACATTTTAAGTAGTTCACTTTTTAAAATAAATACTTAAACAGAGAAGCATCTTCCAGCAGCTCACTGAAAACTGAGCACTGTTGAAGTGCACAGCCAGTGATCTGTTTTTTGCACTGAGGAAAAAACACTGTCACTGGCAGAACAGCAAATGAAAAAGAAAGCCTGATAGGAGAAAACAGAAGCAATTTTAAAGGTGTCACAATAAAGCTGAGATGATGGGCTGAAGACAGGTTATAGTTCAAGCAGGTCACAGTTTCAAGCAGGTCCTATATATATATTTTTAACCTAGTCTTGGAAATGACAGCTGTGTTAAATTAAAACATCTCACTTCACTCAGCCTGTTCAGCTTATACTTATCAAAACATGTCACCTCTGCTTTACTGAGACAATATTCAAGATCACCATATAATTAAAATAAATAACAGCAGCATTTCATACTTACCTGTCAATACAGTTAGGAGTTGCTGTTTGTTGGACACACTTGCTCTAGATGATCATCACTATTGGAGTGACACCCTGACCCCATGTGCAAAAATGGGTAAAAGGGGTTCTGGATGGATGGATGGACTAGACAGAAATTATATTTCACAGGAATATGTGCATTTTAATTTTGAACATTGACACAGATCCGGTAACTATTTCAGATCATGTACCAGTAATTACCAAGATAAAAGTGCAGGGTAATGAAGTAAAGATGGGACACTGGCACTTCCCCACTTACCTGTTAAAAATATATGAATTTAAAGACTGGGTAGTAGTAATTATTCAGGAGTTTTAGGGAAAATAGAAAGTACTCCAGAAGTTGTGAGTGGATAAAATGAAAGTGGAGTTTAAAAAATAAGGTAGCAATAATAGAAAAAGAGACATGGTTAAGAAGTAACAATATTTTTTTTAGAGGGGCTGACAAAGGTCAAAGTATTACAGAATAAGGGGAATCTCACAGAACAAGAGGTGCAATTGCAGAGTGCTAAAGAGAAAATAAGGGAGGATGTGGATGATATGCATGGTTTAGAAAGATTGCTGTTAAGCAGTTGTTTTCTTGATGATTACTCCAGAGCAAAAAAAAACTTTTAACATAGGGACTTGGACAACAGAAAGTAGAAAGGGTTGCTGCTAGGCTTTACAGAACCTATAACAAGAAAAATAACCAGAGATCCTCTGGAGGTATTAGACATATTTTGGAAATTTTATGAAAATTTATATAGAACAGAGAAGTGTGGAATCAAAAAATAGAACAAATAGAAATATTTATGGAAAACTTAAATATGCCAAGGTTAGAGATGGATGAGGCTCAACCAACAGTTAAAATAGGAGGAGATGAGATACCAATAATGGCAAATAAATCCGCAGGAAAGCCTCCAGGAATAGACGATATTCCTGTTGAGCTTTGGAAGCTAGGAGGGATGAAAGTGATAAAGATCTGGAAGGTTTTGCTTAACAGTATTTTAAAAGGAGAGGAAATGCCAACATCCAGAAAAAAAGCTGTGGTTACTGTAATATCTAAAGACAATAAAGACCAATCAGATCCATCTTCATATAGGCCCATTTCAATTTTAAACTAGGATTATAAAGTGTTTATGTCTATAACGAATAAAAGAATGGAAAAGGTGTTGCAAATATAGATCAGTATGGTTTATGGTGGGGAGGCAAACATTTGAGAACATTAATAGATCAGTGATAATCCAGAGGGAAGCAGAATGTAAGGAGATACTGCTGTTGCAGGTGGGTCTTGATGCAGAGAATGCATTTGACAAAGTAAAGTGGGATTTTATGAGTAGGGCAGTGGAAGCATTTGTGGGCACAGTGGTGCATCGGTTAATTTTGTCACCTCACAGCAAGAGGTTCTCCGGTTCAATTCTTGGCTGGGGTGCCTTCTGTGTAGAGTCTGCATGTCCTCCCTGTGTTCACGTGGGTTTCCTCCCACATTCCAAAGACATGCGTCTGGAGTGTTTCTCCCCGGGCCTCCACAGAAAATAGGCTCTGTCCTAGTCGGACTTTCCTGGTCAGCAGATGTTAAATAAAAATAAAAAAATAATTTCATGATACAATAATAAGGTTAATTATGAGGATGTAAGAGGGATCAGTGGTAAAAATCGAAGTGGGAAGGTTCCTGACTGATAAGTTATGTCTGAACAGAGGAACCAGGCTGGGGTGTCCTGTTTCCCCTTTGTTATTTGTGTTAAATTTTGAACTACTCTCAAAGAAAATAAGGAACTCGAAGTTCAAGGATACAATTGGTATGGTTTTCAAGAAAAGTTTGTTCTGTTTGCATATAATTTTATTTTGTACCTGACAGAACCAGAAACAGAAATCAAAGTGTTATGGAACATTCTGAGACAACTCTTTTTTTTTTTTGTTTTTGTATTTTTTTTTTTGGGGGGGGGGATATAAACTTAATGAGATGATAAAACAAAGTCTATAGGTATAAACTATGTATCCACATACAAATTGGCTTAGCATTACCCATATTTATGAGGACATGGTAAAATTAAGTATTTAGTAGTATGGGTGAAAAAGTATTCTGTTATAGCAGGTAAGGATATGTGGGAAGAGACTAAAAAGATAATACAAAAACTGAGAAACTGGAAGCTGTTGCCTGTGGATATGGATTGCAAGATAAAATTAAAATGTTGTTAGTCTCTTTAGTTTTATACACAGGTCAGGCATATTTTTGTCAACCAGAAGAGAAGTTGAGGAAAGTAATTTAATAAAGAGTTGAAGGAATTTATCTGGGAAGAGAAGATGGTAAGAGTTGGGTGGGATAAATCAGTTCTTCTAATAGAACAAGGAGGTTTAGGGTTACCTGATTTTGAAGGGAGAGTTTTGTGCTACATCTTTAAGGCTCTTGTACATAACAGAAGCAGAAAATTATAATTCAAATTGGAAAGAGATGGTGATGGAGGGGGGTAATTCAAGAATTAAGGAAAGTGTGGGATTTTGGACACACATCCTTAAGGAATAACAGCAGTCATAGAAAATATTGTATTCATAAAGTAGCAGAATGTGTACCAAGAACTAAGACAGCATGGGAATGGAGAATCAGATTATGCCATTGACCTTGGGGGCTAGAATTTACTCAAGGAAGCTGGCAAAGGAGCCAAAGTATTGGGAACAAATAAGCAGAGAGTGAAGGGTAATAGAATGGGAGTAGGCCAAGAAGATATATGGATTGCAGACTATAGAATGCCATCCCTATCAAGGAATGATAAAAAGTATAGGCAGAAATACAGGGATAGGGTAATCCTAAATGAGAGACCTGCAATGGTTGCATTTTTACTTGAATCTAGAACAGCTGTTAAAAAAAAGATGATTAGTAGGGCATATAAAATATTGCACAGTAACAATTGGAATCAATCAGAAGAGAGAGGGATTAGATAAGCAATTCACAAAGAAGCAATGAAAAGACATATGTATACCTCCAAATATGCAGCAAAATGTGGAAGATTTAGGATTTTTGCCTGGAAATATCTTAATAGTTACTTTTATATCCCAAGCAGACTCTAAAGAATTTTTCCTCAGGTAGATGACAAATGTTGGAGGTGTAATGGGAAAGAAAAAGGTACCCAGGAGCATTTTGTTCCTGGAACGTAATGGTTTGGCATGCTATAAATTTCCCTACAGAGTGCTTGTCAGGAATACTGAGCAAGCAAATGAGGGTAACTAAGGAAATATATATATTTTTTTGAGCTGGGATACGGGATCTGAATTGCCTAGACATAGTAAGGACTTGTTAAGTTTAATACTGGTGACTGCCAAAAAAACAGTTACTGGAAATGGAAATCAAAGTCTAAACCAACCATACTTTAACTAGTGAATATTGTTAACAGAGAAAAAAGACCAGGAAGTGGGTTCTTTAGAAAAGGGTAGGAGTAAATTACATAGATACATTGGAATTTGTAGGAACAGTACCTTCAGAAAAATGTTTTGGAGGAGGAATGAGATTTATGACACGGCAGGAACTGAATAATTTGCTTAATGTTGGTTTGATTATGTTGTATAGAACAATGTATGTGATATAAAAAAATTTGAAAATGTGAACTTGTTAATATGGTTTGATTACATTTATATAAATGTAAGCTTGCCTGTGTCACAAGTGATAATTAAAAGAAAATGTTAAAAAAATAAAAAGTGTTCAATCACTTTATCTTGCCGTCTGTATGACTGTGTTAAATTCTGCTGTAATAAATAAAACCTCACTGAATTAGTCTATAACATGTTCTACCAGGGCAGTACTCAATTCATAGGCACTCTTTCAAAACTTTCTTTTGATGACAGATATTTGCTCTTCTTTCGGCTTTTCCCGGTTAGGGGTCACCACAGCGGAACTCTGGTCCGCTAATGATTGGCAGTAGATTTTTTACAGGTGCCAGCTCGACGCCCAACCTTCAACAAAGGCATGCCCATTCTGTGCATGTCTTTCGAATGCCACTCGACAGCGGGGAGGACATGGAGACTCCACACGGAAGGCGTTCCAGCCGAGAATCGAACGGGAGAACCTCTTGCTGTGAGGCAACAACGCTACCGCTGCACCACCGTGGCTTTTTCTTTTGATGACAGATATGCAGCTAAAACATGGATTTTTCTAAATACCTTCACAAGACACTAGTAAGCTGGAGGTGATTTCAAGGTCCATGTCCTCCTTTGACACTTCTGTCACTTGAGGGATTCTTTCATGATGCCATTTAGGAAGTTCAGCTGATGACAATATCCACTGGGTTGTAGACGATCGAACCATTCCATGTGAAATGTAAAAGTTGTGTGTGGTCTTGTTTTATCCTCTTTAACATTCGCACCCACCTTTTCCTGGCCTAGCAGACAGGAGTCCACTTAAAAGGCAAGCCTTTTTGGTGGTAGCTGATCAATGAGTGCATTCCATTCTTGAGCAGCTTACTTCACATCTGAAGAAAAATGTATTTACTTTTTTACTGGGGTAGTACTCTGATTGCAATAGACACTTGCAGGCACAGTCCAGGTAAAATGGTGATGTGCAGAGCATTGTGGCCAAGGGGAGGGGCTAAAGCCTGTGAAAGTTGTTTTGTCCCATGCTGAACTGATTGAAAACCCATTGCAGTCCTGTTGGTTGAAAAGTATGAACACAAATATTTAGGTCTGTTAAAATAAATTTCATTTATCTGACTTCAGCATGTCACCAACATCTGGTTTTGATGCTTGAAGAATGGGTAGTGACAACTGGGTGCTGTGATATATAGGGAGGGAAAGGAAAGACCTAACCCAACATCCTAGTTAGTTGCATTTTGATAATGAGAAAATTAATGGAGACAATCTTAGTAATAATGTAACTTGGAGTAAACCAGACTGCACAGTCAGAACCAGTGCATCTTCAAGCTGATGTATTGAGTGAGCTTGCTCCACTTATATGATGGGTGAACAGGAGAGCCAATAGGCATATCATTTTTAAATTTTAGCATGCTGTTCATTTTTTTTTTTATTTTCAGTAAGCATTTAGCCAAACTCATAGTAGATAGGAACAGGATTTTTATGACATGACAGATCAAAAACAGATTACTGGTGAGGATGCAAAGAGTAGTGTGGAGGAGTGCTGTCAGTCAAAAGATAGGCGATTGTTAAGGGCCATTTCTGAGACCAGTCATGTTTTGTGTCTTTTTTGATGAGATTAAAAAAGAAGTGCAAGTTTCTTTACTGACTGTACAAATATAGGAAATGTGACAAGCCATAGAAAGAAACCCAAGAAGATTGTGGAAATGGGGGAACAGATGGTAGTTAATCAGCACTAGTTACTGTAGCAAAATAAATTTTTGAAGCAACAGTGCTAAGAGAGTAGTGGCACAGGTCATTAGGATGTTGGGGTGTTTGTCATGTCAAGGTAGACAAGGAAGTATGTGAGAGGTCAATGCCACTTTCCATACAGGAGGGATGCATTGAGGATGGCTGAGGTGCAAAGAAGGTAACATAATTAAATTAGGGTGTTGGAAAAAGGCCTGGAATGTTAGAAGCATACTCACAGAAGGAAAATAGATGGGGGCATATGATATAGGGGAGCCTAACGTGACGATGCTGCTGATGATGATGGTGATATCAGTAAAGGAATGGAACACGAAGATAAGGAATAAGGGAGGAACAAGAGGGCATAACTGCTAAGTTGCTTGGGGGAGGGGGGATTGAAAGGCTGTCATAAGGAAGTTGTGCTATACAGAGAAAATGGTAGACCTGTGGCTTGATTTGCTGGAAGAGTTGATTGACTGCAGCAATATCTCAGAATGTATGATGCTCTGGAACAGATGAAAAAAGACAGAAGAGAGCAGTTGTAAGAAGTGTGATGCAACAAATGAGCAGACTTATTTTATTTATTTATTTGACATTTGTTAACCGGGCTAGTCCGACTGAGCAATTGCCCTTTTTTAGTGAGGTCCAGTAGGTTTAGTTCTAATTCTGTCCACTCTACCCATATGGCTGTCTTGAATCTTTCTCGTTTTCCTTCTTTGACAAAATGTGCTACTGTTGGCTTTACTGCATAAAGACAACTTAAGAATGATAGTGATGTCTCCCGTGTTTAAACAGTCTGTTGGATATTTGTGTGCTATAAACCAAGCAGTAAAATCGTGCTACATAACTATTTAAAGGGAAGGTACACACACTTAAACACAAGGTAGATTGTGTAGCTAGGGCAGTTGCATGAAAGGCACACCATTTATGGTCTAAATGGGCACTGTTCATGAGGAATGCACAAAGGTATAAACAGTTGTCAAGCTTAATAAAGATGTGTAGAAAAATATATAAATATGCAATAAACAGTTATTGCATCATCATCTAAACAGTTTCGGTTTCAGAATGCTTTGCATGTGTCATTAATACTTGATACAGTAATTCGAGCAACAAGTTGACAAAGGCCATTAAAGGCTATTGTGCTAGAGAAATGCCTATCGCAACTGCTACATTCAAAGGAATGCCATCAGCAGATGTATCAAGCTGCCATGAGAATTGCCAACACTTTTGCTGAGCTTTACTGTAGGCCCAAATAGGTTAGGTTTGAGCAACCATGACAGAGCTGTACTACAAATCTAAGTGATGCTTCTGCATGTTACTCTGGTGCTACTCAGGAGGCATCTTTGGTATCTCTATATGGAATATGTTAGTGCAGTAACAAGAAAAATTCCCTCATTGTAGCAGGGTTTTTTTTTTCCGTTTTTGTTTTGTTTGCTAAGAGAAATTAGCCATCCATTTTACTTGCAATGTGCCACTTAGGCTTTGTAAGTACATTTTAGTATTTTCACTTCTGTAATCAGGGAGGATGACCCAGCCAGTTTTCTTATTTAAAACCCTGCTAACGGTTAATTAGGAAGGGAGAGCTGTCAATACAGTGCCTGAGTCATTCCTTATTCTTTACAGACCCTATTTAATAGCAAACATAAGAAATACATTTGGAATGGTAATTCTGAAAAGCCCCACGTAGTCTCATTATTCCAATTCTAACCTTAAGCTTAGGGTCAGTTCTGTCTTGTTCAAGCGATAGTTTTAATGTTGATTAGTAGAAAGTACTCCAGATATGTAATTACAATGGTAAAAAAGGTATATTCTTTTGTGGAAGTTTTCACTATTATAAGAGGTACATGTTTACATTCTTCCATTCCCGAAAGTCCCCATTTGTAGATTTAGCTTTATAAAACTCTCTGTCCTGATGTTTCAAAGTTTGCATAATGTTTTGTTTTTTATCTTTATCTTTCCATTCATTCATTCTCTAGTACCTACTTTATCTTATTCAGGATTACAAGAATGCCTCGTAGTCAGTGGGATCCATGTAAAGGACTTATTCTGGATGGGATCCCAGTGCCACTCTGTCGCATGACAAGCATACACACTTACAGGCTGCTCAGAGGAGTGGCACTTCACTTAATTCATTCCTTTGAGATGGGGAAGAAGCTGGTGCACTGGGTGAAAACCCTTGTAGACACGATGAGGACATGCAGATGCTGCACTGTAGGTACCCCACTTGGAAACTGAAGCAGAAAGCCAAGCTCTGTGGGGCAAGAAACTGAAACAGAAAACCAAGTTCTGTAAAGCAACAGTGCTTACTGTTGCATTACTGTGCTCCCCAACTGCATGTTTATTAAGTATAAAATATTTTAAAATTTCATATTTTGTAGCTGGACAGCTCAGTGACACAATGGTTAACTTTACCCACCTCAGTGCTTGTTTCTCTGCCTTGGTTCTCAGCTAGAGTGCCAATTCTTCAGAGGCGCCACATCTTCTCTATGTGTGCATAGGTTTTTACTAGGTGCTTGGCAAACTGGCTGTCTTCCAAATTTCCTGTAGGTGTGCATGCTTTGTGTGTGTGTGTGTGTGTGTGTGTGTGTGTGTGTGTGTGTGTGTGTGTGTGTGTGTGTGTGTGTGTGTGTGTGTGCGCGTGTGCATGTGCACTTGCGCACGCATGTGCGTGCATGATGGGCTTCCACCCTGTTAAGTCTTATTAGTTTCTTTCTGCCTTATTACCCACAGACTGCTGGGATAAGGTCCTGTTCCTCCAGTGACCTGAGTATGCATTAAGCTGTTGGTCAGAACGTGACTGTGCTGTAACTGATGAAGTGTAGACATTGACTTTATTTTTGCATTACATTTACTTATTTTAAAAATAGGAATTTTTAATCTATAAAGTACACCAACTTGCATTTTTTTTACTTTCATGCAAAAGTAAGTGGTCAAACCTCAACACTTGCATCCTTTTTTTTCTAACAATTATTTTTATATTTGCATATTTTATTGCAGTCATCCCCAGTGTCAGAAGAGAAGTATGTTAAGTAACCTTATGTGTTCAGTTCTCACCCTAGTCCCTATTCCATCAGTGCTCGCTTCCTTTAATGTTCACTGCAGTTCATCCTGTAGATGAGGACCGCTAAGACATGGAGTTGTCCCTTATCCTCTCTGCAAAGATCAGTAGTTACAGTAGTTTGCAGGATTCATCACCATGGTAGTGTACTACTCTCAGGGTTTCTTTGTTTGCCTGCTTCATGAAACCACCACTGCTTTGAAACATTGCTGTTAAAAAGATGTAACAAAACTTATTTAAGCCTGTATATATTTTTTAACAGGGGGAATATTTCTAGGCACAGCTGCTGCTGCAGGAATGTTGATTGGCTTTGGCACCACTCTTGCAGTGTCCAAGAAGAGAAGCCCCACCTGGTTTAGCAAGGTTTGTATGGCTATACTTATTTTTGTAATACAGAGCAGCCTTTAATTAAAAAGCTGGTTAATTGTTGCAAAGATGCTTTAGTCATCGGAAACCCTGGGTGAGGAATGACTTGACATAGTTGTCATCCTGTTGTTATGGGGGATGTGGAGTGATTCTCTGCATTTAGGGCAACTGCTGATGGAAACCAAGTGGGCATGGTAGAAGTAACTGTGAGCAACACCACAAGAAAGTGGAGCTGTTAGAAAAAGGTTAGGAAGTCCATCTTTGTTTTGCATCCAACTTTTCATCCCACCACACTGATTACTGTATAAACTTTATTTTATTTATTTATTACATGCAGAAGGAGCAGTCTCATTAAAACATACATGCTAAATTAATTAAAGCATTAATCATAAAATGGCATGGAGGAAGGAAGCCCTGACTATGATCCAGGCAACCTGGGTTTGATTAGTATCTTGGGCACTTGAAGGACAGAGGCAGGGGGTGTGGAAGTGCACGGCTGATGCTGGCTCTGCAGTACTGGTAGAAAGGAGATGATGTGACTTGTTGCATCACTAATTCCAACAAAACAAGTGTAAGGATTGCTGGTAGCAGCTTTTGGGTTAGTGTGGCTTGTGCAGAGTGTAAGCCAGAAGACATTCCCAGGTGCATACAGAAGCACTCGGGTCCCTCCTAAGCAATAGTGACTTATCTGATAACCACCAGCTGCTGCTGCAGAGATCTAGTTAGGTAGAAGGGCACATGGTGGGCAGGTTGGTCCACTCCAACTCACCTGGCTATTTCTGGGGTGAATAAATAGATTCTTATGTTTTTTTGCCTCACACTTGAAATTAACAGACCACAGAAGTCTTAGCCTGTCCGAGGTAGAAATGGCCCTTGTTCTTGCCTTTCCATAGTAGAACAAATGGTTCGGTATGTTACTAAAAAGGGAATGCTTGGCTAGTAGTGTGTGTCTCTGTGTGTGTCTCTGTGTGTGTCTCTGTGTGTGTGTCTCTGTGTGTGTGTCTGTGTGTCTGTGTGTCTGTGTGTCTGTGTGTCTGTGTGTCTGTGTGTGTCTCTGTGTGTGTGTGTGTGTGTGTGTGTGTGTGTGTGTGTGTGTTTAGTTAATAAGTGATCCCTCCAAAGATGTCTTACAGAATGTAGGTTTTCAAATAAGATTGGAAATGGGCAACCAAGAAGTAATGACAGACCAGAGAAGGTTGAAAATGTTATAGTACAGGGTTACACAAATGCATATAATCTGTGACCAGCTGCCTCAAAAGATGTGATGGTAATGTTAGTAACAACCAGTGGGATGTAGATATCTTTAGGACATTAATAGAATTAGCATAACATCTGACCAAAGTACCTGAAGACCCAGGCTGTGAATGGTCAGACAAGCAGAGACAGTGTTATGAATTACACACTAAAGTAATAGTAATCAGTACATTTCCTGTAGAACTGATATATTGTGAGGGTAGACAGCTGCTTGTTGATGTGATAAGAAAGTACATTTAGACAATTACTTATAGTGATGTAAGAAATAGTACCAAATGAAGTTGTAAACACTGATCAACATTAATTCAAATATTATTTTATAATGCAGATCAATTTTGTTCCTGTTTACATACTTAATTTGCTAACACTATGAAACCAAGCATTATGCAAGCATTTAAATTTCGAGTGCACTGACTGAAAGAAAGAAATATATGTACTAGACAACATATGAGGATTATAGCCTTTGAAATAGCGTACCGTTGGTAAGTTTCCTGTAATGTATTTAATTGTGCATTTGTATCCACAGAGCTAATATCCGTATACAATACCATCATTCTTTTGTGTCTGTTTGACAGTATGAATTATTGAAGTATCCGACATAGCCCCAGCAATGCAGACTGTAACTCAAAGCATTTCTGAAAATTCTCTTATTACATGTTCTGTCTGCAGTTCCCAGATACTGGGTGAGAGGTGCCTGTGTATCTCACACATGCAAGCACACATGCATACACGAGGTCATATTTTTTATAGGAATACTTTACCCGGCTTGTGCATGTCTTAAAACAACTTCCCATTGACTTTTGCATCAGCTGCAGGTACTGGCGATGCACTACTTATTCCCCAGCTCTACCATATTTTGGTAGTCTAGTCAAGAAGTGAGTATAGCGTTCACCAGCAATGGAAGATGTGTTGAATCTAGCAGTCAGTTTTTTTAGATGTAAACATATTTTGAAGACAGGAATGTTAACTGCCAGCCCAAAGGATGAGTGTTGTTTCTGTTTGGACAGCCACCCCACTATGACTAATAATGCAGTTGTCAGGCTTTATCTCTTAGACGTCGGAGCAGAAGACTCCTACTAAAAGGCAGCATCTGGCGTTCAGTCGGATTTGCTCCACATATGAGGAATATTTAAAGAGAATAGCAAGGATAGTTTGGCATAGATCTCATAAGTGTGTCAGAATGGAAGGGGTAGGGATGGAGGCAGGTGGAAAAAACTTGGGTGGTAAAGAGACACCGGAGACTGAATGAAATTGATAATGCAGCAGGAGGAGAGAATGAGCCTTTAGCACCAACACAAGAATCAAAAAAATGACAGAATAGAAAAGAAGGCTGAAATATGCTAAAGGAGGTAAAGATGAAAGAATAGAAAGCAGGCTGAATGATGCCAAAGAAGTGGAAAGAGGATGTCCGTGTTGATAAGAGAAGCCATCCAGTACAGTCAGTGAGAGGTAGGAGCTTCAGGAGAATCAGATAAGGAAGAACCTCTGCAGAGTAGGGGAAGAGAGTATAAGCTGAGATTTGAAAGAGAAGACAGATGATAGGACATATTGTGGAAGGAACATGCTGACTAGAGGTGGTGTATTTATACTGGGCATTTTGTTGCATAAAGCAGAGACAAGTTGATTTTATTTTTTCTTAATGTAGCCCTTCCCTCATTTGATTGTGTTTTGTAAATGGACACGTTAAGCCGAGTTAAAAGCATTCAGGAGAATGGGAAGAGACCCCCATGTAAGCATGCATGCCTGAACATATTATCACAAGATAACTCTGGATTAGATGAATCGGAGAGCATTGGTGTTTGGGAAGCCTGGCATGAAGGGATGGATCATAGTAGCCTTCCCCATATATGCTGTCTGTGAAGTGGAAAAATGGCAAGAAAAAGTTGGGAATTTGAGGAGCTGCTGATTGAGCTGCACTGAGGAACATATGGGATGGTAAAAAGAAATACTTTGATGGATCAAAGGCTTTGTGCCAGTGACTACTTCATCTGAGACTGGATTAGCAACATTTGCTGAAAGCTGAATTAGAAGAATATACTACAAGGTTTCTTTTAAACTAATGACTGTCACTGAACTAAAGGGAAACAATGTCATTATTCAGAATGCAGAGAGAACCAGATGGGTGTAAAAGAAAAATTGAGAGAACCAGAGACAGTAAAGGGGGCACAGGAAAGGAGATTACAAGTAGAATGTAAGGCCGTGGAGTGCCAGCCTTCTGAATTCTGTACATAAGGAAGAATAAACACTATAGACATTACAAAAAGGTTAAGACTGGAATATGATGATACCTGGGTTTATGGTGTTAAAGGACAGAAAATCTAAAGAAGGTTAGGCAGCTGTGATATTCAGAATGAGTTAAAATAAACTATGTTGAGAAAGAATAGACCAGTATGCTGGCCTTTGTGCTACAGGGAGAGCAGGATCCTGATGGATGGCTACACTGTACCAACTACCTCATTCAAGGAAGGGTGATTAATGGAGCAGTGGGATTAGTAGGTGGTCAAAGAAGTACCATAACTGTTGTGGGCATTAGTTCACTAGCACTGGACTGTGGACTGGGAGAGGTCCACTTCTTGGGCAGGAAAGGGAAGTTGTATTTGGCCTGGTGGAATCTGAGCTGCAGTACAGAGAGTCCTCCAGTGAGGACAGAAGCATTCATGACTTGTCCATCACCAGTAGAGGTAAGTGAAGACAAATTGGGCCACCTCCAAATTTACATATCTAGTATTTTTCCCCCATCTGTTCTTGACTACCTTTAGTCCATAACATCCCTCTTTCTAGAGACCTATAGTAGTGCTCCTAGTGGGAGAATCCCTCTTTCTCTGATAGTCCTAGCATTTCCGGATGACATGGTGCTAAGAATACCAATAACAGAGTTTTCCTTGAACAGCATCCAGTGTATTTCAGTAATAGTGGATCTACAGTAATGCTATGTCATTTTGACAGGTGCTGAAGAGTGACAAAGTGGGTTATAGGCAGCTAAAAATACAATGTCATTTATTGGGTGGTTGTAACTTGCTTTTTTTTTTAATTCCATTTGTGTGGAGATGCTAGCACCCCTAATCCCACCCCTTTCTGTTGAACAGTGATAGGTGTGGCGTGGTTAAAGGGGCACCCCCTTTGCAAAACAGAATTAATGGTCTATCTGTGTACCTGTCTGTTTCTTCTCTAGCCAAGTAAAGCAACATTCAACTCCATCTGATTGTGTAAAACCATGTCCCAATGATTCTCGATCAGCACTTAAGACTGTTTTCTTCATAACCACTGTCAATGACTTTTTAAATTTTTGCTGCCTCCCCCCATGAAATTTGATCCATGTGTTTACTACCCTTTTGCCTTTACCAGGCAAAATTTAGTCTATCACTGTATTTGCCCCTATAAAACACCAGAGAAGAAGAGCTAAATTTAAAGCATTTATTTTTTTCCCATGCACTCTATACTCCATTGACTTGATGAAATCCTTCAGCTCATGCTGCCAGCATCGTAAAAATATGTCCTGCACTTAGGCTAACATACCAGTGAAGCTTAATATTTTATTTCTGAGATATCTAAAGGTTGCACTAACACCACCCAGTTTGCTTCTGTTCTTGATGGCATATAGAGAAGTAACTTGCTTCTTAGTTGCTTCTCTTAGAACTGTGACAGTATATGCTGTATTCTCCTAAATCCATATGATCACCTCTGGTGACCAAACTGAAGAAACAGATTACTTTAAGAGGAAATGACCTAGTTAGCACTTGACCTGTGGTGTAGACTGAGTTCTTTGCACACTGCCTTGCAGTCCTTTGCTGTCTAGTGTTATTATTTATTTATTATTTTATTTGAAGTTTGTTTTCCAGGATAGTCCACTGGGCCAAAAGGAGTCCGTTTTCAGTGGAATCCTGGGGATTTTTTTTTTGAAAAGTGTTATCAGCATCTTCAGAAGTCTGTTAACAACCATTATGTTTTACTTATTCTGACTTAGTTTGATTATCTCTTGCTTTTCTTCTGCCATCATCTTACTGCTTTGATTTGCCCTTTGCATTTCCTAGACTCACTGCCCATGATTCCTTTTCTGTCTGTGTTTACAAGTTGCCAGCAGTATTGTATTATTCTGTTGCTCCCCTTCTTTCTATAACTTTTTCTTCCATATCTTCTCTTCCTTATACTGTGTATTCCACTGTCTGTTTTCATTGTTCTACAATTTTATTTTATTTTCATCTGTACTAGACAGACCCCCGGATTCTCAAAAGCTTGCATGGAGTGCAAGATCGGTGCAGGAGCTCGAGCAGGCAATATGTCTGCCGTGCGATCCAGGAACAGCCTGCAGGGGAGTGTACGAGTGCTCCTGCACTAATCTTGCACGGACTAAGCCCTGGTATGCAAATCACCCCATTTGCAGGTGAAATCCATGCAAATGAGGTGATTTTGCAATCCAGGAAGCTTGCAACAGTCAGTGCAAGATTAGTGCTATCTGCAGAATTGTACTCTGTTAGTAACCGAGTACATGTCTGCAAAATCCAAAATGGAGTTATGACAGCTCCAAATAAAGGCTGCATATCATGTAGTAAGCATGCCAATGGCCAAGTTTAAGGCCATCGGCATTGGAAACAATACAAAAAATAAAAAAATCAACTTTTTTTTTTTTTTTGCCGATCTCTGCTGTTTAAGCGTAGGGCAGCGGCGCGCAAATGGGATCAGGGGGAAAATAATAAAATAAACCTAAAATAAGCATTCTAACTAAAATACCTATTCTGCCATGCAAGTCAATGGCAGGCAGAAGCCAACCTGGCCAGTGAGTAGTGGTTGCTAAGGGGGGAGGCTCAGTGTGAGACATTTAACTATGCATTAGCAATCCTATGCAGATGAGGGGAAGAATAGTGAATCACAGTTTTCCCCAGCATGTGAGTCAGGTCCCAACAGTGTAAGAGTAGGAATAGCTTGGTGCAAGCCTAGTAGTTAGGTGACATCATGTGGGGGTGTCAAGAATACTGTAAGCAGATTGGAGCCCTGTGGCTCGGGTTTGCTCCTAGCTTAGTACAGCTAAGCTAGGGGGTGTTTCTAAACCTGCCTAGCAGTCTTTACAAAGCCTAAGCGGGTGTGCGCTCTGCACACTGGGTTTTACAGGAAGGAAAAAAGAAGTTAAACAGGAAATAGCAGCAGCGTGCACATTTGAGCACTCTGCACGGTGGTCACATGGTCTTAAACAGGAAGGCAGTGAGAAGGGAAAACATCAGTAGGAAGGTAATCAAGGAGTACTAGCTTAGCTGGCAGGTGAAATGTATAAAAATCAGCCAATTACACAAGCAGCAGACCAGACCAGCCCAGCACACTACTATAAAGTATGCAAACACCTATCCCTCTATTTTTTTCCCACACTCTACACCACTAGTGCATACAAGCGGGAAAATTTTAACAAAATGAGAAGGGCTGCAGCAGGCAACATAGAACATGCGCAAAAGGCTGAGGGTGGTGAGGATGTGAATGCTGTTGATCAACCCACAGTGAGGAGACTGAGAAGAGTGTATAGACCTAGGGTAACCTACCAGGGCGACATGTGCTGGAGATAATGGAGCACTATAGGGTGGACAGAGACCTCCTACAGCAAATTGTTGAGCTGTGCTGGCCACACCTGATGCACCAAACTGACCGAGGGGAGCCCATCCCAGTGGATACCTAGGTATGTGTAGGCCTAGGAATACTAGCCACAGGTACCTCCCAAAGCTCAACTGGGGATATCATGGGGATTTCACAAGCATCAGCATCCAGAGTATTCCACCATTTCCTGGATGCCATGTCAGCACATGCCAGTGAGCATGTATATTTCCTCAACACCCGTGAGGTGTTGGCCAGCAATGTGCGTCACTTCTGCCAAATAGCAGAATACCCTGAGGTAGTGGGTGCTATAGACTGCACGTACATACGCATCAAAGCACCACCTGGTGATAAGGGTAAGGCCTATATCAACCGCAGGGGAATACCCTCCATCAACTGCCAGGATGTCTGTGATGCCCAGGGCATTGTAATGAATGTGTGTGCTGGCTGCCCTGGAAGCTATGACTATTCCCACATATGGCATCTTACGCAGCTGTACCAGAGATTTGCCAATAGGGCATCCCCTACAATCACCTAGTGGGGGATGCTGCTTACATACTGGAGCCTTGGCTGATGACACCCATCAGAAATGCACACACACCTGAACAAGAATGCCATAATGAGGCACACGCACAGACCAGGCTTATAATAGTGCGTGTGTTTGGGATGCTCAGGTCATGGTTCCGGTGTCTGGACACATCCGGTGGAGCCTTGCAGTACTCAACCAGCTACATGTTCCCAAATTTTAGCACATACACTGACACAGTAGGGACACAGGGAATGACACCTCTTTCTGACTCGCACATGCAGCAAAAGGTATGTCAAACATAACACTTCCTGTGCTCAACCATGTATAGGGAGTGTACTGTCTGCATCCGACATGGGCAGCCCTCCAGCACCATCCACAAGTCTGGCACACCCTCAAGGTAAGTCAATCAACCTACCAATTGCCAAATGGAGTAGAATGTGTTGTTACCTGTATCTATGGTATGGATGTGAGCATGCAAGGGAATTGGGTGGCTGAATGTGATGGCAGCAGACAGTAGACACCCATAGTGGCACCATGACATCTGTAACACATACTGGACTCACCATAGTAGCCAGTACTACACAGGGTGACAAAACCTACTGTGGGAAATGTGCTGAGCAACATGTGTGTCCATATGACTTGCACATGCCAGTCAGGGCGGTTCACATACCCAACAACAGTCCCAGCCAGCAGGACAGGTGTAGACAAACACAAATGGAGCCTGTGCTATGGCTCCTGAATGATGGCTATGGTTAACCCCCCCCCCCAGGCCTACACAGACAGACTACAGCAGGGTAGGCAGTGGGATGTTAGTTCTGAAGGGTAGGAAGTCAGACAATAATATGTAGGGCAACCAAAGCCACAATCTATAGTACACTGGTATGCCTCTAGTCAGCATGATAAGTAAGAATACAGAATGAAATGGAGTACCTGACATACCAGTACAGTTATAGCAAATGTCAGGTGTGCCCCCCCCATCCTACATAGAAATGTCGTAACAGTTAGGTGTGCCCCCCCCATCCTGTGTAGAAATGTAGTAATAGTCAGGTGTGCCCCCCATCCTATGTAGAAATAGTTAGGTGTGCCCCCCCTCGCTATGCAGAAATGTAGTAACAGTCACAGCCAAATAATCGATGGATACCCTGCAGAGACAGCATGCTACCTGTCTGTGTACAACACAAAGGTCAGCACTGCAAAACAAACTACCTGGACTCGATCCACACATTCAATACAGACGGCCATACTGGGCATGCTCACACACTTAGAGAAATGAAGGCAGTGTCAGTCAACAACATACTGAAAGGTCATACTGGGCATGCTCACACACAAGCACATGAAGGCCATGTCTGCAAACACCAGTGGACCAGACATATCTGGCAGTTGCAGTTGTTAGTGTAGACACTCGTCAGTCTGCACCACTCATGCCTTGCACACACAGTGGATAGGAATACAGACATATTTTTCAGGACAGCACACTATAATAAACCAAAGGAAGACATACATAGATGTGTGGAAGAGGGTGACTGAGACAAGGAGCCATCCACACCTGTCCCACCCAGTACACAGCCAAAGGGCCCAAACACATGAGGTGCAGATGTCACTCACTGCAGATACTAGCCACCAGTATCTGTCAGCATTACAGACTATGTGGTGCACATGCCAGCTGTGCAATGACTGTACAAGGAAGTAGTCATCTAGCAGCTGTATACACATACCTGTGTAATAAGACCCTGTGTGTGCCCGCATGTGGCGTGTCAAGCCCTAGATGAATGGGTTGTGGTACATGCACACACACTGCCCTCCCCACTGCCCTACTATGACAAGTCTGCTAAGGTCATCCAATGTGAAATACACCTTTGGGAGAGTTGTAGCCCAGTAATCTCCGTGGCGCGTCCCATAACTGCGTACTGCTGTAGTGTGATAAACTAGTTAGGTAGGAGTTCTAATCCCAGACTTGGCAAGTGTGTCTCTGTGTAGAGAGCAATACTTTTAGGGTACTAACACTCCCTACAATTCAAATGCTCAACTTTGGCAAGCATGCTGATGTCACCCACATAGAAATACACCTCTGGGAAGATTATAGCACATTAATCTCTGTACCGCATCCTGTAACTGCGTATTGCTGTAGTGTGATAAAGTAGTTAGGTAGGTGTTCTAATCCCAGACATGGTAAGTGTGTGTGTGTGTGTGTGTGTGTGTGTGTGTGTGTGTGTGTGTGTGTCCGACTCTGTGTAGAGAGCAATGCTTTTTAGGGTACTCACACGCCCTACAATTCATATGCTCAACCTTGGCAAGGCTGCTGATGTCACCCACCTAGAAATACACCTCTGGGAAGGTTGTAGCCCAGTAATCTATGTAGCGCATGCCATAACTGAATGCGGCTGTAGTGTGATTTTGAACTGTGGTAGGGTTCCATCCCCACTCATGGCACTTCTGAATGTTTTGTGTGTGTTTCAATGTCTGTGTACGGATCAATGCATTGTAGGCTAGTTACACTCAGTACATTTCAAATGGCCTACTTTGGCAATCCTGCTGATGTCATTCATTGTGAAATGCACCTTTGGGGAAGGAGTTCTCCAGGAATCCCTGTGGTGCGTCCAATAACAGCTCCATGCTGTAGTGTGATAAGGACATCTGTTAGGGGTTCTATATCCACACATGTGGGTTGTGAATGTTTTGTGTTTGTGTCATTGTCTGTGTAGGGAACAATGCGTTTTAGGCTAGTCACACTTACTACATTTTGAATGTCCTACTTTGGCAATTCTGCTGATGTCATTCAATGTGATGTACACCTTTGGGGAAGGTGTACTTCAGTAATCTCCATGGCGCATGCTATAACTGCTTAGTGCTGTAGTGTAATAAACTAGTGGTGACACCTGTGGCCAATGTGGAGCGGGATTTGCATATTTCTTATATGGTGGCCCTACTATATATCACAATGTTTACCATACAGGGATAACAGATGTGAAATAGCTGAGAGGCTGGGGTGCAAAGCCATATCCATACATGTGACATCAAAGCCAGGCAATCACAGTTAGCAACCCCAGTATTACCCAGAGCACACACTCTACCCGTGTCTCATACACACATACACACACACACACACACACACACACACATACATGCCTAGGCAACAGCCATTGGGCACTGATAGTAACTATGGGGTGGTAACAGTGGGCTACAGAGGGCATGGCACCCTGTCCATCTGTCCAATATGCACGTACATGCAGACAGTGCACCTTCCCCATGTTCGCCAGTGGACACCTGCAACACCTGTGGTGCCATCACATGTGACACACACAGGACATGCCATGCCTGACAACATGCCCTGTATATACAGATGCCACTGACACCAGGGAATGATGTTAGCATGCTATCAGTGTAGGTACAGGGTAAACCTGCTGTCCATTACCAGATGGTCATCGTATTACACTGCTGCAGTCATTACACTTGGGTTATCTTGCCGTCAGGCGGTCCCGCAGTCGGACAGAGTTCCAAAGTCTTGGTCCGGCGTCGGTTGCTGTCGCCTCCTCCCTGACGTCAGTGCGACAGGGGTATACAAGATGCAGCCGATGCCATTTTCTTCAGTCTTTCTTGCCATGCGGTGCCCGAAGCAGAAGCAGTTCGCAAGTGCCGGTTAGCCGACTCCTGAGATTTTAGAACCAAAGTCTTCTAAAAAAGCTAAGTACCCCGTTGGGGAAAGTTTTTCTTGCCTCAGACTGATGTCAATAAAAGTTAATAACTGTATTTCTTGTGGGAAGCAAATACCTCATAAGGATTTCCACTCCTGTTGTATTCCATGCCTAGGCCCTGACCACGACGTCACTGGTTGTCGGTTTTGTGCTAGGTTTAACAAGCGCACTATTAAACGTCGGTTTGATTTTGCCCAACATTATTTTGGTAGAAAATTCAATTGCACCATGCCGTCGGAAATTCTGATGACCGCAATGCATAAAAAGCGCAAGGACAAGGACAGGCATCCGAGGCCCAAAACTGACGATGAGGCCTCTTCTAGGCCGGTCGCCAGTTCTCCGGTTTTCAGCGAGGCGCCTACGCAGCCCCTGACGACCGCTTCCACAGAACCACAGACTGCATCCGACTCCCAAGTGGAGCAGGCTGGGCCTTCAGACGCACTAGATCTTCAGCTTACCGAGCCTAAACCTACAGAGGGAATCGAAGTAGCTGAGCAATCCACAGTTACAGAGGGTGTTTTCAGACCTACCCAGTTAACCATTAAACCCTCTATTAAATCTAAGCCCCCCTTAAAAGCAAAGAAACAGACACAACTCTCTCCAGGACAGGCTTCCATGCCTAAGAAACAAATGCTAAAAATGGCCAAGGACCTAATCACCCTGATCAGGGGGTCCCATCCCCCTCCTGATAAAAGGCCCAGACAGGATGCTGACTATGAATCTTCTGACCAGGTGTCCATTTCCTCAGACTCTTCCTTGGACCTAGGATATTCTTTACCTCCTTATGAGGATTCTGATGCTGAGGAATCAATTCCATCAGCCTCTCTGCCTGAGGATTACTCCTTTGGGGAGACCTTACACACTGTGAGGAAGCATTTCCATTGGGAAGGTCAGGATTACTCAGAATCCAAGAAAAGGCTCAGAGACTTCCTTTTATTGCCTCAACACAGACCTCTCACTATCCCGCCAGTTTTAGACGTTGTGAATGATGTGTACACTGAATCCAGTTTGAACCCTGACTCCTTACCCCCAGCCCCAGTTAAACCTGATAGATATTACAGAGTCCCTAACTCTCACAAATTTCTGTACAAAAGCCCTGTTGCTGTCCCTGAAACAATTTCTCAGGGACCCAAAGGGATTAAGGTCTCATCAGCAAAAAAACCCAGTTCCCTCTGACAGAGATTCTAGAGCTTTAGACAGATGGGGAAAGAAGGTATATACGTCTGCAACTTTAGCAATGAGAGCCTTGAACTGCCAGTTTCACATGCTAAAATATCAGCAATTGTTGATGTCTCAGTTGAAACAAACGATGCTTCCAGATTCAGATCCTCCTAACTTAAAAGAAATGCAGGATTTATTGCATGCTGCTGAACAAGTGGGAAAACATACTTTGCAATGTGGCTTTGATTCCTTAGAGGCCTCCTGTAGATCAGCAGTTACAGGCTCTGTCATTAGAAGGCATGCTTGGTTAAAAGAACATACTTTACCAGATCATGTTAAGGTCAAATTATTGGATGCACCTTTGCAGCGGGATGTGCTGTTTGGAGTTAAGGCAGAGGAGGTATTAAAGAAGATGGAGGATAAGACAAAATCTATGCAAACGGTGAAAGATTTCTTACAGGTTCAGCCTCCTCGTTTTAGCAGAAATTGGCCAACAAAAAATTGGTCCTTTCCAGTCACAGACAGACCTCAAAGGGGCAGATACAGACGTCCAAGAGGTAGAGGTCAGACACAAGGCCCTTACAGGCCTCGACAATGGGGCACACCAGGCCAGAAAGAAGGAGAAGACAGGCCTCAACCTTATAAAAAACAGACTCAATGACTTTCTACTACAGCTGCCAAACTGTTCTCTCTTGGCAGCCCCCTTAGGAGGAAATCTGGCACTTTTCTATCACAACTGGCATTGCATCACCAAAGACAAATGGGTTCTCAACATTATATCTCAAGGTTACAGGTTCCATTTTCACACCCTGCCAAGGCTAAAAGGAATGCCGAATCTGCCACCAAATCAATGGGCAGAGGCACAAAAACAAATTACAGCACTCATGGACATGAGAGCTATTCAAACGGTACCACCACAGGAACAAGGACAAGGATTTTACTCAAGACTCTTTCTGGTTCCCAGAAAGGACAAAGCCTGGAGACCCATTCTGGACCTTTCTACACTAAACACTTACCTGGATGTACTGAAATTCAAGATGTTGACACTACAGCACCTTTTTCCCATGCTGGGCAAGAAAGCTTGGCTCGTGACATTGGACCTCAAAGAGGCATACCTGCATGTCCCTATCAGACAAAACTGCAGAAGATACCTCAGATTTCTAGCTGGTTCAATGCACTATCAGTTCTCTGCACTGCCCTTTCGCTTATCTACTGCGCCCAGGGTCTTCACAAAGTGCCTGGCACCAGTAATTGCATTTTGCAGGCAAAAAGGAATTCAAATTTATCCATACCTGGACGACTGCCTGATTCAAGCAGAGAGCAAGGACATTCTACTAAAGCATCTGGCGTACGTAAAAAAGTTATTAAGTTGCCTGGGTTACACAGTGAATGAAAAGAAATCAAAACTAGTGCCCTCACAACAGATAATATTCCTGGGTGCCAGCTTGAACACAATGGCCCAGATGGCTTACCTCACGCCAGACAAGCAAGGACAACTGACTCAATATTTTCAATTAATGGCAACAAAGACCCAACTCCCTGCAAGAAAAATTCAGCAGGCCTTGGGCTACATGGCATCTTGCATACTACTAATTCCATATGCCAGATTGCATATGAGGAAACTACAATGGTACCTAAAGAGCGTATGGTCTCAACACTGTCAAAGTTTGGAAACAGTTATGCCGCTAATTCCTTGCCTACAACAGGAGTTTCGATGGTGGGCACAAGCTTGTCACCTCAACAAGGGACAGCCTTTCACTCAACCCACAGCCAGGCAGACACTGACAACAGATGCATCGGATTACGCCTGGGGAGCACACATGGCAGGAAAATGTATCCAGGGCGAGTGGCCCACAGAGCAAAGACATCTCCACATCAATCAAAAAGAGATGCTAGCTGTACAAAATGCTATTATAGCTTTCAATGATCTACTGCATCCAGGACAAGTACTACTAAAGACAGACAACACCACAGTTATGTGGGACATAAACAAGCAAGGGGGCACACACTCCTATCCCCTCTGCAGACAAGCCATGACCTTGTGGAACACAGCTCTAAACTGCCAAGTTCATCTGCAAGCACAATTCCTGCCAGGAGAGAAAAACATACTGGCAGACGACCTAAGCAGAAACATTATGGACCCACATGAATGGGAACTGAATCCACAAATATTCAGAATGATAACACAAAAATGGTGGAGCCCGGACATAGATCTGTTTGCTTCCCCAAAGAACTGCCTATTACAGAAATTCTGCACAAGGAGCTACCATCCACAAGCATGGAAAGTGGATGCCCTCTTATTCAGCTGGAAAAAACTACAAGTATACGCTTTCCCTCCTTTACCTCTCCTCCCAAAAGTACTCATAAAAGCCAGGCAGGAAGAGCCAAAAATGATACTGATTGCACCAGACTGGCCATGCCAGCACTGGTACTCAATCTTAAAGAACTTGGCACAAGAACCACCCTGTATTTTGCCTCAAATCCCAGAGTTGCTGACACAGCACAACAATCAGATACTTCACAGCCAGCTAAAGACCTTAAACCTAGCTGCATGGAAAATTCCCTAGTCAAGCAAGCAATGCCTCCCTCCAAAGCTGTTATGGATGTCATTCTGGAGGCCAGAAGGCCTAGCACCAGGAAAGCATACTTGGATAAATGGAAGAGATTCTGTGCCTGGAACCAAGTGCACAGCCTTGACCCTCTTGTCCCAAACATTCCTCAGATACTGCAATACTTAACTGAGATGCTGGACAAGGGCCTCTCTTTTTCATCCATGAAGATCCACGCCTCAGCCATCTCTGCTCATTGCAACACGGATCCACCAATTTTTTCTAATCCTTTGCTCAAACAATACCTCAGAGGGGCTAAAAACATAAGACGGCCCCGTAGAGCACCTACACCAACTTGGGACCTCAACTTTGTTTTGGAAAAATTAACTCTACTTCCTTTTGAGCCAGCTAACACAGCAGAAATAAAATACATCTCTTGGAAAACTGCTCTGCTACTGGCAATTACATCAGCATGAAGAGTTTCAGAATTACAGGCACTAATGGCAGTAGAACCTTTCATCATCTTCCACCAGGACAGGGTGTCTTTAAGAGCTAACCCTACATTTATAACAAAGATGGTATCAAGTGTGGCTCTAAACCAAACTATTCACTTGCCAACTTTTTATCCAAAACCACAGAACAAAGGGGAGAAACTTCTACATTCTTTGGACATTCACAGACAGGTACGCTTCTACTTGGACAAAACCAAAGCATTCAGAAAATCTGAGCAGCTATTGGTAGCATATGCTGCAGGAGCACAGGGAAAAGCCATTTCAAAGCAGACTATTTCAAAATGGATAGGACACTGTATACGTTTCTGCTATACCCACCATGGGAAACCTGTACCTAGCAGCATTAGATCTCACTCCACCAGGGCAACAGCCAGTTCAACTGCCTACCTCAGAGGAGTTACCTACCAAGGATATTTTGGAAGCAGCAACATGGAGTTCTGTGCATACCTTCACTAAACATTACCATTTGCCTTTATACTCCAAATTCAGAGCTGGCTTTGCCACTGCTGTACTGCAGGGCCTTATAGCCACCCCTAATGCCTTATAGATCCAGCCTCCCTACCTCAACTTTGGGATTCCACACAAGTGTAATGACTGAGCAGTTTAACACGATGAACATAGTACAGTTTTGTACCTACCATAAATGTAGATGTTCGAGTGTTGACACTGTTGCAGTCCAGGTTACCCTCCCTCCTTCCCCTCTTACCTTCTGGTACTTACCTAGGGCATCTAACCTTTTTACCTATGGGAGTATTTACTGCTAACTAAAAATGGTTGTTTGCTTTTCTTTTGTATTGTTTGCTAGCAATTTGAATTCCCTACCTATTTGGGGGCACCTGACATCTGGGGCAAGAAAAACTGAAGAAAATGGCATCGGCTGCATCTTATATACCCCTATCGCACTGACGTCAGGGAGGAGGCGACAGCAACCGACACCGGACCAAGACTTTGGAACTCAAATGTAATGACTGCAGCAGTGTCAACACTCGAATATCTACATTTATGGTATGTACAAACTGTACTTTCCCACCACAGGTGGGCAAGACTGGCACATCTGATGATAATCTGTGTTCACAACATGGGCCAGACACCCCAGATACAGTTCTACATGTCACTGTATATGCATGTGGAAGGAGTGCACATCCCAGACACCATCCATGGCATGGGCTACGGAACACATACATGGCAAGCGATGCACAGCATTGACACACACAGTAGTCACCCAGGTGACTGGATAGGGGATACAGTACCCACCTGTGTGGGCAAATGCAGACACTACAGCCCTGAGCCACAATGCAGACCATTGTCATGTGGCCTGATGCCAAGGTATACCCATCGCCTAGCCTTGTACAGCCATCTGGCACGGTCGACCACCACACACCCGCGCAGACATGCACCCATGCATGTCAGTACTGGCATCCTGTGTGTTTGTGTGTGTGTGTTGTATGGTGCGTATGTTCATATCCACACTCCCTACAACCCCCATTGGCATACTGAAGCATGCTGTCTGTGAGACATCTTCCCATACAACCCCCATATGACCCGTGTGGTGCATGTGATACCTGCACAGTGATGTGTTGTGGCAATCCCACTACTGATGAGTTGTAATCCTGGCCCTGCCAAGTTTGTCAATGTGTGTGTGTCCCTGTGAGAGTGTGGCTATGTTGATGCTAGCACCTGTTCATGCGGACAGGCACGTGTATGTCACCTACCATATAGCTACTGTATCCCTGTTGCAGATGTCACTCACCATCACATATATGTTCTGAGGGCTTCACAACAGTTAACCCATGTGGCACATCCAATAACTGCATAGAACTGTGATTGCACTACATAGTCATCAAGGGTTTGAAACCCTGTGCTGGTAGGTATGTGACACAGACATGCTTAAGTTTTACTGTCCCACCCCTCCCTGACTTCTCTTTGCCTCTGTCTGCCTCTCCCACTCCCTGTCTGGTGGATGTGGAGAGATACACCTGCTTTGCTTAGGCGGCAGCATGTGTATTTTAGGTGATGCTCATGATCAGCTGGTGGCCTCTGCATGAATTATAACCCTCCCCTAGCTGATTGCATGTGGAACAGCTGTGCTAACATTCCCATAGCCAGTTGCATGGAAACACACTCCAATGTCTAGGAACATCATGTTGGTGTTGGACCTTTTCATTCCCTGTGAGCAGGAACTAGATCTGTTTAGCAAACAGCATCTCAGATGGATTGGGGATTTACCTCTAACAACGTACACTGTGGAAACAGGGCAACACACAGGAGGGGGATGTGCCTGACCTGACTACAGACTATAAGTGCTGTTGTACTGCATTTGGAGTAATGTTGGTTTAACAGTATATGTGTGGATATGGCAGTCCTACATGTCTCAATATCTGCTATGTCAGTTCCATGTTTTTGAGGAATCCCCATCTGCAGGGTCATCTGTAGACTGGGCAGTGTGTTGTGCCTTTGGTTTCATGTGTTACCCACGGAGCATCTATTTGTGGACTGCAGAAGGTCGTGTGAGGATTGCAGTCTGTAGATGGTGAAAGCCATGACAGTTACTGACTTTATATCCCTCATAGGACATATTTTGCAACAAACCCTGTTACAACAGTAAATGTATGAGGTTATCACAGCAACATGTCAATATTAGTCCTGTGTATGTGCTTTCAGCCACGACTCTGTCAACCTTTGTACATATGTTGTGTATGAAGTGGTGCATATGTGCTGTACACCATAATTAGTGTCATCATATCTGATAACGCACCAGTGAGATATCGGACTGCTACACATGTTATGTACAGTAGGGGTTATATTTGATGACATAACCTGGACATTATGTGGATGTTTGTACAGTACTGAGGTCTGTGTACTTATGGTGAATGTCAACAGTGTGTGTATTGTTAATATGTACTTTAGCCTGTGTACAGACTGTGGTAGATGTCATTGTTCTAGGTCCCATCCTATCTGATGTTACATGCTGCTCCACTGTATGGTACTGTATTGGCGTACGTGTTTGTAGGGCCATACACGCACATGTCCCATACCACAGACAGTCATCAGACCAAACTATGTCGCAGTACAGAATACGTAGGGTCAGTTTTTGAGTGGCACATATGAGAATGGTGTCGAACAGATAGTCCATATACTGTAATATTATGCTAGCTTGACATATGTGGCTGTAGCTGTGTTCACATTGGTTGTGGTTATGCACTTTCACACAGGTGTATCTAACCCTGTGCTCTGACATGCCTGTAGAGCCTGCTATATGTGCAGATACATGTGCATTCCCCCATAGGAGATGTAGGCCAGTGTTGAGCCAGTCTGCCTGTAGCCTGCACAGTGCATTGTTAAATATCTAGCAGCTTTGTGTACTTACCCAGTGAGATGTCATCTGCTGATACTTGCCAGATGTACTGCTGCCGGGCATGCCTTAACAGTCATGTATGTCAGACAGAGCAGTGGGATGCTGTACAGATATATGCCAATATCTAGTGGATAGTATGTGGCTATGGCACCCCTGTACCAGCGGTTATTATGCGTTAGGCCAGACAGGGGTGTGTGAATGTATAACCTATGGTGGCAAATGTATGCTAGTCGTTATGTGTTATACCTACCTACATGGCTGTCTGCATCCATATTGTCAAGAATGGTCCACATGTTTTGCACTAAGGGGTTATGTGTATACCTCTGGACTGTACAGTGTGTGTCAGAATGTCCACCTATATTGGCCAATATCTCTGCTGCAGTTCACAGCGGCATTACGTGCTAGCAGCGGTACTTTACTATGATGTCCTTAGGATGTCTGTCAGTAGTTAGTGGCACATGTGATTAGCAGATGTGACCTCCCACACACACCATGTCTGTGAAGACAATTCCAATGACAGTAGCAATAGTCTACTAATATACCTGCTATACATACCTGATATCCCCTTGCACTACGACTTTGGGACTATAGACACTGGGGTAGCACTACACTCCATGTCCAGGACATATGGTGGAAATATATGTACTTACAATTATCCAGATAGCTATATATATATGATTACACATGTGTAGTACTTCTAATTTCCACTGTCATTGCAACCACCTACTATACATCCCTACATCATGTGGGTGGGGTCCCTTTACATTTCATGTGTGATGGACATCCTTCCTGTGTGTGGGCATCAGTGTTACAGACAGCAGGTAACAATATCTCTTACAGGAGAAACGGCACACTCAGGGGCAGCTACATATTTTTGTAGGAGGTTCAAGAACTACAGACAGAGTGTGAGTAGAGTTGTGTTTTATGCTTTTTATAGTACTGGTGTTACAGGGTGTGTGTGTGCATACTAGTCTGTCCACTGTGGGCCTATCCTCATGGTGGGGAGGGGTGCCTGTCATGTTTTGTCTGTCCACCACACAGGTCCTGTGTCAGATATTTCACTGGCAGTGTGTGTGTGTTTTGAGTGCTATCAGTACATGTCACATCCATTTCTGTTTCTAACCTCAATTCCCTGACTAAGGGTATGTTGCAGACTATCCTGTAACACCAACAACTTGCTTAGTGTATGGCAACAGTTTTCCACATATGTGACTGTGTTCCAGCCTCTGTCCTCCACCTACATACCAAGCTTTGCACATATGACATGCTGTCGGGGGTTGTTCTGTAGTGGGCTGTGAGTATATCACACTGCCATTGCTGCCATCAGTCCACTGCTGTTGTATCCCCCACACATATGGTGGGGCTGGGCCCATATATGTGTGGGCATCACGTACACAATACATGTGTGCCCTTATGCACTCCAGAGGCCAGTGTATGTAACAGTGATATATGGCCCTGTATTATTGAGTCTAGGGGGGAAGCACCATAAATGTACTAGGCTGTTACAAAATGCGGGGATATCAGGGGTGAGCTGCCTTAAGGTATATCGATGTACAGTGTCATATACCTCACCTATATTTACATTACTTGCATACATTGGGTTAATGCAAGCCTACTGCCTCCTGCCAAGCAGACTGTTCTGTTTGTCAGTGTGCTTGTGATGGTGTCAGTTATGCCTTGTTATGTAACAGTTACAACCCATTTTGTCACCTGACATCTTTACCACCTAGTGATTTTGTACAGAGTGTAGATAGAGGCTGCTGAACTATACACCTGCATTACATACTGTTGATTGTTTGGTATCCTGTGGCCCAGTCTGTCTTCACTATTGTACAATTTAAAGGGCTTGGTCTGGACAGCAACAGTTGTGAACCTTTCCAGACTACTGTATTAGTATAACTGTTTCACAGTTGCATTACTCTGTTTATATGGATGTCCGTGTCTGAACATGACATGGCATATAGAACTGTAATAGTACACAATTCAATGTGTTCCGTTTCTGCAAACCTATGTGTGGTGTTTTTTCCTATGACCTCTCTGTGGGTATATGTTGCAGGCAATGATTGTCATTTGTATTGGTGGCCCTTACAGTGTCCAGTTGTTCAGGTGTTAACTGTAAGCATAGTGGCTGTTCCATATTGTGAGCACCTTCTACATAAGTATCTTACTGTACATCTGGGCATGTATGTGTAGTTACATGTATGGCTATATATATATATATATGTGTGTGTGTGTGTGTGTGTATATATATATATATATATATATATATATATATATATATATGTATGTATATCTGTATCTGCTTATCTGTGTCTGTGTATCTGTATCCTGTTGATACTGGGATGTTGATAGCTTCCACATTTTACATTTCCTATGGGAGGCAGACTGTACTGCATGATATGTTACCAATACCAGCCTGACATCATACAGGTGAGATGTAGTACTGTTAATATCTGGTGCCCATGTTGTGTTCAGGTCCTGGTTATGGGATCTGCATCTCTTGGTAGTGTATTGCAGGGCAGATGTGTTTGGTTGTGGTGGGGGGATGCCTATTTGTACAAGGCGTATAGTGTGTGGGGCCTCTCAACCCCATTAACAGTGCATGTGGACATAAGAGTTTTTGTTAATCTACCATTGCTATCTACAGATGTATGGCCATATATACCTATATAGATGTATATATCTACTTACATATATATAACTATGTCTGTATAAACCTACATAGTTATATATCTGCATACACATATGTAACTTGCTGTGTATATGTAGACATATAGGTGTAGATACATATGTGTCATTGTAGGCATTTGCATGTATATATGTTTATATATATTAAAATATATGTATATATTTTTAGAAATATATATATATATATATATATATATATATATATATATATATATATATGTTGTATCTGTTAGATATTAATATATTTACACACACATACATCTAGATGGTGGTATACATTCTCTGTACTGTTTCATGACTGGACTGGATGATATGTTTCTGTAAACATCAGATTTATTTATATCTTGCATGGCTTAGTGGAAAATCACTTTGTCTATGGTGTGCAGGGTCCTGGGTTCGAGCCTTGCAGGAGCTGTTTATCTTATTGCTGGGCAGAACATGGCCCATTGGAGACAGAGAGATTAAGGCACTTTAAAGCAGTTGTAATTGGGTTTGCGCGGAGCTAAGCAGTACTTACTTCTGGGTACAGTGTCTTACACTCAGTTAGCTTCTGCTTTGCTTAATCTGTGTAGACAATGTCTACCCCCACGCAAATGCACTTAAACACACTTACTAGTGCTTACATATACTTACTACTGCTTATTTGTGCTTAAACCTGCTTACTGGTGCCTTATTCATTATGACACTGACATTTCACATGTGCATTTCCTGCAATACTCCAGTTTATAAATGTATGTTTTTAGTGGGTTTTGCAACATATTAGTTATAACGTGCTTTAACATGTAAAATAGACTGTGTTGCAGTGGGACTCGAACCGGGAATACCTGCTCATTAGGAGAATGCTCTGCCCACTACACTACTGCTGTGCTGCTTCATTTGCATATATCTTCCTTGTTATCCTCTTCAGCCTTTTCAGCAGCTTTAACTGTAGCTAAGCGATGGGCACACCCGCTCATCTATGGGTAGCTTTAATTGGATTTTTAAAAGAAACCAAACTGGTTTCTACATTTTATTTTTATGTATTGTTGCTGTTGTACACATAGGGGACTGTTGGTGGGGATATGCGGACACCCATGACCATTCTCGCTCATTCCTTACCCCTTTCTCCTGCTCTGCATTGCAGAGGCATGTTTATTCTGAGAGCTTTGCTCTCAGACACACCCCTTGCACTCGTACACGCTCTGTGTAAGCCTAGGAGCTCGGGCAGCGAGCCTCGTTAATATGCATGGCGCGCTGCCATCCTGCTCCTAAACGGGGACTTCCGTGCAGGAGTAAGCTAGTCCTGCATGGACAATTAATGAATCCGGGGGAGAAGCTCAAGCATTAGTGAGTGAGTATTTGGTTACTAAGTTAGTCCAGTGACAGAGACAAGGCATCTGTCTGTGACACTATGAATCTGGGTTTCAGAATGGATTACAGTTGCAGGTAAAGGCTGGCAGAAGAAAGATGTGGCAGTCTATACCTGTAGTTGCCATGAAACCTCTGTAGTTGGCTCATATAATTCTCATAAGATCACCAGAGGTCATTCACGAATCAACAGCACCACACACACACAAACACACTTTGTCATTAGTCATTAAAGCACCAGTTATTTATCTGCTTCTGAATGGAAAATGCTGATTAGGCAGTGTGCTCTGGGAGAAAAGCTTAAAAACGGCAACTGTGTACAAATAAAGTATAAATCAACCTAAAGAGAAAACTAAAAACAGTGAGATAATGATTTAAAAACTGTTTGTCTAATATGCATTCAAAATGGTCAGAGCTGAAGTGGCTGTTGCATAGTACTGAACATTTAATACAGTGACAAAGAGAAAGATAGGGACAATTGTGCATATTGTAGAATTATTAAATGATCTCATCAAATGGGGTCTAAATTAGATTTTCAATCTTCTTTCATTGACTGCTTATTCATCGACCCTTATTCATCAACCCCTATCCATCTAAACTAACTTCAGTGAACTTCAACATTTTTTACAGGGTAAGTAACCAATTGGCCAACACTACAACTTTGCCCTTTTCCCCACTAGTGCAAACTCGGAGTTGGTATATCTAGTGAGGGGGGTTGTGGGGGCGCAGCCCACCACATTGGGGGATATGGGGGCACATCCCCCCCACTTGTGTTTGATTTAGTGCAATGAGCATTTCGCGGGGTAGTGGCCAATTGGTTACTTAACCTGTACAAAATGTTGATGCTCGCTGAAGTTAGTTTTGATGGATAGGGGTCGATGAAAGAAGAGTTTGATGATTTGATATAGACCCCATCAAATGACAGTGCAAGAGAAGTAAAATCATGATATACCGAATTGTAGTCTGCTAGATGGTAAGTGAGAGAGTTTAGGGAAAAGAATAGAAACAAGCACATAAAGGAGAATAAAAAGTATATGAGGGCAAAGTATAATGTTAGAAAAAGTAAAATGAAATTTCAGTATATGAGAGAAAAGTAAAAAAAAATACAATTTGCATAGTTGAAAGAGTGTAGAACGCAGAAAAAGTGAGTAGAAAATATGAATGTTTACGTAACTCTACACTTGTATCTCCTCTTTGTTAGATGTGATTTTTGATACTGCATTTAAAGGTAGCATTTTCAGATTTGTCTGACTACATCAGGCAGCTTATTTTACATTTTTATAACAGTGACACTGAAAAACACTGAAGGTGGATTCCTCTTGGCAATTAAAAAGTGGTAGAAGTTTTCTTAAGCTGAGGGCAATTTGGAGTATACCCCTTAAGGGGATCAGTGTCAGGAAAGCAAAGCCCTAAAACTGAAACAGCATACAGGGGTAGGGAGGGGTAACAAAAGCAACTGTAAATGAAACATTCACAAATGTTAGAGAAAATATAAAATTAAACTGAACTCATGACTAAAATGAGCAAAACAAAGCAAGCAGTATCTTTTGTAGATGAGCTTTGCCTTTCAGCACCCCCATTTCAGGTGCCTCACTCCCATACCACTTACGCACTTGTAGTACCTCCATAATACCACAATGGTGTAGCAGCAAAGTTCATACTTTACAATACAGACATCTCCTCACTTTGAAACAGAAGCATTTTGCAACAAATGTTTTTTGATCCCTATACTTCCTTTCACCTGGATTCATTAAAGTGGCTTTATCAAAAGTACATGTTCCCCCACTCTAGAATTCCTTGGGGGATATGGGATATTTGGCTGTGTAAATGGTCTAGTGAGTGCCCTATGAGCTGTACACTGGTGGATTCTTGATGAAAATCTTGCAGCAGATATTGCAGTTTTGTCATGTAATTTCTCTCACTTGCACAAAATGTATGATAGGAAGCAGGTAAAAATAAGAGCCACAAAGAAAGAGGAGTAGAAGAAACATCTGGGCATTTGCAAGGTTAATGAAGTCAGTTGCCGAGGGCCTTGGATCTGTAGAGCTGCCACGATGTTTGATTACATTTTATTGATAGCATTGGATATGTACTCCTTAAGATTTCAACTTATAATCTAGTATTAATTCAAGGACTTTTACTGAGCAGACTTCCACTGAGTGTGATTTACACAATAAACAGGATCTAAATGTCAGACTTAGCAAAATAATTTAATGATTTGAATACTATGAGTCTGATGTGTGGAGCATTTAAATGGAGTTGAGCTGCTGAAAACAGGTTTTGGACCATATTAACTGGGATGGAGTCTTTTATTTACTTCTTCAACTAACAAATAAATAAAACCATCTAAGCATCAGTACAATGAATAAGCTTGGCTGCACAAGTGTTCCTTCATTTTTGATGAAAAAACTAATAAGCAAAAGAGAGTCTATATTAATCCATGAAGAATACCTAAACAAGCTGGAGATATGTTTGTATAAGTGCATGATGGTGCGCAGTTGAATTTTCCCTTGTGACAGAGTATGTCTTCTCTTCTGTATAGTTTTTAAAGCAGTGAATGGCACTTTGGTTTCCATGTATTTCAGAGAGACGTGCCAGTAGCAGATTGTGGCAGAAACTTGTCAGATGAAGGAGGAATGTGGAAAATACTGGGTCTTAAACTAATTGGGGAGCAGAATTTTCATAGGTAATGCCATCAGCATTTCCTGGGAAATTGCATTTTGGAGAAGCATTGTCAAGAAAGATCTAAACTGAAAGGCTTTATCCAAATGAGGAGTGAGTGACTGGATTAGATTGACTAGTCTTCCCATGGGTAAGAAATATATTAACCTGTTGGCAGAATGCCTTGGGAATCCTGTAATTTTCTTTTTGAAGATTTAAGGATGCATGTGAACTAGGGGCACACATTGTCCTCACCCAGAGCCAACAGATGGGCACCATATTATAAAGGACAGAAAGAAATAGGTCCAGTTTGTGAAGTAGTTTTCTTGTGAATAGAATTTAATTGGACTATCCAGAAATACTGTTTTTGAACAAGAAAAGCATGCTTTAGGCTCTTTCTTCACCCCCCCCACACACAGTAGATGTGGGAAGATGGTAACTAAATATGTATACCATCGCCCCTGCTGCTTTTATGTTGGAAGGAGCAGACAAGAGAATATGGTCCAAAAGGCCATATCTACCACATTTTTTTCTTTCCTCTGACAGCATCGTGAGTGGAGCCAGTCAGCATAGTTGAACATGTGAGTGAGTCATCTGATCAATGGAATACTTTCAATGAATATTCAGGTCCCCCAAAATGATTGGTTATTTTTTATATTGTCAGACAACCTGCAAAAGAGTGCCTTCTAAAGTGAAGTAAGAGAGTAGGGGTTGCATACAGATACAGTGGTGAGGGATTTTAATCTGTCATTTTCTACAAATATTAGCAGAGATTTCCTGTAACTGGAGTCTGACAAATTAATATGGTCAGGAATACATACAGTTGTGGCACAAAAAAATAATAGCAACTCCACCTCCACACGTGTGCATTCTGTCTTTCCTGAAAAGATTATAGCCTTTTGATAGTAGTACCGAACAAAGACAGAGCCCTATTTCAGAAATGGCAAGAATATTGGGGGAATTTACAGTAAATGCAAAACAATTTGTAGTACATGGAGAGTTAAACAACATTCTGACATAAATAATTGTTCTTAACAATGTTTGCTAGGCACCATTATGTTTTAGTTTCATGCAAGAGCATTGAGCATTAAAAGTAGATGGCATAAAACAGCCTCAAAAAGCTGAAACGACTTTAAAAGCTGTGATTATTTCATTCTGCCATACTTTTGTGTGTGGTAGTGTGATGTGCTTACAGCTTTTAAAGTTGTTAGATCAGACACTCTTCATTACTGTTATCTGTCTGTGAGGTAGCACTGTCTTACAGCTTTAAAAGCTGTGAAGCACTTTTGTGCTTCTAGAGTATCTTTTATTTGTTTTTCTCTTTATAAAGTAGTACAGTAGAGCAGCCAAACCAAAATGTAAACTAATTTTGCAACAGTACCAATTGAATTACAGCTTTCAGAACTATAAAATACTGAGAAATTAAATTTCTCTCTCTCTCGCTCTCTCTGTCTTTGTAACTGGTAGTACATGGAGTAGGTAAAGCTCCATGTACTAGAAAGAATCATGATTGCATTTCTGTAGTCATAAGTTATATATTCTCAAATTGGATATCAAGATTTACCTCTCCAGCTGGTTGTAATTGGAGACCTTATAGTAATCCTTTATCACCACTGCAATTTGGATATACATTGTGACATTTTGTACCTTACGTGCGGCAATGTATTTTCTACCCTAGCTTACCAAAATTATGTGAGCGGTTTCTTAATAAAAATTTTAGTAAACTTTATATTGAGAATAGGTGCACATAATGCTGTTGTATTCCCTTGGTGACATCAGCTGAGAGACAGCATGTAGTGCATTCATAATTTTCAATAGACAAGGACCCACACATGCACTGAGGTGTATCCATTAAAGTCTATAGATGCAGCCACACGCACCCTCAGTGTTGACTTCACTGATGTTAAAGTTCAGTATGCTTTTTGCTGTCACAGAGGGAGCAGTACAGTTTTATGAAGTAATTTTAAACAGTATACCATAAAATGGGCTCATTTAGGAAGAAAGTACAGTATGTCAGTGAAAATACCATGTGCCATGGTGCATTAAATCATGTTGTGGCAGAATGCTTTCATAAAAAGAAAGAAGAAAAGAAAGATCAGAAGTTTTTAAAAGAAAGAACATTTAACATCATGTTTTTGTACAACTTCTGGTTCCCAAGAGCACTCATTAGTAGGAAATAAAACTTAATCAGTGTTAGCAAACTCAACTTTAGCAAGATGTGTCTTTGTATGAAACACAACAAAACTCTGTGAATAATACCTTGCCTAATGATGACAGTCTTAGTTCAGATGTAGCTTAAATCTGTCGGTACTTGGAGTAATGTTCACTCAAGTGGAGCCTGTCCATTATAAATGGTGCAGATATTTGAGGAGAAACACTTTATGTAATTTTCTGTTTCCTTAGTGTGTGTTATCTGACTTCACAGCATTTATGTCATGCATTGCATTTGCTATTTCGACTATGTAGTTTTGCATGATCAGCAATTAATTTTATGTACATTGTACTGTGCACCAGCAAAAAGGATCTAACTAAATAAAAATTGCTTCTCCCTTTTCTTGTAATACCTACACATCCTTAAAACTATTTGTAACATTATTGCTATTTGACATGTTTAATGTTATGGTATCCTTTCTTTATACCATGTCTGCTAATTTTGAAACTGCTGTTTCTGTGTGTTTTTGCAGGGAATTTCTGCTACCGCAGCAGTACCAGAGACTGGTGCTTCACTAGCCTTGAGGGCTCTTGGCTGGGGTTCTCTCTATGCCTGGTGTGGAGTGGGTCTGCTGAGTTTCACTGTCTGGAAGGCTTTAGGAGTTCACAGTGTGAGTACTGCATCTGTTGCCTTATTTGTTAAAGGGATATAAAGTGAAATTGCAATTAATTCATATTGTCATTTCTACATTACATTTGCCTTATCTTACTCAGGATCTCACTACCCCCATCCACCCTTTATGTCATTTCTACAGTTATGTGATCCTTGACTATTTTTATTTTTTGTTTTAGGCCATGAAACTGGTAACTGTAGAATATTTGATATATCCTCCATGTTTTTATATGGGGGTGGTTGCTGCTTGTTGTCCTGTTAACTTTCCCAGCGGCAGCCCCAACTCCTTTTGGTTACCCAGTAAAGACAGTGACCCATGTCCTGGGTCTGCCTTTGCCTGAATCCTTAATCTCTTCGACTTACTGTGGATAGCACTACACACACACACACACACACACACACACACACACACACACACACACACACACACGACTCAAGGGGCACTGGATGCTTTTTCTTATCCATATGCTTATAACTGCATTCAGAGTTCTTGTTTAGCTGTTTGGTGGGAGAAAACTGGTTACCTTTATCTATGACTATACCACCACTTTTCAATCAATGCTTTAACATGTTTAGAATTGGGATATTGAGAAAAGGGTAGGAGCAAATTGCATAGTAAAACTGGGAATTGTGGGAACAGTACATGCAGAGAAGGAGCAAGGTTTAAAAGAAGGCAGGATTTGAATGAGCTATGTAATGTTTGACTGACAATTGACTGGATAGATTATAAGTGATATATAATATTTGCAACTACAATTATGTTAATATGGTTTGTGATGTATAATGTTGGCAGCTAAAATTATGTCAATATGGTATGTTTTCATGTATATAAATGTATGATTGCGCATGTTGTACATGCTAATTTAATAAAGATGTTTGTTTATTAGAAAAAGACTAACGTGTTTAAGGGCTCATTGACATATCATGACATCCACAATTACACACACACACACACACACACACACACACACACACTTTCTGTGTCCCTTTTACAGATGTAGATGCTAAGTTAATTTATTGTAATCTGAAGATCTGCAATGACACCTGTGTTTTCATACAGTAAGTTTTCTAACTCCTTCCTCAGGGAAGTAAAGCACACATGTAGCTGCCTAATTGTTCTTTCCTATTCTGATTCTCCAGTAACTCCAGCATGCATGCTGTTAACTGGGCGACTTGGTTCTCCAGTTCTTGGTTTCAGTACAAAAATTCTTAGTGTGGTGCATTATGGCAATATTTATATCATAATGTTTCACATTTCTTATGGACCTGAATGTAGCACATCACAAAACTCACTCAGTTGGTATCTGATACACAATCTGTGCTTTTGTGTTGTAATACTGTCAGTAAAACAGCATCATCATCAACCCCTTTTTTTCCCCTTTTTGTATGGAGGGTCGGGGTGTCACATCAACAGTTATCACCTAGAGCCAGTGTTCACACTGCCAAGTGGCTAGCCCTGACGCACACTGTAAATGAACATCGTTTGTAATATAGAAAGTTGGCTTACTGGTCAGTACAAATTTGCAAATATGATTACAAACCCAGTAGTTAAGTTTGTGCCCATGACGTGTTTGCATTTACAACTGTTTTTTTTTTTCATTGCTATTAATAAATCACATAAAAAATGGCGTAGATAAGACATAACATCTGTTTTGCCGTAAAATTCCATAAACTGTACTGGATTACCAAATGAAAATGTAGGATAATATGAGCTGATTAGCTGGACTTCGAGTGTACTGCCATCAGTCTGCATTTTTGTACTGTGTCCCCTTCTGAGACTCCCTGGAAGACTGTGAACTTATTACATTCCCAAAAAACATGCTTCCAGTTCCTCTCTCTCTCTCTCTCTCTCTCTCTCTCTCTCATTATATCTCCAGCATTTGATACCTTCTTATAGGTAAGTACAAGGCTAGCTGGTGCTTCAAATAACCTCTCCCATTTGATCATAGGTTGACCTTACCCATTCCATGGTCGATAATTATATATTACCACAATTAGAATAACTGTGATCATACCATAGATAATTTGTGGAGCCCCATGCAGGAGATGAAGCATTTGGGAGCTGCATCTGTCCATTAGTAGTACACCTGGTAGTCCTGGATAAATTTTCTGTTTCCCAGCCATAGATCTAAGTTGCAATTGAAAACGGACAGAAATTAACTTTTTGTGTGGATGGGGAAGTTTGTTGCATAGCTCATTTATCCAGAGCTTCCTTGTGACTGGCATGGAGATGTGTGACTGCAAGATGTGGATTGCTTCTAAAACCATCTGGACCTGCAAATTTTTTGCACTTGCTCTGTTTCAGTGATATTTAACACTTCTGTGCTACATTGATTTATTTTGTTGAATTTATCACTGTTTTTCAGCCTCCACTTGGAAACGCCATCTGTTTGTTACTGTATTGCTCTTAGGTTGTTTCAACAGTATTCTGCAAAAGCTGATCAGAGTCTGCCAAAGTATTTCTAAGTTTTGCAAAGTTTTTGTGTGTTGTGAACATTTCTCAGGGTTAGTGAACTTTGCATGGATTCCTGATATTGCAGGAATTCTTACTTCTGTTCTAAGGCATTTGTTTACTGCACTTGAGCTCAAAGCCAGTTTGTTTTACATGAGGAGGGTTCTTTTGCACTCTGCTGAGAGCAGAGAGCTGAATTCAACACATCCAAGGTGAGAACTACTGGTCGATAACTTATTGTTTTTTTTTATATGATTGGCCTGAGGTTTAACTTTGGAAAGTCTTTCATCCTGCTCGTATAAAAGCCTTGAGTTTGTGTGATGCGCAAACATGGTTCCCTGTGCCTGCATGTAAGCAAACCTTGCTGGTTTAAAATCCTTTATAGGAAATGCTATCCATAGTCTCCCACGATTCTCAGCTGCTTGACCAGCTGCCATTTGTTGCAGAGAGTGGTACCACTGCAGGTCATATAATAGTATACTACTAAACACTCACACTTTGACCTTTACGTGACTCTTCCTTACTCCTTAACATCTAGAAATTGTGTTTCCTTACCTTACAGTAGCATAGGCTAGATTCAGACCTGCTCTATCTAGACTGTTTGTCGTGCTCTTAAACTAGTCCTGCTTACATTATGAGAGTCTCTCTGCACACTTGTGGCAGAAGTGTGTAGTTCAGGACCCATCTGAGTTGGGGATTGCTGGAGGAAAGGCTCAGTTTGAGACTCCCCCATTGGTAGTTGTGTTAAAACTGTTTAAACTTGCCTGTATGTAAGCCTTGCATTTGTGCAGGTTTGCACTCAGTTTCTCGGAGCTGCTCAACATTTGGAAACTTTAGCCAGAGGTTTGGAGTGCATCTGCAATGAATTCCAAGGCATCCACTGAAAAAAAAACTGAAAAATTAAGTATATTTTAAGCCAGTACTGCACTTTAACTGTATTTAATTGAATTACTGCTTCATTTTTGCTGTTTGTGACCAAGTCCAACTAGCCCACTTCCTTCCCAAATACCACAATCAGAAAAATCCTGCCATTATGGACAGGCTGTTTTCCATCATTTCTCCTGCCAGCTTGATTGATATGGGCATCTTGAGGCAATCTAGCAATTGTGTCATGTATACTGACAGCCATTTACTCCTAAAGCAACTTTTCCTCCCTATGGAATTGGAGTCAATTCTCTCAAGTAAAACAAACTAGACATCAAACAGATTGTAGTTCACATGCTTCACCTTACAAGCAAACCACACCTCTCACACAAAGTAAGGTCACAACACATAAACCCACAAACATGGAGGTACTCGCTAAAAGCCTACCAAAAGAACAGAAACCTCCCAAACGCATACCACCCACGCTCACCACTAAACAAAAAATACCACTACACATGTAAACACACACAACCATATCTCAAAAAATAAGCCTCGAAGGCAAAACACATTCAATGTCTTGGTCATAGGCAACTACATAGTGAGACACACAGATGTCCCCCTCACCAGACTGGACAAGGAGAAGGTCGCTGTCAGCTGCCTATCAGGTTCCAGGATCCGACAAGTCACACATGTACTCAAGTTACTCAGCAAGTACCTTTATGACTCTGTCATAGTCCATGTTGGAGTGAATGACTTGAGATGTACCTCGTTGGACTGTATGAAGAGAGACATGACAGAACTCTCTCATTGTGTGTCCCAGACAGGTATATCCTTAGCCCTAAGCAGTATCCTATCCTCACCCAGGATGATGCCACTATGTAAACAAAAAAAAATGATTGACTTCTACAATTGACTTTGCTTCAGGTGTCATTACAGGGAGATCCAGAATCTGTCTGCCTGGGAAGATATGGTAGACAGACCTTGCTTTTCTAGAGATGGTCTGCACCTGTCCCAGACTAGGTTTACGGAGACTGGCAAAGGCCCTTGCCTCGCCCATAGTGCATTTTTAGGCAATATCAAAACAACAAACTTTCCAATTTAACAAAATCTAGTTGAGACAAACTCAGGGTTGTGTTGCTTAATGCTAGGAGTTTAAACACAAAACTGCACTCCCTGGAAGCACTCCTCACCTTAGAGGATGCTGATGTCTGTGCAGTTACTGAGACGTGGTTCAAGGCCACTGAGAGAATCCCAGCCATACAAGGCTACAATGCCGTCCACATGTTCAGACCTCAAAGCGAGCATGAAGGAACCAAAGGTGGAGGTGTATCCATCTTCATAAGTTCATAGGTGTGTACGAGGCTAATGGCCCTGCAGCCTTTACAAGCCTAGCCCAAGAAAATTGCCCAGGCACCGTGCCACCTGATGTAAGTTCACAGTGCCCCTATCCAATAGGGCAACTGGAATGATTCCTGGAGTGAACTTTCTGTACCTATCCACTCGTCAAGATTGATCTTGAAGAGGGCCAGCGAGTTGCTCTGCTTGACATGAATGGGAAGCTTATTCCAGAGTATGGTCAGTCTTTGGGAGATGAACCTGTTCCTTCAGTGTGTTCTGTTAATTGTGGCAATAAAGTTGTGATCTCTGGAGCATGTGGCATGGGGAGATTGGGATTTCTTTAAGTGTAGCATTTCAAGTAGGGCTGGGTTGGACATGGCTTTGTAAGTCAAGCAGAAATCACCTTTAGGTAGATAAGAGACTGAGAACAGCTGACGTTTCTTGAGTCTGTCCATGTAGGACATGTGTTTAAGGCCCATAATCCTTTTTGTGAGGTACTTTTATGGCCTCTCCAGCTGTTGTAGGTGTCTGGTCAGGTACATGCCAAATGGGGCGTTGTATTCGATAATTGGTCTAATGAAGGATGAGGAGAGAGGGATAATAACCTCTTTCTTCCTGGATGCAAAATGTTGGGTTATAAGATGTGCCACGTAGAAGGACTTTTTGACCACAGTGGCAATGTGGTGGTTCAAAGGTGAGGTGGTTGTCGACCTGGGTGCCCAGCTCTCTTATGGTCCCTTCAGTGTTCAGCAGGTTCCCATCAACGTGGTAATTTGTAGGAACTGAGTTTTTTCCAAAGGGGATGATAACGCATTTTTTTGGCGTTAAGCTTCAGGCCATGGTTCCAACACCAGTCATTGGTCTCAGAGAGGCCCTTTTGTAGGATGTCTGCATCACTTGGGGAGTTGATAATGACTCATAGCTTGCAGTCATCAGCGAACTTGGTCAGCCAAAGTCCTTCTGTATTGGCCTGGACTTCTGAGAAGTAGATGCCAATCAGGACAGGGCTCAGGACCGACCCTGTGGGTTTCCACTCGTGACTGGTCGACAGTCTGACTTGGAATCCGCAACTTTCACTCTGTGGGTCCAGTCTATGAGCCAATTTGCAACCCACCTAGAAATGTAGGGATTGATTCCTGGTTTCGTGAGTTTATCAATGGTACCTGAGTGGGGAATGGTATCAAAGGCCTTGGCCAGGTCGAGGCAAGCTGTATGCACTACCTTACCCTCATCCACAGCCTTGGTGACTGCCTTGAAGAAGTCAACCAGGTTCAGCAGGCAGGATCTCCCTTTAACAAAGCCAAACTGTGTGGTGTCAAGAGTTTGGAGATTGCCTATATCTTTGTTAAGCAGGTCCATGATGATGTGCTCCATAGATTTGCATACCAGACTCATCAGGCTAATACGGCAGTAGTTCCCAGGGTCTGTAGTTGCTCCCCCTTTATGGAGCAGGATGACTGTACCCACTGAAACAAATACAATTTGAGACTGGTCAAACAGCATGACTCTCTCAAACTACTCCATGTCCAATTAACTGTTGGGAAAGTACCATAACACATCATTGCTAGCTATAGATCCCTCACCATGAACCAGGATAGACAGACCACCTACCTTGATTTACTGGAATCTTTTGCCATACAACCCAACACCTTAGTCATGCGAGATTTCAACTTTCCTTCCATAAACTGGGGAATATTCACAAGCAAAATCACTCTTACCCAGACGTTCTTGAACTTTGCTAACATAATATAGTTTGCACCCAACTAGGGGCTCTAATGTTCTGGACATAGTACTCACAAACATGGT